>NW_020837965.1:26516520-26593098 GCF_003676395.1 Aethalodelphis obliquidens
AAAAGGGAGAGGCCCGGAAAAAAAAAAAAAAAAAAAAAAAAAAAAAAGAAGTATGCTAGAGGTCAGAGAGAGCTGAGAGAGGGATGTCATAGAGGGAGGCCCATCACAGAGGGCAATGCCTTGGTCCCCTCAGTGGCCCTCAGCTCAGAAGCACAAGGTTCTCAGTCCACACAGACTTGATCTTGCTTACGGGGGCTAATTCATGCTAAAGAGACTCACAGACACCCGTAACTAAACAATCGTAAAGCCAATTTAATAACTTACTTTTTCGATAGCTATTCATATCTGCCGTCCAGGACATTGCCTGAAATGCATTAATTCGGGCACTCATTTGACAAGGATTTCATAAGCACCAAGTACCCATTATTTAGCAAACTGTGAGCACCTGGTTGGGGGAAAAACGCAGCCAAAGGTGGTGGAGACCCAGAAATGGGAGGTGCAATTGTGCAATGAGCTTGGCGTCAAGCTAGTGTTCAAACGCGGTCAACTATTTACTAGACAGGTGACTGGGAAAATTACTTAACCTTCCTGAGTCTCTTTCCTCACCTGTAAGATGGGCATAACAACACTCCCTCACATAATTGTTAAAGAATTAAATGGGATTACACATGCAAATTGACTAGTTTTATTTATGGTTATATTCATCTGGAGAGGCTGTGTCATACAATGGTTAAGGGAACAGACTTTGTGATCAGACAGATCTGGGTTTAAATTCTAGATCTACCACTTACTAGTGTATGATCTTCGGCAAGTTGCTTTTTTCCGGTAAGCCTCAATTTGCTCATCTGTAAAATGGGAATAAAAATTCCTCATGGGTCAAAGAAGTAAATAAGATAGTGTATTCAAAGGACTTCGAAAATCCTAGGTTACGAGAAGCATTCAACAAATGGTTATGTTTGAGTTGTTTTTAAACGTTGTCCATGATTAGACACAATGAATGGTACACATACTAAAAATTAAAGTTAAAATTAGTACAAGCTTCTTTAATGAAATTAAATATGGGGCCATCAAACATTACACAAAAAAGTGATCACTTTGTATTTAGTTGTTAAAAAAAAACTTTTCTGTGGAAGCAGGCCTCTAACCTCAGGTAGTTTCATGTCCACATTTTCAAGTTTCTAAAATAATGTCATTTGTCTGCAGCCATGCAAAAACTCAGTTTCAGTACTGCTAAGTCAAGCCCCAGGGAGAACCAGAGAAGCGCATTTGGGATCTTTCTAGTTTGTCTGACGGGAACCCGGGTACCCATAAAGCATTATGCATTTGGTTTAACGATTACACACCAACGTATACACTGTGTGATTACAACAGAAGCCCCTGCAGCAATGAACAAATCACTTCTCTCAATTCTGGATCATCCCTTTGATTAATTCTCCCCACTGACACTGTCAATTTTTTTTAATTAATTAATTTTTGACTGCCTTGGGTCTTCGTTGCTGCATGCAGGCTTTCTCTAGTTGCGGGGAACGGGGGTTTCTCTTCGTTGCAGTGCCCGGGCTTCTCATTGCGGTGGCTTCTCTTGTTGCGGAGCACGGGCCCTAGGGCGCAGGCTCAGTAGTTGTGGCGCACGGGCTTAGTTGCTCCGCGGCATGTGGGACCTTCCCGGACCAGGGCTCGAACCCGTGTCCCCTGCATTGGCAGGTGGATTCTTAACCACGGTGCCACCAGGGAAACCGACACTGTCAATTTTTAAGTGGTTTACAAAGCTTATAAAACCATGTCCGAGTAATCTTCAACTTTGATAAAAATCAAAACATCTTTCAATTCTAACCTTGCAAATTCGAATGTTGTAAAACAAAGGTCAGCCCCTTATCCACCTCACCCTGTCCTCAGTAACATTGCTATTTCATCCAGATCCGGGAAACCACACTGCCGCCCAGGACACTGCTGCAACCGCTCAGTTATTTGGCTCTTGCTCTAGAGTCAAGTATGTTTTCACATTTCAGAGTGGACTCAGTGCATTTTTACAGTCGCAACCGAAATTTTACACAAAATATTAAGTATCTGAAAGAATTGGCGAGTTTCTGTAATCATATGAACAGAACTAAAATGTGAGAGGCTCTTTGTAAATAGTAATCGTTTTCCAGCGAATACACTGGAACATCGTTAGGAACACCTGTTTTCGGCTTTCCTTTGCCGGGCAAGGAGGTCAATTTGTAAACACTGGAGAGGAGGATTCCACAAACGGTAACCTGTTGTGAGGCTTATTTTCAGCAAAGTGACGGTGGAGCACGAGAACATGGAGGACCCCCTCCCCCCAGCCCCAGGATCGGTTCAGGAGGCCCCGGAGTTACGAACTAATTTGGTGTTTTCCTCTTTAGAAAACGGGTGGACGTGAGCGACCAGCCAAACTAGGCTTGCAGGCCGGGCGCTGCGGAGGGAGCGAGGCGGGCGGTTGAGTCACGATCGCCGCGGCCACGCACACCTGAGCTTCGGAGGATAAAAGGCGGCACCTGGGACGAAACACCCAGGCCCTCCAACCTTCGCCCTCTGCCCAGGCCTAGGGGAGTGGGGAGGAAAAGCAACTTCTTTCTCAAGACTCGACGACGGGCGTCCCCAAGGAACGGAAGGGGCAGAGAGAAACCCCCGAGAGTTCCCCCGCCCGGAGCGGGAACTCGTGCGGGAACGCGGCCTCGGGAGCCGCAACGCCGCTGCCAAACAAGCGGGGGAGGGGGGCCAACCGCCATCTTCCTCGAGCGCCCAAACCGACAAAGCGCGAGACAGCGACAGAGCTTCCCCGCCGCGGCCCGCCCACTCTCGCGAGCCCGCGAAGGCCTCTGGGAAAAGCGGGGGAGGGGAAAGCGAGAGAAGGAAGCCGGGTTGCAGGGCTGGAGGCGGGCCGAGGCGGCGAGCGGAGCCTCAGGAAGCAGAAGGGGCGGGGAAAGACGCGACTGACGCGAAATGCTGGCCAATGACGAGCGAGCTCGGGTGGACGGCCAGCCAATGGGCTGTGCGGCCTGGCGCGGGGGGCGGGCGCTGGGGCCGAGGGTAGCTTGAGCGCGGCGGCGGCGTTGTTCAGTCACAGCGAGAACATTCCAGAGGTGAGTCCGGTGGAGGGGCGGAAGCCCCAGGCCCGGTCCCCCGTTCTCCCTGCACCCTCGACCTCCGCGGGCCGCTGGCTGGCGGGGAAGGCTCCCCGACGCCCGCGGCTCACTGCGCCTTCTCTCCGCGCCAGGTCGCCAGGCCCCGGGCGCTGAAGGGTGTGGACCCCGGACGTCGCTGGGACAGCCCCTCCCCGCTGCTCGGCGGCGCCTGGCCCGGCCGCTGCTCGCTGCGCTGCCTCCGCCGCCTCCACCGCCGCTCCTCGGACTCGGGTTCGCGCGCGCCTCACTTCATCCCAGTCCCGGGCGAGCAGCGTTGGGTTTATGTCTTTATTTGACGAAAACGGTGAGTCGGCGGGGAGATGGCGGCCGCACAAGATGGCGGCGCGCCGCGTGACCCGCGCGCGCGCGCGCTTGTGTGTGGGAGCGCGCGTGTGTGGCGCAGTTTGGGCGGGCGGGCGGCGGGGCCGGGCGCCGCGTCCCCTCCTGTCCTCACACCGCCCCCCGCCCCCGCCTGTACCCCACCCCCACCTGTACCCCACCCCGGCCTCGCGGGAGCGCGCCGCGCGGGCCCGCCGCCGCCCGGGGCTGACTCAGGCCTAATTGCTGCATTCCTGAGTCATCGCCGCGGCGGGGCGGGGGCGGCCGGGCCGGCGGCCCTCGGCCGGTTTCGCTTCCCCCGCCGGGCGGCGCACATGGCGGGGCTGCCGCGGGCGCCGGAGAAGCTGGCGACGTTGCGCCTCCGCCGCTCCCGCCTCGCGGGGGCCTCCGGCTCATCCCTGACAGCCCTGGAGGGAACGACGGGCGCGGGGACGGGAGCGAAGGTTGCGGGTGCGTGTGCGTAGAGAGAAGGGACAGGGGGTCACGGTCGGGGCCGGGCGTCCGCGCACGCTCCGCGGCGTCCCGCGAGGCCGCGTTCCGTGGGTGTAGTTGGGGACGGGTGGCTCTGGAGTAAGCCCTGGCTGCCGAAGGCGCAACTTGACCGTGAAGAACAGTTGTACAGACTTTCGTCGTCGAGGGATGTATCACAAGTTTGTTGACAACGCGGACTGGGTTGGGGAGAGGAGACGCCTGTCTGTGTTCGTTCCTCGGCGGCCGTTAAAGCACGGCTCCTCGGCCGAAGCCGACCGTTGACGTGGTGACTGGTGGGATAAAAACCCAGAGCAGCTGAAGCGCCGTAGTTGGTTGTCGTTTTAGTCTGGTGGCTCCCAGAATCACATCTGCGTCCAAATGGAGGCCTTTTATGTTGCTGCAGGTGTCCCGTGTTACGTGAGTCTGAGAACTGGTTTTTGGGTAGCACAGATGCTTTTAACGTTGGAGCCTTAGGTGTGATTAAACGGAAAGGACAGGGAGGTGTCTTAATGCAGGGATCGCGTTAAACGTGGGGGATTTGTTTGTTCTTTCTTCTCTCTTTCAGAGCTGTTGCGCAGCCATTGGTACCTGTATTGGGGAAACATAGCATACAAGCAAGAAGCTTACAGCCTCAGTGGCGAAAAATTTTTCATGTCAGAGACCGAGAACTCTTGCAGTCGTTTATGTCATCCCTTCTTCTCCAGACAGAGGATACCAAAAAGTTGCAATCAAAGATCTCTTCATCTTATTGATAAAGCCACTAATAAGCCAAAATGTCTGTCAACGTCAACCGCAGCGTGTCAGACCAGTTCTATCGCTACAAGATGCCCCGTCTGATTGCCAAGGTAACGTTCATCTTCATTTTAGTAGCAAGTCCTAAGTTTTCTTCATAGATTATTGAAGATTGCTTCTCCCGGGGTAGACGCGCAAAATTAAACTTCTTACTTCCTTTAGGTTGAGGGCAAAGGAAATGGAATCAAGACAGTTATAGTCAACATGGTTGACGTAGCCAAAGCGCTTAATCGGCCTCCAACGTGTAAGTAATGCCTCTTGAAAGAAGTCTAAAGAGGCATTTTATTGACACAAACCTGATAATTTCTGGTCCGCAAAATCTTGCCTGAATTGTATGTTGGTTAACTTCTGGGTCGAGTGGAAATTTGGGCTTAAAACTCATTGATGTGTTAGTTGTTACTAGTATAAAAAACTATCTGGGCAACACATTTTTTGAACCTAGCAACTTAAAAATACAGAGTGATATTTGTATAAATGAGGGTGAGCAGCCAAAGATCAATTTAGTTAACTGTAATGAACAGATTTTCTTCCCCCAAATAGATCCCACCAAATATTTTGGTTGTGAACTGGGAGCACAGACCCAGTTTGATGTTAAGAATGACCGTTACATTGTCAATGGATCTCATGAGGCGAATAAGCTGCAAGACATGTTGGATGGATTCATTAAAAAATTTGTTCTTTGTCCTGAGTGTGAGAATCCTGAAACGGATCTGGTGAGTGCCTTTGAGGTTTTTGTCAGTAAAAGAAAAAACTGTATCTGTTTCTGTGATGTCAGCAAATTATGTTCCCGGGAAGGCAGAGCGAACATCACATTTTGCAGGTATTTCCATACTGATTTCATGTTAAAAAAAAGAAATTATTTTGATATTAGACTTGTGTTTTAGATGCCTCTTGATGGTTAGATCTTTTCATATTTTGTTCCTCACAGAATTTTCATCATATATTATGATTGACATAACTTATTTTTGCTTTTTTGGCAGCATGTCAATCCAAAGAAACAAACAATAGGTAATTCTTGTAAGGCCTGTGGCTATCGAGGCATGCTTGACACACATCATAAACTCTGCACATTCATTCTCAAAAACCCACCTGGTAAGTGCTTATGATAACTTCTAAAATCTTGGCATAAAGCACCTGATAGATGGAAACAATGGAAGTTTCTTTACTGCTGTAAAACTGGAGTGAGGTTGACCTTTGAATACCTGCACAAGTGAAAATTTGCCTATAACAATAGGGTCAGCCTTATACATCCAAGGTTCAACCAACCATGGATGGTGTGAAACTGTAGTGTGTATTTATTGAGGAAAAAAAAACTCCATGTAAATGGACCTGTGCGGTTTAAACCTGTGTTGTCCAAAGGTCAACTGTTTAAGAAATTTCTAGTCATTGTGCCATATTTCACTGAATTTTGAACTTTTTTGTTAAATGTACTGTTTTATGTATTGTTAAAGGTGAAGTACAGGCTGCCAATTAAACTGTACCACATTCTCGATTTTCAAGACGTTAGTATGTATGACATACTGTAAAGCAAATTGTAATGGGATCTTAGTAAAGGATCGACTTCTGGAAAACTTTTGTAAATGTGGGTCTTTGCTCATTAAGCTAAAGTGGTTTTAGAGCATGCAAGCAACACTCTGTGGCAGATGATCAAAACTCTGACACAATTTGAGCTTGCTATAGCAAGAAAGTCTAACCTATTCCGGTGTTCTCTTCTCCGTGAGACGAGCCGTTATATAGGCTTAAACAGTGTTCCAGCTGTTGACTAAAGTGCGGTTAAGAAATACCCTTATTTAAGTTCATGACGGATGGAAGGAGAGGGTCGTGAGTGCCACTTTAATTACCTGGTCTTCTGAGGTATTACCATTCAGTCTTAATTTTACCCAATAGTTAATACCACTGATAGGTAGGGACATTTCCATTCTCAGCTTGAGTTGCTTACCTGTGAAATATAGTGGATGAAATTGATTTGTGAATTCATTTAGAATTATAGGTAGCATTCTGTGTGTGGTTTTCTGAGGGGAGGGTTTCAAAGCAAAAGGGCAAGATTTTAAATGTTCACGATGGGCGATGAGGTGTAATATAAGTTACGGTACTAAACTTTATTTCCTTTTTGTCCCTGTAGAGAATAGTGACAGTGGTACAGGAAAGAAAGAGAAGGAAAAGAAAAATAGAAAGGGCAAAGACAAGGAAAATGGTTCCATGTCCAGCAGTGAGACACCACCACCACCACCACCACCCAGTGAAATCAGTCCTCCGCATGCTGTGGTCAGTGCAAGGTTGATGGGTGTGGTGGGCACTAAAATTGTGTACAGTGTGACCTTTGGTTGAGGTGAGCAGAAATGAACTGCTCTTCAGTGAACAATACATCAGTATATTGGGTTCCAGGTGCTATTCGTTGACTAAACTAATGTGAACACAAGTTTAGTGGGAAGTTGATGTTGTTGACTAGAAATCTGGGATTTCTTTTTATTACCTATAAGGTCGTTTTTTTTGGCCAAGCAGTTTTGTTTTTAAAAACAGGAAGAAGAGGAAGATGATGATTGGGGGGAGGATACAACAGAGGAAGCTCAAAGGCGAAGAATGGACGAAATCAGTGACCACGCGAAAGTTTTAACCCTCAGTGATGATTTGGAAAGGACTGTTGAAGAGCGTGTCAATATCCTGTTTGATTTTGTTAAGGTGAAATGCTTGCTTCAAGAACAGTTAAACATTTCGTGATCATACTAAATAAGCTTCTACCCATCCCTGAGCTTTGTTAGATATTACTTTAAGCTGGGTACTTGGCAGGTAGTTTGTTGTGTTTTTTCCATGCTTCCTTTTGAAATACTCAAATACAAGTCTCACCTTTACTTCTATTCCGAAATTTTTTTGAGGGTGGTTCCAGGCATTGTTTTCGGCAGGTGTGTATTATTTAGAAGTCCTAGAACCTTCTTGAATTAGGTAGGGGAAGAGTTCGTAAGAGCACGGACTGTGGTATCTCTAGAGCAAAATGTGCTTCCATCTCACTGAATTGCTTCCTTTTATTTGCAGAAAAAGAAAGAAGAGGGTGTTATTGACTCATCTGACAAAGAAATTGTAGCTGAAGCAGAAAGACTGGATGTAAAAGCCATGGGCCCTCTTGTTTTGACTGAAGTTCTTTTTAATGAGAAAATTAGAGAGCAAATTAAGAAATACAGGCGCCATTTCTTACGAGTAAGCGAATCATTCTAGATTCATAAGATTTTACAGCTGTGTGACCTTGGAAATACTGATTTAACCTCGTTTATTTGTACTGTCATCCTGAAAATGGAGATAATTGACCTACCTTAACAGGAATGGGAGTACCTGGAAATTGGTGCATGTAGTCCCTTATACGTAAAGTAAATTAGAGATCTTTAAGCATTGATCTCTCTGAATGACTGCTGTAGGGCCATGGCTTCAAAGAACAATTTCTAAGGCAGTAAGTTTAGAACATATATTAGAATTGTCAGCTTAAAACATCTAAGAAAGCTTGTTAATGCCGAGATATTTATTTGCAGTTTTGTCACAACAACAAAAAAGCTCAACGGTACCTTCTTCATGGCTTGGAGTGTGTGGTAGCAATGCATCAAGCTCAGCTCATCTCCAAGATTCCACATATCTTGAAGGAGATGTATGATGCAGACCTTTTGGAGGAAGAAGTCATCATTAGCTGGTCAGAAAAGGTGGGGAATATTTAAATGGCTCTTTAAGATTAGAAGTATTGGGGCTTTTTTGGAAGAAGTAGTTAACTACTAATACCTAGTCTGTACATGCTTGACTGGTATAACCTGTAGGGTGATTCTCATCATGGTAGCTTTCTAGTAAGGTTTCTAGAAAACCTTGTGCTGAATACATTTATTCTGCTGAGGGGTCAAGATTAGGATGTGGCCCAGTCCCCTCAAAGAGATGTATTTGGGCAATTATATAAATGACTCGCATTATTTTAAATTCCTTGAACTAAGAAAATTATACTGAACACTTTTTAGGCCTCTAAGAAATATGTCTCAAAAGAACTTGCCAAAGAGATTCGTGTCAAAGCGGAACCTTTTATAAAATGGTTGAAGGAAGCAGAGGAAGAATCTTCCGGTGGTGAAGATGATGATGAAGATGAGAACATTGAGGTAAACGCTGGGGAAATCGTTAAATACAGTGTTAGTGGTGGGTGTTTGAGAATTATAAAATGCCAGTATTGGGTAATACAGCCTCTTAATTTGGAAAGTAATCACATTAATAGAAAAGGTGCTGGAAATCTCTCCTGCCCCCAGGCATTGATTCCAAATAAACATTGTCTGAATTTCCAAAGGGAGAGTTTATTTAACGTAAGTATAGGGTTGATCGTTCATAAAAATAAGGTACTGTTAGGCTGCGGAGGGTTAACTTACTTTTTACATAACACACAAATTTTCATGAAGAATAATGGCTTTCTCTAGGTAGTTTTTGTCCTTTGTTGACCATTGACTTCTTAGTGGTTTTATTTTACAAGGGTTTACTGGGATAAAGGTTTACAATCAAAAATCTTCATTTTATCAGGTGGTGTATTCAAAGACTGCCAGTGTACCGAAAGTTGAAGCTGTGAAGTCTGACAACAAGGACGATGACATTGATATTGATGCCATTTAAAGGGGTGGGTGCAGCCCAGCTTAACAGTGTAATGCTGAGAATCTTTCTGCATCATCAGCCAGAAGTGCAACATGTATGTGCAAAAGCTAAAATGGCTTAACGTCATGCTACACTTTCTACTAAAAATGTATTGCTGTGAGTGGTCTGTATTTAAACCCAACAAGACATCTAGGGAGTCCATACGCATATCAGTGAGCAGATGTAGTTTGCTTATTTACAGCATGTTTCTTTTTGAAAATTTAGTGGTGGACACATTTGGGTCACATTTATACAGTTATAAAAATAAAGATTTGATTTTGGTCGTTCTTCAGATTTTTGGCTCTGAATGACTTAAGTAAGCTGAAATAATTGGCTCCTTTAAAAAATGTTGCACCATCATCTAATCTGATAGGATTATTGGAGCCTGTTAGTACTTTTAAGTCTTATTTCTAGTCCCTCAGATTGGCATCTGGTAATGTACATTCTTCCCATGCCAAGGTGGACTGATAATCAAATGACAGTGCAACACCTTTAACTTACTGAGATGTTAAAATGACCTGGGTGTCCTCTAAATAATTTTAAGAACAGGTTTTGAAACTTGAATTGTGTATTTTTTTTTCATTTTTTCTATGCTTGCCCCAAATTGTAGTCTTTGAAGTCATGTGCATTGCACGTTGGATGAGCCAGGGGAATTACTACATTAACATAAACATTTTATTATGTGTATGTAGCTCTTGCTTTATATTGAGAGAAAACTGAAACTTTGGGGAGTGATAAGTAAGCTCTACCATTTTATTTGGGGGAAGCAGGAAAAGGTACACTTAATCTCTAGCAAAAACTGAGCAAAATTTTTCAATGAATTTTACTCTTGATTCAAATTACAATTTCAAAATATTTAGACATAGTGTATCTTTTGTTCAGTGTGGATTTTTCCCCTGATAAACTGGTTCTTTGATGACTTCTGCATTTGGATACATAGCTTATACTTTATTGGTTTTTGTTGCTATCTTGCCAAAACAAGTGTTAACTGTATCTCAGATTCCCCCCACCCCCCAAAATGTCTTATTTTTAAAAACAAAGCATACTTCTAAGAGCCTATATTTTGGTGTAAGACTTGGGGTGTTTTTTATTTTCACAATGAATAGTGTGAGATACCCAGGAAGTCTGTGACGATGGCAACTGAAAGCAGGTGACTAGGGCCTGACCCAGCCCATCCTGGGCTTTAGGTTTGGAAATAACTTCTTGTGATTTGCTTGCCCAATTTGCTGATGTAAACTCACTTGATAGAAGGGCTTATGACTACATCTGAGAAATCATCTTGAGGATGCAAATTTACACAAAAAGTACACTGGGAATCAAAATGCGTGGAGAGCACTGGCTTATATCATTCACCTCTTTGTTTGTGATCCATCTCACAGATTACAATGAGACCTTAACAAATGTATGTAAGTTTTTTTCACATTGAAATTATATGAACATTTGGTATAATAAAACCTTGTTAGCTTGGTATTTTAAGAAATTAAACCCTGGCAGTCTTACTGGAGAGGTACAAATTGGTCTCCAGCTGCCTTTCTTGATAGATTTTGGTGAGGTTGAAGGAGAGCCATATACCTACCTGGAGGGGAATGTGCTTTGTCGCACCAAAGAGAAGAGGTTTTTGCAAATTCATGTCTCACCTAGGTTTTAAATTTCTGCCATTATCTGGAATTGTTCTGGGGGGATCAAGTTGCATTCAGCATACCCATTATCAAGCTAATGAGGTTCTGTTATAGAGGGTTCTTTTCCCCTTTTTCTTCCTCCCCCACCCCCTTAAATCTGAAGGAAAACTTACAAGGCTTCTAAACACTAAAGAGAAAATTTTGGCTTAGACCACTCTTCAGTCTAGTGCCAAACTTTCAGTGGAATTCACATCCACAGAGTAAGGAGTTTATTCATAGCAGCTATCCTAATAGAGTGATCTTTCACTTTGCTGTATTCAACTGTCTTAAAACTTCCTGTTTGAAACAGCTATGTTACGTGATTAAAACAACGTTAAAATCATTTTTTGTCTTTGCTTTAATATTAACCTAAATTTTCGTTTTTAAAATTGAAGCATTGAAATCTCCCCTTTTTTGTAGCTGTTGCTTCAGATTTGTGTTGGATGTTTCCTTCTGCAGTTGCCCCCTACTCAAAAACAGATGTTGCTCATTACAGTGGCTTTCCTTAGATCTCGTGTTCTTATTCTGTAACTCAAGTTGATTACAAACCAAAAAGGTCTGCTTTCATCTGGTTTCTTAAAATCTTGCCTGGGTGTTGATGAGGGACTTGAGGTGGGTCTGGTATATAGTTAAATAACTGGCTATAGCATTTAGCCTTAGTTAAGAAAGGAATGTTTCTAAAGTTATGAGGTTAATGAACTTGAAAGGTACTATTTGGGCTCCTAAAGGTTTGAGAGAGAATGGGTGTTCATCTAATGAATTGCTACAGCTTCACAGGCCAGTATTAAGAGTAACCCTAAAATGCAAAAATTTTGCCCAACCCCTGTATTGTCAGTTTTGATGGTTTTTCAGATTCCAGCCTATCTGACCACTCCAAAGCTTCAAAGCGCTCTCGGTACCAGGAACAGTAGTGCACTTGAATCTCTGCCCTCTCCAACTATCATGTGGTTTGTGTCCTGTCTTTCCTGAATGGACAGTCATGTTTATATCTTCTCTGTCCCCAGTACTCTGTATAGATCTTTCTCCTCCAAGAATGACACTCCATAAGACTTGCCAAAGTTGTTGTGTCTGACCTGTGCACAGTCTCCAGAATTTGTCCCTTTGAGCCTTTGTAGGAGGTTGGGAGCTCAGGCATTGTGGCCACCTGCCTCAGGGTTCTATATTCCAGCCCTAGCCCAACAAAGGTCTTCAGAAAGATTGCTAGTTCTTCACAGCCAGAAAATTGAACCATTCCTATGTACTAGCATATGGAAATAACACGGAGAGGTTCTTTCCTCAGAACCCAAACCAGGACTCGTACATTGTTCTCAATGACTAGTATTCGGTTATGCGTTCTGAGTTTATGGGGCATATTCACCTGGGCTCTGGAGTCATCTAGGTTTTGGCAGGCCCTCTGTAAAACTAGAAGCCCATCTTTCTGTGTTTAATGGGGATGGTAATGCCTGTGTACAGCAATTAGAATACAGCAAGCAGGAGAGGTAATGCCTGAGTGGGGCAGCTAGGGAAAACTGCCCTGTGTGGAAGAGAGACAAAAGGGAAGAAGAGCTCATGCCGGTACCTGCAGACATTCAGAACGGGTTACAGCAGATTGAGAGCAGTGGGTAGTTGAAAGCGCTGTTATTTTTGGCTGGAGCAGTTTCAGGGTGTTACAGTTTTTGCCTCAAGCAGCCCTTAATGTGCAGTGATGTTCAGACCAGTCTAGAGCAGAGGCTGAGGGCAGGCCATGGCCCCACCTGGGGCCCAGAACATAATGTAAATAGCAGCATGAACCAGAAGCCAGCCCAGCCTGAGATAAGGATTGACCAGTGCAGGGCCAGTGTATGAGGCTGGGTTGAGTCTGGTCCCAGTGGTCCTGTAACATCCAGGGAAGGAATCCTTTCAAAGTACCCAGTGAGGTCGGTGACATAAACATTAGGTAACATGTACTTCACAAGGAAGGAACAAGTCCTGAGGAGGAGGAGACTGGCTGAAGGTTCCACAGCACACCCGCATACAGCCCAGACCCCATGGCTTTTGCTGTGTAAGCTTCCACCTTGTCCCACCCTACAGTTCTCAGGTCCTGTAAACTGGGAAGCACCTAGGGCAAGGATAAGGAGTAACTTTTTGGTCCTTAGGGTGGTTGTTGGAGGGAGGGCCAGGTAGCAGCTCTCAGGGTCCAGGCTTGACTTGGGTGAAGCTCCAGACAGAATCTGAGGCAGGGTGCCAACCTCATGCACCGCATCTGTACCCCTGGCCCGCATCTCTCGCTTGCTTCAGCCTTGCCCCACCTTAAAGGAGCTCGCAGACCAAAGCAGACACAGGACAGAGGGGTGGAACTTCAGAGGAGGGAGGAAACAATTGGGGACTTTGAGGAATGTCTTAAGAGGTAGCATTTCAAAGGAGAAGCAGGAATTTACCCCGGAGGAAGAAGTAGGGGAGCATGTCTGGAAAGTAGAAGCTACTCCCTTTAGTTGAGTGTAGTGTGTGGGATGAGGCTGGAGGAGGTGGCAGTACTTACCTACAAACTGAACCCTGGAGAACCGAGTCTTCACAAGCTGCAGGAATGGAATTATATTTGTATCCTGCTGCCAGGAATGCTGAGCCACTGTGGGAATCGAGGAGGGCTATTAATCCCATGGCTGACAAAGCCAGCAGCTGCCATGAGGGTGGACTGGTCAGACAAGGATGCACTTTGGCCTGGGAATGTCAGGGTCCCCTGGCTGTCCTGAGGGCACAATGTCAGATTGGAAGGATTAACAAGCCCAAATCCCTCCCACAGGCAGCAGAATCTGAGCACCCAGGAGTGCTGGAACCTTCCCTGCAGACCAAGATCTCCCGTCTGGGGTTAGGGTAGCACCCTGGAGGGGATTCCAGGAGGTTCAGGGCCTGAGTGAACGCAGGGTTTTTCTGTTATGACTTCCAAGCTAGGAACAGCCCCTCTGTAGTTGCAGGGTTGGATTCCTCAAAGAGCAAAGAAAAGCATTCTCAAATGTGATCACAGGTCTTATGTGATAAAGTTCTTTTGGTGACAAATAACTCATGGAGTCAGTTGGGAATGGTTTCCCAAGGATTCACATTATGATGGAATCATTGGGAGCCCCAGTGCACAAACCTGGCCTTGCAAGGACCCAAGAGACACCAGCAGGTCCAGCCTTGTGGACACGGATTGTACCAACTAGGACTCCAGGTCCCTGGGCAAGAAAGAACATTCCTCCAGGGCGCTTGCCCACATGTCTACTTCTCTCTGGGTTTCTCTAGTTCTCCGTCCACTACTCGTGAACTTTCTGGCCCTGTAAAGCTACACGGAACCTCCTCATGACTTGGGTGTTCTCATGGCACCCTGTGACCATCAAGCTTCTGTTCCTGCTGGTTAATGCTCAGTTCTCCAGACTTCCTAGTTGAGATTCCTAAGAAGGCATGTCTGATAGACTCACACTGGTCTTGCAGCATTTCTATCAGGTTGATTTTTTTTCACTTCCAGCACCATGAGCTCCAGTGGCAGCTCCAGTCAAATGTGGCCAAAGGTGGGAGAGGGGCGCAGGGGGTGCGGAGTGTTACAAGGGATTTGAAACATGGCTGCCAAAGGCTACCTCCCAATAGGGATTTGTGATTGGAGCAAGGGAAAGTGACGCTTGGAAACATCCAGGACAGGGTGTTTTCACTGGAACCTATTTTCTGTGTAAAGGACATCTGCGCAGCAGCCTCCTTGTATAACCAGGCAGTCAAACAGCAAGTGGAGTCTGCTCTACTGTGAGCGCCCAGCACTTCAGTTACCCTGTGTGGGAGGCAAGAGGACAGGACGTGGGCCCTGCTGAAGAGATCTTAGGGTCTAACAGGGGAGGCACAGTTTGCCTTCAGGAAGCTACTGGGGGTTACCTGATAAAGAGGTGGCCTTGCACGGTTGTGGTTAGAATATGTGTGAAAGGTTGTTAGTGAAGGTTTCCTGGGAGGATGCAGAGTGGACGAGTTCCTGAGTTAAATAGTATCCTCTGGGCCACAGGGAGACCCAACTGGTGGAGCCAGATGCAGACTCAAGAGGAGCATTTCGTGTGAAAGAAAAATCAGACTGTGGTTAGCAGGCTATAGATGACACAAGGGACATCAAGGAACTAAGGATGTGGAGAAAGTCAAGAAGATGATGTCTGAACAAAATGTAAATGTCAATAAAGAGAAAACCTAAAAAAACAAAAATTATGGAGTTGAAAAGTACAATAACTGAAATGAAAAATTCACTAAAGGGATTCAAAGGCAGCCTTTGAGCACACAGAAGAATCGTTGAACTTAAAGATAGGACAAGGGAAGAACAAGAAAAACAGATTGAAGAAAAATGAACAGAACCTGAGTGACCTGTGGAACACCATGAAGAGGAACAACATATACATTGTGGGAGTCTCAGAAGGAGAGAGAGAGGGAGAGAAAAGGGCAGGGAGAATATTTGGAGAAATAATGGCTGAAAATGTCCCAAAGTAAATGAATGAAGCTCCATGAACATCCAAGAGGCTTCAAGCTCCAAGTAAAATAAACACAAAGATCCACCAGACACATAGTCAAACTTCCGAAAGGTAAAGAGAACTTGAAATCATCAAGAGAAGCAACTCATAACATACAGTGCCCCGATAGCATAGCAGGTTTCTCATCAGAAACCTTGGAGGTCCTGCAAGAAATGTTCAAGGGACTCCTGCAGGGTGAAATGAACACTAGACAATAACTCAAAGCCATAAGAAAAAATAAAGATCTCAATAAAGGTAAATACATGGAAAATTATAAAAGCTAATATTATTGTAACAGTGGTTTGTAACTCAGTTTTCTACGTGATTTAAGAGAGTAATACATTAAAAACAATCTAAGAGCTAGTATTATAGTTTTTGTGTTATCTTTTGGGGCACTGCGCTGTATAAAGATGTAATTCTGTGATATCAACAGATACGGGTAGGGATAGAGCTGTAAAGGAGCTTATGTTAGTGGAGAGTGTATAAATTCAAATCAGAGTGTTATAACTTTAGGATGTTAAATGTAGTGCCCATGATGACTACAAAGAAAACAGCTCTAGAATATATACAAAAGGAAATGAGGACTTCCCTGGCATTCCAGTGGTTAAGACTCCATGCTTCCAACGCAGGGGGTACTGGTTTGATCCCTGGTCGGGAAACTAGGATCCCACATGCCATACCATGCGGCCAAAAAATAAATTAAAAAAAAAATGGAAATGAGAAAAGAACGAAAGCATTTAACCTCAAAAAAAAATCCACTAAATGGGAAAGACAACAGTAATGCAGGAAATGAAAGACAAAAAGCTGAGGCATACAGAAAGAAACAGCACAACGACAAGTCCCTACTTGCCAGTAATATTTTAAATGTAAATGGATTAAACTGCCCAATCAAAAGACAGAAATTGGCAGAATGGATAAAAACACATGACCCAACAACAAGCTGTCTACAGGAGACTCACTTGAGATTCAAACACAAATAGATTGAAAGTGAAAGGATGGAAAAAGATACTCCATGCAAATAGTAACCAGTAGAGATAGGGGTGGCTATACTAATATCAGACAAAATAGAGTTTAACTCAAAAGAGTTTACAAGAGACAAAGACAATATGTTAATAAAAGTTTAAATGCATCAAGAAGATAACAATTATAAATATTTACATACCTAATAACAGACCAGCAAAATATATGAAGGAAGACCTGGCAGAATTGAAAGGAGAAATAGATGGTTCTACTGTAGTAGTTGGAGATTTTAATACCCCACTGTCAATAATGGATAAAACAACCCAGACGGAAGGTAAGTAAGGAAATCGAGGACTTAATACAATAAACCAACGAGGTATAACAAATATACATAACACCCTGCCCAGCAACAGCTATACACATTTTTCTCAAGTGCACACGGAACATTTTCCCCAATAAACCATATGTTAGGACACAAATGAAGACTTACTATATTTTAAAAGGTATCATAACAGGGCTTCCCTGGTGGCACAGTGGTTGAGAGTCCGCCTGCTGATGCAGGGGACATGGGTTCGTGCCCCGGTCCGGGAAGATCCCACATGCCGCGGAGCGACTGGGCCCATGAGCCATGGCTGCTGAGCCTGCGCGTCCGGAGCCTGTGCTCCGCAACGGGAGAGGCCACAACAGTGAGAGGCCCGGAAACCGCAAAAAAAAAAGATAATCATACAAAGTATCTTCTCTGACCACAATGGAATGAAGTTAGAAATCAACAACAGAAGTAAAATTAGGAGGCAAAACTTGTAGAAATTAAGCAAAATGCTCTTACACAATTGATGGATCAAAGAAGAAATCAAGGGAAGTTAGAAAATGCTTAGAGATGAATAATAATTTTAAAAAACAGGAATTTCCTGGTGGTCTAATGGTTAGGGTTCTGCGCTTTCACTGCAGGGGGGCATGGGTTCAGTCCCTAGTCGGGGAGCTAAGATCCTGCATGCCACATGGCGTGGCCAAAATAAATAAACCACACACATCATACCAGAACTTAAGAGACACAGTAAAAGCAATGCTAAGAAGGAAATTTATAGCTATACGTGTATATGTTAAAAAAAAATTTAAGGGACTATAAAAAGAACAAACTAAAAGCTAGTGGAAGGGAGGAAATAACAAAGACTAGAGCAAAGATAAACAAAATAGAGAATAGGAAAATAGAAAAAATAAATGAAGCCAAAAGTTGGTTCTTTGAAAAGATCAACAAAACTGACAGACTTTTAGCTGGATGGAATAAGAAGAAAAAAAAGTCTCAAATTACTAAAGTCAGAAATGAAAATGGGGAGATTACTATTGAGTCCATAGAAATAAAAAG
This sequence comes from Aethalodelphis obliquidens, assembly GCF_003676395.1. Lineage (NCBI taxonomy): Eukaryota > Metazoa > Chordata > Mammalia > Artiodactyla > Delphinidae > Aethalodelphis > Aethalodelphis obliquidens. The sequence continues at coordinate 26,534,294 of NW_020837965.1, forward strand.
GGTCATACGTGCAGTATGCACAACTGTACACCAACAAATTGGATAACCTAGACGAAGTGGACATTCCTAGAAACACAAACCCTGCCAAGACTATCACCAAGAAATAAAAGCTGGTATGACTAGTAAGGAGATTGAACCAGAAATACAAAATGTCCAGACAATAGAAGCCACAGACCTGATGGCTTTACTGGTTAACTACCAAATATTTAAATAAGAATACAATCCTCAAACTTTTCCAAAAATATTGAAGAGGGAACACTACCTAACTCATTCTATGAGGCCACCATAACCCTGATACCAAAGGCAGACAAAGACACTACAAGAAAACTATCCCTTATGTACATTGAAGCAGAAGTCCCCAATAAAGTACTAACAAACTAAGTTAGAAACATATTGAAAGGATTATACATCAGGCCTACGTGAGATTTCTTCCTGGAATGAAATGATGCATCAACACAAAAATTGGTCAGTGTAATATACGATATTAACAGAATGCAGGGAAAATCTACATGATACATCTTGACTAATGCAGAAAAAGCATTTGACAAAATTTAACACTTTCATGATAAAAACATGCAAACAACTTGGAATGGAAGGAAACTACCTCAACATAATAAAAGCTGTAAATGAAAAGCTCACAGGGAACATCATACTCAATGGTGAAAGACGGAAAGGTTTTCCTCAAAGATCATGAAGAAGGCAAGGAAGTCTGCTTTCAACACTTCTATTCATCATAATACTGGAAGTTCTAGCCAGAGCATTTAGGTAAGAAAAAGAAAAGTATCCAAATAAGAAAGGAAGAAGTAAAACTATCTCTGTGCAGATGATCTGATCTTACATGTAGAAAACCGTAAGAATTCCACAGAAAAAAAACAAAAAACTAAAACAAACCAAAAGGGCTTCCCTGGTGGCACAGTGGTTAAGAATCTGCCTGCCAATGCAGGGGACATGGGGTCAAGCCCTGGTTGAGGAAGATCCCACATGCTGTGGAGCAACTAAGCCCGTGTGCCACAACTACTGAGCCTGTGCTCTAGAGCCCGTGAACCACAACTACTGAGCCCATATGCCACAACTACTGAAGCCCACACACCTAGAGCCCATGCTCTGCAACTGCAACAAGACACTGAAATGAGAAGCCTGCGCACTGCGATGAAGAGTAGCCCCTGCTCGCCTCAGCTAGAGAAAGCCCGCAAACAGCAACAAAGACCCAACACAGCCAAAAATAAATAATTTTTTAACAAAACAAAAAAACTATTAGAACTAATAAATGAATTCAGCAAAGTAGCAGACTACAAAGGCAAAGCACAAAAATCTGTTGCATTTCTATGCACTAACAATGAACAATCCGAAAAGGAAATAAAGAACAATTCCATTTACAGTATCATCAAAAAAAACAAACAAACTTAGGAATTAACTTAACCAAAGAGATGAAAGACTTGTACAATGAAAACTACAAAGCATTGCTGAAAGTAATTAAAGAATACACGAATAAATGGAAACACATCCCACGTTCATGGATTGGAAGACTGAATGTTGTTAAAATGTCAGTACTTGGGCTTCCCTGGTGGTGCAGCGGTTGAGAGTCCACCTGCCGATACAGGGGACATGGGTTCGTGCCCTGGTCCAGGAAGATCCCACATGCCGTGGAGCGGCTGGGCCCGTGAGCCACGGCCGCTGGGCTTGCGCGTCTGGAGCCTGTGCTCCTCAACAGGAGAGGCCACAACAGAAGCCCGCGTACCGCACACACACACAAAAAAGTCAGTACTACCCAAAACAATTAGGGATGTTTAGGTTGCATCCCAAAGTTAAAAAACTCATTCAAATTTATACCATTTTAATTTCAATAGCATCCTCTACTCCTATCAAGCTTTTTTACCACCCCTTTCATTACTGCTGTTAGAAATTATATCTTTATGCATTGTGTGTCCAAAAACAGGTTAACAATTGTTTATGCATTAGCTTTTAAAATCACATGGAAGATAAAAAGTGGAGTTACAAACCAAAATTCTAACAATACTGTATGTTTTTCTAATTGCCTGTGCATTTACCTCTACCAGAGATCTTTATTTCTTCATACGGTTATGAGGTACTGTCTAGTGTCCTTTCATTTCAGCCAGAAGGACTTCCTTTAACATTTCTTGGAAGGCTGATCTAGTGGTGATGAACTCTTTCAGCTTTTGTTTATCTAGGAATATCTTAATTCCGCCCTCTTTTTTTTTTTTTTTGCCTCACAGCATGTGGGATCTTTGTTCCCCAATCAGAGATCAAACCCACGCCCCCTGCATTGGAAGCACAGAGTCTTAACCACTGAACTGCCAGGGAAGTCCCCACCCTCATTTTTGAAGGATAATTTTCCCAGATACAGGATTCTCCATTGACAGTGTGTGTTTTTTTTTCTTTCATCACTTTGGATATATCAACCCGCTGCCTTCTGGCTTCTGAGGTTTCTGATGAGAAATCTTAGTGGGCATTCCTATATGTGATGACTTGCTTCTCTTGCTGCTTTCAAGATTCTTTTTGTGTTTGTGTTTGGAAATTTTGAAAATAATATGTCTTGGTGAGGGTCTTCTTGAGTGTTTCCAATCATGTCTGTCATCAAAGTTGAGAAGTTTTCAGCCATTATTTCTTCAATTAATCCCTCTGCCCCCTTTTCTCTCTTTTTTTCCTTCTGAGACACCCACGATGTGTATTTTGGTCCCTTAGGCTCCATTTACTCTTCTCCAATCTTTTTCTTTTTGTTCCTCAGACTCAATAATTTCCATTTTCATATCTTCAGGGGTGCTGATTCTTTCTGCTGCCTGCTGAAATTCACTTTTGAAATCCTCTAGTGAATTCTTCATTTCAGTTATTGTACTTTTCATATACAAAATTTCCTTTTGGTTCCTTTTTATGCTTTGTCTCTTTATTGATATTTTCCTTTTGTTCAAGTAGTAGTATTTTCTTGATTCTGTCCTTGTCTTCCTTTATCTCTTTTAATATTTTTAAGACAATTGTTTTGAAGTCTTTTCTAGAAACTCCACCATGTGCTCTTTCTTAGACAAAGTTTCTGTCAGTTTATATTTTCCTTTGAATGAGCCAGATTTTCTGTATCTTTATATGTCTTATGATTTGTTATTTTTGTTGAAAACCAGACGTTTGAGTTTTGTAATGCGGTAACTCTCAAAATCAGACCCCCCCCCCTTCCCCAGAGTTTCCTTCCTTCCTTCTTTCCCTCCTTCTTTCCTTTTTTTTTTTCTCTTTTTCTTTTTAAATAATTGTTGTAGGGTGTCTCTGTGCTGGGTATCAGCCTGAGGTACAAGCTTAAGCTCTTCTCAGGTTTTTTCTGAGACTATGTCTTTTCCTGGGCATGTGCAGTGACTTTCTAGATTCCCCTGTATATGTGGTTGCTTTCAAATGTCCCCATCCTTAGGAATTCCCTGGTGGTCCAGTGGTTAGGACTCAGCACTTTCACTGCCGAGGGCCTGGGTTCAATCCCTGGTCAGGGAACTAGTATCCCATAAGGTGTGGGGCACAGCCAAAAAACAACACAAAAAAATAAAACGTTCCCTTTCTTAATTGTCTGGCTTTCAAAAGGAGAAAAGGGAAAAACAAAAGGGGGTGGGGGACAACAGACTCTGTCTCTTTAGATTCTCTGGAAGCCACTTCAGCCAGTGGCTGTAATATGACTATAATGATGACTGCCTGCCTCTGTATCTGCACGTCTGTGATCAGAAGAAGCAATCAGCAATCAGTACACAGATCCCTGGTATTCAGAGAACTGGGTCCTTTTTACTTACCTACCCTGGCTCCCATAAGCCATTCCAGCAACATGGGCACAGCTTCCTGCTGTCGGGCTGAGGGGACTGGGGAATGGGTACCTGCTACCATGTATGCTAAGAGATAAATTGCCTGGAATTAACCAGGGCTTACCATCTAAGCCCTCCCTGGAAACTGAAAGCTTTCCTGTAGACTCCAGAGTCCCAAAATAGTTAACTTCAGTCAAATTCTGCCAGTACAATTGTTGTCTGGGTGGGAAGACAGATTCCTGGCACTTCCTACTCCATCATCTTCCCTGATGTCACTGCTATATAAAGAACTCTTATATAAAATTAAATAACCCAGTTTATAAACCACAAAGACAAATATCCCAATTAAAAATTGGGCAAAGGATCTCTATAGACATTTCTCCAAAGAAAATGTACAAGCGGCTAATAAACACATGAAAAGATGCTCAGCACGATTAGCCATCAGGAAAATTCAAATTGAAACCACAATAAGATACAACGTCACACCCACTAGGATGCTGTGCTAGATCAGAAAATGGCATTTCAAAAGAGCCGTATCAAATCCCTGTAACCTGTAAATGCCATCTTATGTGGCAAGAGATGTGATTAAGCCCTCCCTTGAGAGGGAAAGCTTACCCTGCATTATTCGAGCTGACAGTAAATGCAATCACATGTATTCTTACAAGAAAGAGACAGGGAGTTTTGAGAGAGACACACACAATAGAGAAGGATATGTAAGGACAGAAACAAAGATTGGAATGATGCAGCCACAAGCCTAGGAATGTCAACAGCCACCAGAAGCTGGAGGAGACAAGGAACAGAACCTCCACTAGAAACTTCAGAGAAAGCACAGCCCTGCTGACACCTTGATTTCAAACTTCTGGCCTTTAGAAGTGCGAAAAAATAAATGTCTGTTGTTTTAAACCACCAACTTTGTGGTAATTTGTTATGGCAGTCCCAGGACATAAATGCAGATGGCTATAATGAAAAAGACAGATAACAAATGTTGGTGAGGATGTAGAGATATTGGAACTCTCACGCACATAGACTGCTGGTGGGAATGTAAAATGGTCCAGCAACTTTGGAAAATAGGCTTGCAGTTCCTCAAAATACAGAGTTACCATATGATCTAGCAGTTCCGCTCAGGTATAAACTCGAGAGAAATGAAAACATGTTCGCACAAAACCTTGTCCATGAATATTATAGCAGTATTATTCATGAGTCAAAAAGTGGAAACAATCCAAATACCCATCAACTGATGAATGGGTCAATAAAATGTGGTATACACATACAGTGGATTATTATTTTGCACTGTACTGTTTGCTTTTCTTAGTGCCTTACAGGAATTCCTTATGTATTCAAGATCTAATCTTTTTGTTGATAATGTGCATGAAAATATCTTCTCCAAGTTTGTAGCATGTCTTTTCCTTTCTTGATATTTTAATGTAAAGTGGATTTAACTTGTATTTTCCTGACAAAAATATTTTCCTGATATTTTGCTGACAAAATTATCTTTTTTTAATAATCAATTTTATTTGTTTATGGTTGCATTGGGTCTTCATTGCTGCACGTGAGCTTTCTCTAGTTGCAGCAAGCGGGGGCTACTCTTCGTTGCAGTGTGTGGGCTTCTCATTGTGGTGGCTTCTCGTTGCGGAGCACGGGCTCTAGGCACGTGGGCTTCAGTAGTTGTGGCACATGGGCTCAGTAGTTGTGGTGCACGGACTTAGTTGCTCCGTGGCATGCGGGATCTTCCTGAATCAGGGCTTGAACCCTTGTCCCCTGAAATGGCAGGCGGATTCTTAACCACTGCGCCACCAGGGAAGTCCCAAATTAAGTATCTTTATGTATGTTTACTGCCCATTTGCCAGCCTATTTGTGAAGTGCCTTTTCAAGTCTTTTGCCTATTTTTCTACTGGGTTGTTTGGCTATTTCTTAAGGATTTGTAGAAGTTCTTTATATATTCTGAATATGAGCCTTTGTCAGTTATATATGTTACAAATATTTTCTCAAAGGTATTTGCTTGGTTTTGTTTGTTTACTCCTTGAATGATGTATTTTAGTGAACAGAAGTTCTTAATTTTACTGTAATCAAATGTATCAGTCTTCCCTACCTGAAATTGCTGAAGATATTATAATATCTATATTGTATTCTACAAACTATATTTTGTCTCTCATATTTAGACCTACAATTAATTTTTGTGTATGGTGTGAAGGCGGAATCACGTGTTTCGTTTCGTTTTTCTCATATGGGAATATCCACTTGTTCAGAACCTTTTACTTAAAAGACTGTTCTTCCCCCACCACTCTACAATCCCCACTTTGTTGTAAATCAGGTGTCCATTTATGTGTTGGTCAGCTGCTGAGTTTTCTTTGCTATTCCACTGAAGTATTTTTGTATTTATACACTAATACCAGAGTGCCTCAATTACCAGACCTTATAATAAGCCTTGATCCCCAGTGACGCCATCCTCCTACCCTGCTCTTCTGACCTAAAAGCGTTTTGGATATTCGTGGTCCTTTGCATTTCCATATAAATTTAGAATCAGCTTGCCAAGTTACATACACACGTACACACACACACACACATACACACAACCTTTCTGGCATGTTTTTTGAGATGGCACTGAATGTGTAGGTTAATTTCATCCAAGAGTTAATGTGCTTATAATAATGAGTCTTCTGATATGTAGAAATAGTACTATTCCACCTTTTATTTAGATATTCTTTAATTTCTCTCCATTCTCTCATTTTCTGTGCAGATGCCTTGTGTACCCTTTATATAATAGTATATCTATTTATTTTTTATTTATTTATTTTTTGGCTGCATGGGGGCTTAGTTGCAGCACGGGCTCTTTGTTGTGGCACGTGGGCTTTAGTTGTGGTGTGCAGGTTTTTTCTCTCTCTAGTTGAGGCATGCGAGCTCAGTAGTTGTGGCGCACGGCCTTAGTTGCGCCATGGCATGTGGGATCTTAGTTCCCTGACCAGCGATCAAACCCATGTCCCCTGCATTGGAAGGCGGATTCTTTACCACTGGACCACCAGGGAAGTCCCTATATAATAGTATATCTTTTCACAAAAATTCATTCTCTAGCTCTTTGTGACTACTTTATAGAAATACAATTTCTTTTCATATTTTGATCTTTTTTTATTAATTATTTTTGGCTACGTTGGGTTTTCGTTGCTGCGTGCAAGCTTTCTCTAGTTGCAGCGAGCGGGGGCTACTCTTCATTGTGGTGCGCAGGCTTCTCGTGGCAGTGGCTTCTCTTGTTTGTTGCAGAGCAAGGGCTCTAGGTACATGGGTTTCAGTAGTTGTGGCACGTGGGCTCAGTAGTTGTGGCTCGTGGGCTCTAGAGCACAGACTCAGTAGTTGCGGTGCACGGGCTTAGTTGCTCCGCGGCACATAGGATCTTCCTGGACCAGGGCTCGAATCCATATCCCCTGCGTTGGCAGGTGGATTCTTAACCACTGCACCATCAGGGAAGCCCCTATATTTTGATCTTATATCCAGCAGCCTTACTAAAGTCATTTATTAATTCTAATAATTTACCCACGTATTATTTTAGATTTTCTATGTACATATTCTGTCATCTGCAAATAACGACAGTTTTATTTGTCCCTTTCCAATCCTTTTATCTTTTTTCTCTATTCTTTCTGCACTTACTAGGAGCTCCAATGCAATCTTGAGTTAAAGCAGCCCTTGTGTTTTCTTGACGACAAGGGTAAAGCTGGGAACATTTCAACATTAGGGATGATAATGTTCGCTGCAGATCTTTGTTTAGATATTTTTTTTAGCTTATTTTATTTTTAACATCTTTATTGGAGTATAATTGCTTTACAATGGTGTGTTAGTTTCTGTTTAGATATTTTTAACAGATCAAGGAAGTCCCAATCTATTCCTAGTTTGCTAGGGATATTTAAACAGTTGTTTTTCTGCATGTATTGGGATGTTCATATGATTTCTTTTTCTCCTTTATTCTACTATTTTGGTGAATTACATTGACTGATTTTTTAATGTTAAACCAAACTTGCCTTCCTAGAATAAACCCAACTTGGTTGTGACATACTATGTTTTCAGTAATCACTGGACTTGGCTTATTAATATTTTATTTAGAATTTCTTTTATCCATGTTCCTAAACAATGTAACATTGGCATGTAATTCTCTTTTCTCATAATGTCCTCGTCAGATTTAGGAAAAAGGCTACAATGTCCAACTAAAACAAACTTGTGAGTGTCTCCTTTCTTTTTTAAAAAAAATTATTTTACTCAAGTACAGTTGATTTACAACGTTGTGTTAATTTCTGCTGTACAGTATCCTCTCTTTCTTTTCTTTGGAAGAGTTTGTGTGAGATTGGTGTTACTTCTTTTCAAAAGTTTGGTAGGACAGGGAATTCCATGGCAGGCAAGTGGTTAGGACTCCGTGCTCTTGCTGCTGAGGGCCTGGATTCCATCCCTGGTCGGGGAACTAAGACCCCACAAGCCGTGTGGTGTGGCCAAAAAACAAAGAAAAGTTGGTAGGACACCTAGTAAAGTCATCAGGGCCTAGAATTTTCTTTGTGGGAAGGTTTTGAGGTGCAAGTTTAATTTCTTTGTTGGTTATAGGACTATTTAGATTCTCTATTTATTCTCACGCAGTTTGGTAAGGTGTATTTTTCTAGAAATTTGTCCATAGTATCTACATTTCTAAATATATTGTTTTAGGGACTTCCCTGGTGGCGCAGCGGTTAAGAATCCGCCTGCCAATGCAGGGGACACGGGTTCAAGCCCTGGTCTGGGAAGATCCCACATGCTGTGGAGCAACTAAGCCCGTGCGCCACAACGACTGAAGCCCGAGCGCCTAGAGCCCGTGCTCTGCAACAAGAGAAGCCACCACAATGAGAAGCCTGACACCGCAATGAAGAGTAGCCCCCGCTCGCGGCAACTAGAGAAAGCCCGCGTGCAGCAAGGAGAACCCAACATTGCCAAAAATAAATAAATAAATTTATTTTAAAATATATAAACAAAGATTGTAACATAAATAAATAAATGTATTGTTATAAAGTTCATACCCTCTCAACACCCTCTTATTGCCACTTTAATGTTTGAAGGAGCTCTAATAATGTCTTCTATTTTTACTCGTGACGTTGTTATTTGTGCTACTCTCTTTTACCGTGTTCAGTCTCACCAGAGCTGAGACTTGTAGCTTCATTCATTCTTTCTGTTGTTTGTTTTCTCCTCTGTGTTATTTCCTTTCTTCTACTTTCTTTGAGTTTAGTTCACTGTTTCTTTTAAAGCTTCTTGAGATGCTTGCTTAGGTTATAGATTTTCAGTCTTTCTTCTTCTTGTCTGAAATAATGTATATAAAGCTGAAATAATGTGCTCTTTTGACCGTTTGGTACAACTGACCTGTAAAACTGTTCGGGCTTGCTTCAATTTCTTTAATAGTTATAGAGCTATTCATTTCCTCTTTCTTCTTCAGTAGTGATGATGTTTTAGTTTTCTAGCAATTAATTTCTTTCATATAAGCTTTAGAATTATTGACACAATTTGTTGATAGTGGTCCCTTAATTTTTTTAAATAAATTTATTTATTTATCTACCTATTTATTTATTTTTGGCTGAGTTGGGTCTTTGTTGCTGTGCGCTGGCTTTTCTCTAATTGCAGTGAGCGGGGGCTACTCTTCGTTGCGGTGTGCCCTTAATTTTTTTTAGTATTTATTTATTTATTTTTTTAGGCTGTGCCGGGTCTTATTTGCAGCACATGGGATCTTTGCTGTGGCATGCAGGATTTTTAGTTACAGCATGTGGACTCAGTTGCGGCATGCATGCGAAATCTAGTTCCCTGACCAGGGATGGAACCTGGGCCCCCTGCATTGCAAGCGTAGAGTCTTATCACTGGACCACCAGGGAGGTCCCAGTAGTCCCTTAATTTTTTAATCCGTGCAACACTCGTGGTCATATCCTCCTTTATATTTTCTAATGAGCTATTCATGCTTTCTCTCCTTTATTCTTAGTTAACCAGGCTAGAGTTTTGCCTTTTTTCCTAGTTTTTTCAAAGAACTATTTCTTGGTTTTGTCAATTTCATTTTACCTTTGTTCTCTATTTCAGTAATTTCTGCTTTTCATTATGATCGTTTTACTTTCTTTGGGTATACTGTGTTATTTTTCTAACTACGTAATATTAACACATAGCTCATTAATTTTTAGCTCTTCCTCTTTTCTTATTTAAGCATATAAAGCTATAATTTTCTCTCTAAATGCCTCTTTTGTTGTATCCCACAAGTTTTGATGTGTAAAATTTTCATAATCATTCAATGCTACTGTTTTCTCTTGATTTCTTTGAACTATAAATTATCCCTGTGTATGTAAGTGTGTGTAGGTTTCTGTGTTTAGGGGAGTTTTAGGAAGTTTGGGGTTTTGTTGTTGTCTGTATGTTTGTTTGCCTGCCTTAGGTCTAGACTCAAGAGTTTACTTTAACAGAATCTCTTTTTGGGCTTCCCTGGCCACAGAAACCCGTTCCTACTTATTAATATTCAAGCACATCTATTTATTCATCTGAGCTTGGACACGTTACACACTCCGAGTCATCCGTGCTTCTGCCCTCTTTGTGAAAGGAGGCTTTGGGTCTGGTGGTCCCACAGGGAGGGCGTGTAGGTGGGACTCAGGGCTGACTCAGAAGCCCAGCCCTGGACAGCTCATGTCTGAGGTCGCACGAGCCGGAACAGAATTTTGTCTAACGGCTTGGCGGGCTCCAAGCTGCCTAGCCATACCCAGCTCCTGAGCTGTCCGTGTGAAGTCAGGGAGTTATCAAGATGAAATGCTAGACCTTTGAGGGTTTCACTCCTTCAATTCTGCCCTTGTTTTTGACCTGGAATCATACTGACGGCAAATATTTTCCAAATGCAATAGTGACAACTGCTTTCCCAGCTGACATGTGCTGAGGAATATGATGAACCATCAGAATCGCTGTGATCAGCAGATGGGGAAACAGAAGTGCGGGAGGGCAGGAAGGGTCTCAGGCAGGGCCCCTCACCAGTCAGGTGCAAGGGTGGGGTGAACTTCGTCTCGTGACAGCTACTCCCTGTCAGCTTCCCACATCGAATCCATAATGAGGGACGGAAAGGTCAGTCAAGCATTAATTATGCCCGCGTGCACTGACTTCAAGACGAAGTTAAATCCATTACCAGCAAGTGAAGAATTACCTTCCTTTCTTTCAAAACCACAAAAATAGTCATTATAAACTGCCTGCATGTTTTAGCCACACTTTCTTGGTCATTTTGTCACTTCAAGTTGGTGACCTTGGGCAAGTTAGTTAGTCCCACTAAGCCCGAGTACAGTAGGCTTAGTACTGGCCCTCAAAATGTCAGGTCCTGGTCTTTCCTGGTGGTGCAGCGGTTAAGAATCCACCTGCCAATGCAGGGGATGCAGGTTTGATCCCTGGTCGGTAAACTAAGATCCCACATGCGGGGGAGAGGGGAGGTGTCAACTAAGCCCGCGCGCCACAACTACTGAGCTCCCACGCCACAACGAGAGAGCCCACGCGCTGCAAACTACAGAGCCTACGCGCCCTGGAGCCCGTGCCACAACTACAGAGAGAGAAAACCCGCATGCTGCAACTAGAGAGAAGCCCGCGCACCACAACGAAAAATCCCTTGTGCCTCAACGAAGATCCTGCGTGCTGCAACTAAGACCCGACACAGCCAAAAAAGAAAGAAGGAAAGAAAGAAGGAAGGAAGGAAGGAAGGGAGGGAGGGAAAGAAAGAAACAAAGAGAAAGAAAGAAACAAAGAAAGGAAATAAAGATACTAAAGATTCAAATCACACCGATATAAAAAACGTTAAAATAAATAAATAATAAGCATTTATTTAGCTCAGGGATGCGTAGGTAAGCTGGGTCCCTCTGCTAATCTAGGTGGGTCTAGTTGATGTCAGCTGGGTCCGTCCACTCATGCACCTGCAGTCAGCTGTGGACTGTCTGAGGGCTCCCTAGTTTAGCATGGCCTCAGCTGTGACAAGTGTCCTTTTAAGAGAAAAGCAGTGGGACGTTAGACACACAGAGAGAAGAGGAGATGGCACTGTGGCTAGAGACTGAAGTGATGTATCCACAAGGCAAGGAGCCAGCAGCCACCAGAAGCTGGAAGAGGCCAGGAAGAGATTCTCCCCTAAAGCCCCCAGAGGGAGCGTGGCCCTACCAACACCTTGATTTGGGTCTTCTGGCCTCCAGAACTGTAAGAGAATAAAGGCATGTTGTTTCAAGCCACTGTCTGTGGTCGTAGGAAACTGACACGCTGAGACCAGGGAGACCAGGGAGGATGCCGTGTGGGGCACTGTGGAGATGCTGTGGGTGCTGCACGCTGGTCCCCAGGGGAATCCACTGTCCTGCTCGGTGGATGTGGGCCGCTGGGGTTTTCTCCTGTCCAGACCCAGCTGATGCCCCTTCCCGCACCAGAGTGAGCCCAGGCCTGGCAGGCCCCAGGCAGCCCCTGGGAGGTCAGAGGTGGAAGAGCTGCCATCTCTCCAGCACCTCTCACTGGCGAGTCCCTGGCGAGTCCCTGGTGAGTCCCTGGCTTCTGCTTCCTCCTGGTCCGCTGAGGGGTTAACCACGTGAGCAAACTCAGGCTCCTTCCTCTGAGCTCTGATGAATAAGTCAACTACTCATCACTCAATTTCATTTTCATTTTCTCACTGCCCAAATTCAGGGGCCCCAGATCCTTAAGTCTGTAAAAGTCCACTGGAGCCCAGGGCTGGCTGCTGCTGGGGGTGTAATCTGGGGCGGGAGACCCACCTCCAGGTGAGCTCAGACACTCCCCAGGTCCCACGCAGACTCCGGGGCACAGATGGAGTCGAGTTCTGGTATCAGCGTTTACCACCTGGGGGAGCTCGGCAAACTGCTTAACCTTTAGGAGTATCAGTTTTCTCGTCTGTAAAATGGGAATTCATTCGCTGCAGGAGAGGCCAGGAAGATAAGAGGGAAGGCAGGCAGGTTGATGGGCCTTCCCATATACCACAGACAGTTGATGGAGGGTGAGGTTGGGAATACCTGTAGGAGGGGGCAACCTGGGAGTCACTGGGGCCTTGTGTGGAGATGGTGGGGACAGTCTGACCTCAGCAACAATGCAAGAGAAGGGAACCAAAGGCTGGGGGCAGGGAACAAACAAGGGTCCCCTGTTTTATTTTATTTTAAAAATATTTGTTGCCGCCTGTGGGATCTTCATTGTGGCATGCGGGATCTTTAGTTGCGGCATGTGGGCTCTTAGTTGAGGCATGCGGGATCTAGTTCCCTAACCAGGGATCGAACCGAGACCCCCTGCATTGGGAGCGTGGAGTCTTAACCACTGGACCACCAGGGAAGTCCCAAGGGTCCCCTGTTTTAGAACATGGAGAAAGGCATCGGTTGGTGCCTGAGGGGAAGGGTCTGTAGGGAGGGAGAGGGTACAGAGGAAAGAGGGGCCGAGGATCCAGGGAGGGTCCAAGGAAGGTTTGAGGGGGCCGGAAGGATTTAAGCCCAGACTCCCCAGATATGCAGGGAAGTAGAAGAAAAAGGTGGCCCTCCATAGGGCCCAGGGCTATCCGTGGGGTCTCCCAGCCATGAGGCATTAAACAGGTGTACGGTGCAGGCTGGTGGGTGGGTTGTTGCTGCTTCTCTGACCCTCAGTATCCTCTGGGGCAGACATGGCTCACCCCAGTATTTGCCCTTCCCCTCCTGCTCCAAGGAGCTCCAACCCAGAAAGGGAGGAGGTGTGCCAAGACCAGGGGCCACCCCCTTCCTCCTCTGGTGGCTCACCAGCCGCATGGGGTGGGGTGAAGCCCACCCTTACAACGAGTTCGATCTGGCAGCTTTAAACTGGGCCAGACTTTCAACAACTGAAAATGTCCAGAAAGTTAGGAATTCAACAGTACTCTGCTGAAAACAGGGAGCAGAGAAAAACAGATTTATAGTCATGCCTCCTACTGAGTTTATATTCCTGAATAAATGTAGTTACAATAATAACAAATTCCCTGGCGGTCCAGTGGTTAGGACTCGGTGCTTTCACTGCCTGGGGCCTGGGTTCAGTTCCTGGTCGGGGAACTAAGATCCCGAGAAAAAACCAACCAACCAACCAACCAACCAACCAAAACGTAGTTACAATAATAATAATGTTGCAAGAGGTATTATGTCTTTCTTCCCCACACTCCATTTTTATTAGATGGAAATTATGACACAAAATAGGTCCCGGGTTATTGCATTTGATGTCTGACAGCGATCTTAGAAGTAACGTGTCCAAAACTGAACCGGATTTATTTCTGTTGCCATCCCCCAGCGCCCCTCCCTCAACCACGTCTCCCCCATCTCAGGAAATGCTACTGGGAGCCAGCCTCAGTCCCTCTTTTTCTGTCTCCCCAAGCATCCAGTCCATCAGCAAGTCCTGCAGTCCTGACAGGGATAAGCGCTCCCAAATCTGACCTGGCACGACCGCCCCGGCCCCAGCTCCCTCTTCACTCCTGGCTGTGCAGCAGTTTCCTCACCAGGCCTGCAGCTTCCCTCTCAGCCCCTCCACACCCGCCGGAGGGTCATTTTATTTTCTTTTTGGCCAACATTTGTTCATGATTTTTATTTTTTAATAAAAACTGAATAGAACTGCAATTCCCCTCCTAGATGTATACCTAAAAGAATTGAAAACGGGTACTCACGCGGGTATGTGGGTACACATGGCCATTGCAGCCCTATTCACAGTAGCCAAAAAGTAGCCAAATGACTATGAATGGATGAATGGATAAACACAATGGGGTCTATCTGTACAACGGACTACCATTCAGCCACGAAAAAGAAGGAAGTACTGATACATACCACAATGTGGATGAACCTTGAAAACATTGTCCTTAATGAAAGAGGCAAGACACAGAGGATCAAATTATGTCTGGTTCCATTGATATCTGAAATATCCAGCATAGGCAAATCCAGAGACAGAACACAGATTGGTGGCTGTCAGGGGTTGGGGGGAGGGGTGAGAGAAACTGCTTAACAGGGTGTGGGTGTTATTTTGGGGTGATGGAGATGTTTTGGAACTAGACAGACATGGTGCTTGCACAGCCTTGCCAGTGTACTAAATGCCCCTGAATTGTTCACTTGAAAATTGTTAATTTTATGTTCTGTGAATTTCACATCAATAAGTTATTTGTTTTCATTGACAGGTACATCTCAAGTATTGGTCAGGAGCTGTGATACACAAACGCTCCTGTACTTGCTTCTCGTTTCCCTCTTCCTCCCCTAAAGGTAAGCACTGTACCGCTACCCTGATTTGGGGGGGTTTATCACCCCCTTAACGTTTTTTTCAATTGTTTTACCCCCTATGTTTGCATCCTTAAACAATATGTTGGTTTTACATGTTTTTGTTTCTGCAGTTTGCATAAATGAATCATGCTTTATATAGTCTATGTGAACTGTTTTTGTACTCAAGAACTGTGATTCATCCACGTCGCTCTGCATAGTTGCAATAAAGTTCTCTCTGCTGTATACTATTTCTTGGTGTGAACATGCTATAGTCTTTATTCACACAGATAGTGGACAACTAGGTTGTTTCTAGGGTTTTCCTATTACAAATGGCAATGTGGTAATATTTTTATGCATGTCCCCTGTGCACATGGTCAGAAGGTTCTTTAGGGTAAATACTGTGGATGGTATCGCTGGGTTGCAGGGGATACACAACTTCAAGCATACTCACTGATGCCAGATTGTTTCCCAAGATGTCGATTGTATTCATTTTTGCCAAGGAACCAATTTTTGGCTTTGTTGGTCCTCTGTGTGGTGTATGTGTTGCATCTCATAATTTTCTGCTCTGGCCTTTTTTATCAATTTCCACTCCTCCCAGCAGCGTCTTGGAGTGCCTTTTGCTCCACATACCCAGCAACACTTGCTTTTGTCTGACTGCTTCTGGTGGCTGTTGCACGGTAACTCATTATGGTCTTGGTTTGCATTTGCATTAACAAATCAGTTTCAGCATTTGTTCTTACATTTATTGACCACTGTGAAGTGCCTGCTTTTATGCCTTCCCCCTGCCTTTATGTCTCTTCCATATTCATATTATGTTATTTATCTTACTAAATTGTAGACATTCTTTTTTTTTTTTTTTAAGTCTTTCTTTCTTTCTTTATTTTTGGCTGCATTGGGTCTTCGTTGCTGTGCGCGGGCTTTCTCTACTTGTGGCGAGCAGGGGTTACTCTTTGTTGCAGTGCGCGGGCTTCTCATTGCGGTGGCTTCTCTTGTTGCGGAGCATGGGCTCTAGGCACACGGGCTTCAGTAGTTGTGGCTCGTGGGCTCTAGAGCGCGGGCTCAGTAGTTGTGGCGCACGGGCTTAGTTGCTCCACGGCATGTGCGATCTTCCCGGACCAGGGCTCGAAGCCCTGTCCCCTGCGTTGGCAGGCGGATTCTTAACCACTGTGCCACAAGGGAAGCCCCAATTGTAGACATTCTTTACGGAGTATGGATATGAATCCTTTATCAGTTACATCTTCTCTCAATTTGAGGTTTGTATTTTCACCTTCTTGATATT
The DNA here is from genome assembly GCF_003676395.1 of Aethalodelphis obliquidens. Classification (NCBI taxonomy): domain Eukaryota; kingdom Metazoa; phylum Chordata; class Mammalia; order Artiodactyla; family Delphinidae; genus Aethalodelphis; species Aethalodelphis obliquidens. The sequence continues at coordinate 26,550,562 of NW_020837965.1, forward strand.
TTCAAAAACAGAAATTGTTATAGGGTGGAGGGGAGCTTTTTTGTAACTGTATGTTCCTTTGCAACTTTTAAATGTTGCACCATGTGCATCTATTACCAAAAGAAAAAAACTGAATAAAATTTGAATTAAAACAAAAGAGCTAGGGAACGCCCTGGTGTTCCAGTGGTTAGGACTCCATGCTTCCACTGCAGGGGGTGCAGCTTCGATCCCTGGTCGGGAAACTAAGATCCCACATGCCACGGGGCAACTAAGCCCGCATGCCACAACTAGAGAGCCTGAGTGCCGCAACTACAGAGCCCACGCAACGCAATGAAAGAGCCCGTGTGCTGCAACTAAGACCCGACACAGCCAAAAATAAATAAATAAATATTTAAACAAAGAGCTAGTTTCTATCACTTTACCCTGATTAAATTTTTTATTAGTTATTGTCTTGAAATTATATTATTTTTGAGTTCTTTTACATGTATCCTGTAAGTGACGCTTAAGAACTTTAACTTTTTCTGTTCACAGCTATATCCCCAGTGCTTAAACCACTGCTTTGCATAAGGCAGGTGCTCACCTAACGCTGTGGAAGAAAGGAGCAGAGGAAAGAGAGTGGGGAAGGATAGAGGGCCACCCTTAAGGGCTAACACGGCTTTTTGTGGGGGTCCCGTGGCTCCAAGGGTTGGGCAGGAACCTATATAATGGAAGAAATATTCTTTCCTCTGACAGAGCTTAGACTTAAAAGTTATGATTTGTATTTGGGAGATTTGTATTTTGGGGGGATGTTTACTTTAATAGGACAACCCTAAAGGAAGGGGCAGATATGATGCTCCAGGAGAGAGCAGGTTTTATTTACCCACTCATCCTTTTTCTCCTTCATTCTTTTGTTGCCCATCTGTCTTCGCCGCCAGCATGGTGTCAGAGCCACCAGAGTGGAATCTGAGGGCATTGCTTTCTGCCCTGGGCAGCTTGAGCACGCCTCCTGCCCTTCCTGAGTTTCCATGTTCCTGTCTACAAAATAGAGGCAATAATACAAACACCAACACCTTTTGTATTGCAGCACCCCTTACCAAGCTCGTTTGTACCCATTACCTCCTATAACGAGCTCAGTGCCCAGTGAGCTAGGTGAAACTGGATGGGAGGAGGAGTGACACTCTGACACGCAGCCATGTGTGGCCTGGTAAACCTTGACCTATGTCTACAGATTCCAAGTCCTGTGCTCATCCAGGGGAGAACTGAGAAGTGCAGCTGCCCGGAAAGGAGGGTCCTCTCTGCGGTGGGAGGGTGAAATCTGCACATACATGCTGGCTATTCTCTGGGCATTATCTCCATGGATCCCCACAGCAACCATGGGTGGAAGGTTCTAATATTCCCATTTGACTGATTAAGAAATTGAGCCTTAGGACTTCCCTGGTGGTCCAGTGGCTAAGACTCTGTGCTCCCAATGCAGGGGGCCAGGGTTCAATCCCCGCTCAGGGAACTAGATTCCGCATGCCGCAAGGAAGATCCCACATGCTGCAACTAAGACCCAGCGCAGCCAAATTAATTAATTATTTCAAAAAAAGAAATTGAGCCTCAAACACATGAAGTGATTTGCCAAGGTCACCTAGCATTCAGGGTCATAGCCAGGGTTGAAACCCAGGGTTGAAACTCCAGAGCCCTTGCTTTCCTACCACCTCTGTTGTCTCCATAGACCTTTGGATACAGTTCTAAACAGTGGGTTTTCCCAGCTCAGAGCCGAGTGGACGGAGGAAAGGGCCTGCACAGAGAGCTCCACTGTCAGGATATAGGAATGATACCCAACAGAAGGTCATATACGTGTCCTTCTGTACCTAGATCTGGATCTATAATCTCCAACAAATGAGAGAATAGAACATTTCAATAGCCTGGGGCTGCTAAGTGCCCAGGCAGGTGGCCCTTTCTATCCCCATATCCCCCAAGGCCATCCCAATATTGCAGTGCATCATGGGAACTGATAAAAGGACTATGAGTCCTTCATAAAAGCTGAAAATTTCAGAATAGTGTGTTTAGGAAGGCTGGGAAGTCTGTGATCCATCTCAGAAACAGTCCATCCACAATTATCCTGAAAAGATACAGTACTGTGGAAGAGAGAAGGGTGGAAAACCCCTGACAGATCTATGCTGGGTTTCAAACTGGGCCCTCCTCAGAGCTAAGCAAACGGACTAGAATGCCCTCCACTTACCCAGAACAAAAGGAACCAATCACCACTAGACAACTGGAGGGAAGAGCACAGCTTTGGAGTCCGATCATGGCTGTTCTGTGAACTGTGCCGACGTGGGACAAGTTACAGCCTCTCTCTGAGCACTGGCTGACATCTCCCTCACCGGGCTGGTGCAGTTAGTGGTCTTACCATAGGTGCTTGGTGCATTGCCAATAGAGCTGGAGCACAGTAAATGTACTCAAAATGGAACTCAGTAAACGTACTATGACCTCAGGCAGCAAAAATCAAGGATTCTGGGAGTGGGGGAATGTTCACTGGGAGCTAGTCTGAGAAGGTCCCATAGAAGAAGTAAGACGACAGGGCCTTGTAACAATAGGGAAGATTCAAGTAGACCAGAAGCCATCCCAGGCAGAACAGCAGGGACAAGTCTTGGATGTGAGAATTCCTAAACTGCCTGCTGGCCCTCACAGAGGAAAACAATGGCCCCAATGGGGTGAAGGAGACCAGAGCAGTGAATTAAAAGAATAGCAGCATGTCTGCTCTGACCCCCGGTATGTTGGGGAGCAGCTTGGGGAAGCTGGGGAGGGTGGAGTCTGGAATGGACTTTATATTTCCCTGGGTGGCAGCCTCTAAGCATCTGTGGCCTATTTGGGGGCACACCTGTCCCTGCCTCCAGGCATGATGACCCCCAGATGTCCCACAATTATCATACCCCTTCTCTTCTTGGCTTTATTTATTCTCAGTGCTCAGCTCTCTGCTCCCTATCAATTACACAACAACAACACACACATGCACACACATGCTGAGGAATGGATCCTGGATCCCAGCAGTTCCCACACCTTCTCAAAGGGGAGTTGTGCTTGTGAATGCTGTGGTGTGATGGTCAGGCAGAAGCAGGCCTCTCCACCTCTGTCCAAACTAGATGTGGTGCAGAGAACACAGGCCCAGGGGTCAGGAGATCTGACCACTTGACATGATAGTCTTGGTTAGGAATGCACTGGGCTGCAAGTAGCAGACAGCCTAAACTCTCATGGCTTAAACAAATGGGGACTTATTTTTCTTGCATAAGAAGTCCAGAGGAGAGCAATCTCAGGACTAGTGCAGTTACTCGTTCTTTCTGGTGCTGGGATGGGGTGGGTGCTAAACAGATCTCCCCACCACATGCCCATAGTAGCTGTGGAGCAAGGACATAGGTCTGGGGCTTCTGAAATCTGGGCCCCATTCTGGCTCTGCTGCTAACCAGCTGTCAACTTCAGACAAGTCACTTCACCTCTTTGAGGCTCAGTTTCTCTTTTGTCCTAAAGCAGCAAGGGTAGGACTAGATTATCTTCAGTTTCTTACCTCTCAGGATGACCTTCCTCCTTGACATGAAAGTAGGCACTACCTAAGCACATACACAACTTGGTATATTTAGTTATGTCTTTTCAGTTTAAGGAGGCTGAAATAGAACCTATTTTAATATGATGATAGGAAACAGGAATATGAAAAAGGACAGAAGAAGGGATTCCAGGAAAACTTCCAGATCCTGTGCTTCCATTCCTTCCAGACCATAGATCCACAGAAGTACATATTTCAGGCTACAGAGGGTCCTTCAGACAGAATAATGTGTTGTTTTTTCTTTTCTTTTCTTTTTTCTCCTCCTCCTCCTCTCCAGTTTTCACATAACATGTACGCCTTATCTCCCATTTCCAGCTCCTTATGGTACCATGATATCATTTGACATAAGCGCTATGAAAAGTTCAAAGTGTTTCTTTAATTCTAGCCTTTATGAAAACCAGAAGCATCTTGAGTTAAGTACTGTCAGTTTCACTTCCTACCTCTTGGCATTCACTGACTCATTATTTAATGTGTGGCTTCAGTGAAAAAAGCATCAAGGTGGAAACCTCACCCCCAGCCACTTCTCTGGCCAATGTGGAATGTTCTGAATCATCCAAACCCTTTCTCTCAGCTCCTGCCCAAGGCTGAAACCCTTTTGTGGGTCCTCTGCGTGTTTTCCCAGCTGACCTAGTTGACATTCCTGTCATCAGGAGTGCCATGCTGTGTCTAAACCTGGCCTGGCCCCTGCCTACCCCTCCAGTCTCACCTCTCACCTCTTGACATTGACCTAAACCCACCATGTCGTTCCTCATCTGTACAGGCCATCCTGCTTGGCATCCCTTTCCACCCATCCTCACCTAGCTAACTCGACTCATGCTTCTAGACTCAGCATAACCACCACTCTTCCAGGAAGCTTCCTTGACCCAACTCCCCAAGTTGGGCTAAGTGTCCCTTCAGGGACTCCCACAATCTTGTGCTCACCCACATTTCACTTGAACTGTGTGAAACACACATTTAACTAACAAGAATTCAACCATCTCTGCTTGGCCAAAGAGGGAGAAAGAGAAGGACATTTTAAACAGGGCTGTCCTTGGCCCAGTGAACACTTTCCTGAGAGGGAGAGATGCAAGCCCTGACTGCATCTTAGTCCTCACATGGGAATGATTCTGGTGTTTAAAGACGTATATGTCTCACAGGGCAGGAAATGTCCCAGACATAGCAAGAGGAGTCACATCCTGGGGGACCAAAAGAGAAAACATTAAAAATAGAAAAAGAAAAGCAAGACATACCCACTACAAGGGCTTATCTGTTACGAAAGTTTTAGGATATAGGTTCAAATCCCAGCTTTGCGGCTAACCAACTTGGGTACTTTGGTCAAGTCACTGTAACCTGTTTAGACTTGGGATCACAAGGTGTGTCTGTACATCTTACAGGGTTACTCTGAGGCTTAAATGAGGTAACATGTAATGTACCCACAAGGTAGACTCTCAGTAACAGTTCATGTTACTCCAGACCATTCCGCTCTTCCTCCTCAGAACCCTGCACCAAAGCATTCCATCCAACGCTGGCTCGGCTCTAGGCAGGTCCTCGGGAGACATTCAGAGGCTCCAGAGCAAGGAAGTCTTCTAGGGGAGGTTCCATTTCCAACGTCCCAGTCTGCAAGCGTCCACCGAGCTCCGCCCCAAGGTGGAGCATCCGTCCACTGAGCATCTGAGCATCCGACCCGGGGTTTGAAGTCTGGTTATAAATCCCCTACAGGCATTTAGGCGGTGATCCCAGGGGGCTTCTAGGGCTCCCCGCCACCTTCTAGCGCTCTTCCTTACGAAAGGCTTTTAGCTGGGTCCGGGTCCATCTCCCTCCTGACTGCGAGCTCCTTGAGGGCAGGACGCGTCTGCCGCCTTCCGGATGCTGAGCCCAGCCCCGGCTGCTCAGAGCCGGAGGCAGGAAGGGTGATTTGAGTCCTCGGCTCCCGGGTCACCGTTAACGATGCAGGAACTCGGCTCCTCCCCACAGCCCCGGCCCTATAATTGCTGTTATATCTCGATTTGGGGCAGCGCGGTCCCAGCTTTTGAGGGACGCTACCTCAGCTTTTGCATACAGCAGGCCCTCGATCAACACTATAAGTATCAATCCAGCAGTCAAGCTCAGGCCGCCGCCCAGGGCCGTTTGCCGGCTCTTTCACGGGTGCCGCGTGCTCTGGACGCTGGGAACCCGCCGCCCCCGCTGCCCGCCGGGACCCGCCAGCCCTGCCCAGCCTCGGGCGCCGCCCCCTCGGCTCTAGACCAGGCCGAGTCACCCCTAGCAACAGCAGCCGGGCCAGCTTCCTCGGGCCGCGCTAATTGGCTGGACTCCGGGAGGCGGCGGTGCCGTCACTTCCGGCATCCGGAGGCAGCAAAGGAAGCCGAGGGGCGGCCATCTTGGGTCCGTGAGGCTCGGAGGTGCTGGGGGCGGCGGTGTCGGTGGCCACTGGGCGGAGGCTGAGGCGGAAAGCGAGCCGGAGGGAGAAGAACAGCCGGGTGCAGGCGCCGCCTCCGCAGCCCCATCCATGGTCGGCGCCCGCAGGCCGTGGGGACCTGTCTTGCACTCCACCTCCTCCACATCCTCCTCTTCTTCAGGGGCCGCCGGCGGCGCTGTGTGGAGGCCCCGGCGCTGAAATCCGCGGCGCGACGGGCGGGGGCGGAGGAGGAGGCGAGGGGGTCCGGGCCCGCGGGGCGCCCGGAGGCGCGGGGACGCCAGTGGGCCGACCCGCAGCCCGCCGCCGCCGGCCCGGCCCCGCCACCGCCGCCCGCGGGGCTCCTCGGCGCGGCCGCCGGGGCCGGGGGAGCATGAGCCCCGCGACCCGCCGGGGGACGGCCCGGGCCCGACCCGGGATCTAGACGGCCGTGGGGGAGGGGAGCCGCCCTGCAGCGGCGCCGCTCCGGAACCGCCGGGCCCTCGACGCCGCTTCTCCGGCCCCCGGGACCGCGCTGATTTGTTTCACCCTCGCGTTGTGCAGAAGTGAAGTGAAGTAAAATGTCCACTAGGACCCCGCTGCCGACGGTGAATGAACGGGACACTGAGAACGTGAGTAACCTAGGCGACTGCCCCGGGCCAGGTCTGCGCGTGCCGTCCCCGGGAGCGCGGCCGCAGCCCTCGCCTCGCCGCCGACGGGTCCCCAGGCCGCGGCGCTCTGGGCCCGGTGGACGGCCATGGGCCCCGGGAGGCGGCCTCGGCGGCCCGTTTCCCGAGCGCGCGGGCCGGGGAAGTGCATCCGCGATTACGCCGGGGGCTCGCTTCGTAGCGAACCCTGAGGGCTGCAGCGTGGCCGGCCGGTGGCCGCGCGGTGGTCTCTCCGAGCGTGTGTCGGGTCCCCGCAGTGTACAGGGCTTATTTCCACTAAATTCACCTTTTAAATTAGGTAGGCATCTCATGAGAGGCTGTCGGGTTAAAAACACGTTTGTGGTGTTGATTAAACGCAATTGATTGGATCGAGTGGACTGTCCGTCATGCCTCGTTCTTTAAGTTGTCTCGAACTAAATTTAGCGACGGTCACTAAACTAAGTGACAGTCACTAAAACTAGGTGCGCACTGAGGAATCTTCTCGGCCCCCTTCGATGCAACTCCGAAGCTGTTCAGAAGTTCTTGGAGAGAGCTAAGACTTTGTCGAGGAGTAGCCCCGTTTCCTTACGAATCTGTTTTGAAGGAGCTGGTTAAGCACATTTCAGAGGAGGATGTGTAGTCAAGCAGCCCTGCCACCCACTGCCTAGCGGAGGGCCACCCACTCTGGGCTTAACTTTCCCCCTTCCCCAAAAGAAGTTGGCTTAGATGAGCTCTTAGGTCCATTCTGGCACTCACATTCTGTGATTCTGTAAAAGGAACCTTTGATTTTGTTCACGTAAACCTTTTCAGAAGGCCAGGAACAGCAAGCAGTTTTAGGGCCTGACAACTTGTAGTAGAAATTCCACTGGAGAAATGTTGACTCTGTCCAAGTGCATTCTGAACTCTTCTCTAGCACTGGCTTCAGGACTGTTCCAAGCTACCTGTGAGTTGTCTTCTGTTAAAAACAAAAATATCTAAAAAATAACTCGTAAAGAAACTTCACTGGCCTTTTATTTTAAGTGTTATGAGGTAATTCCTGGCAAGAAAATGCTATCACTTAGGAAAAGCTTCCTGGCTCTGCCTGTTTTCATGCTTTCAATTACGTCCTGAGACCTTGTGGCCTAGTGGTATCAAATGCCTTCATTTTAATCTTCAGAATGCCACTTGTTTGCTGGATAGCTGTCAGATGATTTAATCTGTTTATGTAAACCTTGGTCTAAGGCATCCCTCCAGTATATTAAGGTGTGGTATTTAATGCTCTTTAACCTGGTAAATAAGTGGTACAGTGGTGTATGTTCCTTTACCTGAGATGGATTAGAAAGTTACATAAAAAGTAGTAGAAAATCTAGACTAGGGGAGTCAGTGAACTTATTTTCTCATAGACCCTTTGAAGAACCTAATTCTTACTTCATCATTTTGTTGTTCTTTGACTACCCTGTCGGGCGGAGCAAGCAAAAAAGTGAGTTGATTAGCTTTGATCATTGACTTCCATTGCAAAATCTTACATTGAACCAGAGCAGGAGCTCCGTACTTACTGAATAAACTGAAGCCAGAAACAATCATAGCAGGTTTGTTATAATGAAGAATTTACACCACATGGGTCTTTACCTTGTTCTCTGTTGAATTTGTTGAATTACGGTGTAGTCTTTTTGTGTCGTTAGGAATTACTAACTTTAAAAACAATGTAGGGTATGGAGTATGCCTTCATTCTCATGGAATGTATTTAAAATTGAATTTTTGACAGTGCTAAAATAGAGGTTTGTAGCGCATCATTGCATTAGCTCACCATGCCCTGCTTTAACTCCGGCATTGACGTGTTCTGGAAGTAGTTGTGTATCTTTCACAGTGTGGTGCCCTTGTGCCAGTGTTACACGTCTGGCATATACCATATTATTTACCTACCACTACTGAACTGCTAAGTGTTAGACTTCCTGCCAATCGAGTGATGAGGGTTCAAGAATGAATGGGAGTTCTCAGTCTGTTGGGCATCTCTTTTGTTAAAGTTGGGTGTATTGAGATAGAACGTTCCCTCTTTTTAAGTGTACAGTTTGATGAGTTTTGACAAATGTATAGTCACATAATCACTATCACGGCCAAGTTAGAGGATGTTTCCATTGCCTAAGAAGGTCCCTTGTGTCTCTTTACAGTCAATCCCCTCTCCCTTCCCCCAGCCCCTGGCAACTACTGATCGGTTATCTGTCTCTATAGTTTTACCTTTTCTAGAACGTTTTTAAATGGAGTCAGAGAGCATGTAATCTTGTGTGTAGCATCTTTCACTTGGCATAATGCTTTTGAGATTTATTCATGTTTGTGTGTGTATCAGTAGTTCACTCCTTTTTATTGCTGAGTAGTAATGAACTCATTGTTTGGATGTACCGGTTTTTTTAAATCCATTCACCAGTTGATGGACATTTTGGCTGATACGACAAATAGCTTTGTCTTTATATTTTGTAAAAAGACTCTCCATTTTGCTTACCCTAGGAATCTTATTTAAATTTTAAGTAAATATAATTGTGGTAAGAATTTTGCTTATAGATCAGGAATAATAAAAGACAGATAATTTGCAAGAAGAATATTATCTTCATGCTAGTACACTACTCTATTTTCAGTTGTTTGATTTCCAGATGTGAGTATTCACCATTAGCTGATAGGTGTATAAAAAGATAAACTGGGGTTTCCCTGGTGGCGCAGTGGTTGAGAGTACGCCTGCTGATGCAGGGGACACAGGTTCGTGCCCCGGTCCGGGAAGATCCCACATGCCGCGGAGCGGCTGGGCCCGTGAGCCATGGCTGCTGGGCCTGCGCGTCCGGAGCCTGTGCTCCGCAACGGGAGAGGCCACAACAGTGAGAGGCCCGCGTACCGCAAAAAAAAAAAAAAAAAAAAAAAAAGATAAAACTGTTATCAAATCATTTTAAAACTCAGAAGGACTAGTCAAACAGTCAGACCTAATGAGGATGTTGAGGCTCAGAGAGATGACAGGAGCTGCTTGTGACTACTCACTGTTTAGCAGCAGAGCCTGTACTAGACCTCAGGTCTCCATCTCAATCCTCTCTGCTTTTTTGTGTAGCAGACTGTTTCTCAAAAGCTATGTACTAATTATTCAACTAGGGAGATGTAGTTGTACCAATACACAGAGTATAATTAAAATTAGACTTCTAAAAATGTTTTGCTATGGAAAATTTCAAACAAATAAAGAGAATTTAATAAGTATTTATCAATGGTTGTCAACTGGGGACAATTTTGCCACGCCCCCCCCAGTGGACATTTGACAATGTCTGGAGACATTGTTGGTTGTCACAACTGAAGAGCGTTGCTACTGACCAGAAATGCAGCTAAACATTTTACAGTACATAGGACAGTGCCCCCTGGCCCCTCAACAAAGAAATATTTGGCCCAAAATGTCAAGAGTGCCAGGGTTGGGCAACCCTGGTATCTAGTTAGCCCCCACCATGTACTCAACAGCTTAATGACCAGACTTCTTTTATTTGTTCTCTCCCCAAGCAAGCTCAGTACATCATATCATTTCATATCATTTCATCTCCAAAGCTTTTAGAAGAGATAAACCTTCTTTAAAAAATGTAACCTTAATCCCTTTATCATAATTTTTTAATATCAAATATCCAATCAGTGCTTGTTTCCTCAGTTGTCTTTTTTTAAAAAACACTTTGTTCAAATTAGAATAAATCTTGCTTCCATATATTATAGATGGCTAATATGTGAAACAAGATGCTTTTTTAAATTTATTTTTTAAATTCTTCACAGATGAGTCTTTTTTTAAATAAAATATATATTTAGTTGCACCGGGTCTTAGTTGCGGCATGCATGTGGGATCTAGTTCCCTGACCAGGGATTGAACCCGGGCATTGGAAGTGCGGAGCCTTAGCCAGTGGACCACCAGGGAAGTCCTCAAGATGCTTTTTTTTTTTTTTGGCTGAGTTGGGTCTTAGTTGCGGCATGCAAGATCTTTCCTTGTGGTGCGTGGGCTCTTCGTTGTGGTGGGCGGGCTTCTTTGTAGTTGTAGTGTGCGGGTTTTCTCTTCTCCAGTTTTGTTGCTCGGGCTCCAGGGCACTTGGGCTCTGTAGTTTGCCGCACACGGGCTCTCTTGTTGAGGTGCGCGAACTCAGTAGTTGTGGTGCGGGGCCCAGCTGCCCCACCGCATGTGGGATCCTAGTTTCCCGACCTGCGTTCCCTGCATTGCAAGGTGGATTATCTACCACTGGACCATCAGGGAAGTCCCCCAGGATGCTTTTTTTTAAAGGCAACAAAAAAGTTTGCATTTTAGCTTATGTTCTACAGTTGACTTGTATAGAGGTCATGGACAAATCCTGTTTGTGTACTGGCAAAATTAGAAATGTATTTTTCACTTACATTTCAAAGCATATGACATTTTGTAAGTAAGCCTGGGTTATTTGCCAAAGGTACCAGAGGTCCTGGAGGGCTTTGCCAATTTAGCAGCTCCTGGTGTGTGTGCACACCATGTACTTACTTATTATTAGTTAATGCAGACAGTCATCAGAATTCCTTATCTCTGTGAAATAAATAAACTGATGGTGTTATTGTCTAGCCAGCTGTTGGTTGTATGAAACTGTTAACCTGTTAAGATCTGACTGCCTGCTATGTGTATGACACTGTGCTAGGCGCTGTAGAGGATATACCTAGGAACCATATCACTCCCCTGCCTTAGGACTTCCTAGTCCCTGCAGAACAAAGCACCCTGAGCTCTGTGAAACTAGTCTGTAAACTCTCAAACTGGAACAAACACCACAGTCACCTGGAGGGCTTATGAAAGCACTGATTGCTGGGCCTCACCCCCAGACCTTGATTCTACCTTCGGGGCCCTAGAGTTTACATTTCTAACAAGTTACCAGGTGATGTTGATGCTGCAGATCCAGGAACCACACTTTAAAGAATTGCTATCTTAGTATTCAGTGAAGACTTGCTGACTAAACAGTGTTCCTTTAGATTGTATTATGACTAAAGAAAAGAGATTTCAATGGTTTCAATAACATTTTCAGTTTCTTTGAGGTTTTTTTTGTGCGTGTGACTGCATTGGGTCTTGCTGCGCGCAGGCTTTCTCTAGTTGCGGCAAGCAGGGGCTACTCTTTGTTGTGGTGCGCGGGCTTCTCGTTTTGGTGGCTTCTCTTGTTGCGGAGCATGGGCTCTAGGCGCACAGGCTTCAGTAGTTGTAGCGTGAGGGCTCAGTAGTTGTGGCTCGCGGGCTCTAGAGCGCAGGCTCAGTAGTTGTGGTGCACGGGCTTAGTTGCTCCGCAGCATGTGGGGTCTTCCCGGACCAGGGTTCGAACCTGTGTCCCCTGCATTGGCAGGCGGATTCTTAACCACTGTGCCACCAGGGAAGCCCTCCTTGAGTTTTTAAAGTTGGTTCTTTGTAGGGAAGTGTGGTTATGGAGAATAAAAATAGTTACTATTTTTGATCACTAACTATAATATCAGGCAACAATACTAAGTACTTTATATAATATTTCATTTAAAATATGTAATATGGGGACTTCCCTGGCGGTCCAGCAGTTAAGACTTCGCCTTCCAATGCAGGTGGGGGTGTGGGTTCGATCCCTGGTCGGGGAGCTAAGATCCCACATGCCTCGTGCCAAAAAACCAAAACATAAAACAGAAACAATATTGTAATAAATTCAATAAAGACTTTAAAAATGGTCCACATCAAAAAAATCTTTAAAAAAATAAGTAATATGATTTCATTTAATCTTCCTAACTTCCAAGCACAACTATCTATTGAATCAAGGTGTTTGGGCATTTCTTAAAAAAAAGTTGATCTCTGAAGAATATTTTTTATTGGGTCAAAGTGTTTGGGAAAAGGTCTTATTCAATTACAGAGTTGTTTTCATTTCTTTTTTATGTAAATTAGATAAAGGTGGAAATTTTCCATGAGTAGAATATTGGTCGTTTTGATTGTGTAGTGCATGAGTATTTATATTGTAATTACTTATAAACGACTCATAAACAGTTTAATATAAATTAATAGTCCCGGTTACCTTTTTTTTTTCTTTCTTTCTTTTTTGCCTGCGTTGGGTCTTTGTTGCTGCGCGTGGGCTTTCTCTAGTTGCCGTGAGCTGGGGCTACTCTTGGTTGTGGTGCGCGGGCTTCTCATTGCTGTGGCTTCTCTTGTCGCGGAGCATGGGCTCTAGGCGCGCGGGCTTCAGTAGCTGGGGCTCTTGGCCCCGTAGTTGTGCCTCACAGGCTCTAGAGCGCAGGCTCAGTAGTTGTGGTGCACGGGCTTAGTTGCTCTGCAGCATGTGGGATCTTCCTCGACCAGGGCTTCAACCCGTGTCCCCTGCGTTGGCAGGCGGATTCTTAACCACTGAGCCACCAGGGAAGTCCTAATAGTCCCTGTTATCTTTAATTTCAGAGAGGATTGTTCTGGATTCTAAAACGTAGCCAATTTTTTTTTTTTCGTCTGTGCCGGGTCTTAGTTGCGGCATGCGGAATCTTTTAGTTGCGACATGTGGGATCTAGTTCCCTGACCAGGGATTGAACCCGAGCCCCCTGCGTTGGGAGCACAGAGTCTTAGCCACTGGACCACCGGGGAAGTCCCCATAGCCAAATTTTATCCCTGGAATTTGTTTCCAAGCTGGAAGTAAGAGTCAGGGAGTACAGCCGCTTCTGATCACCACTGGGTGGACTGAAGCAGAAATTCACTTGTCTCACATCCATTTTAAACTTTCAAAATAAACAAGGAGAAAACAAATCTCTTCCCTGGCAATCTCCCAGCTTTAATGTTGTCTTACGTAGGAATTTAAAGAATGTGCTTGGAGTTGGTCTGCAAGTAGTAATAAGGGGTTTGTGCTGACCCACATGCACCTGCCTGAACAGTAATTGAGAGGGCAGAAGTTGGCACTGCAAGAAAATGACGTTTTTGGGGGGAGTCCAACTTTTTCTTCAAGCTAGAGTTCTTTAGCACTGCACTTTAGTCACCTGAGCTGCTTGGCCATGGTTAGTCTTATACAGTCTTATGCAGACTAGATAAGGCATTGTTTCTGTGGGTTACCTGGGATCTTGATGTTCAGAGTTGAAGCTTGAATAAAGCTTGAGATGTTTTGTTTGTATTTCATGCTAATAGTTAGGTGTTGCTTGGAGGTGGAGTTGAAATATTGTGGGGTTTGTATTATGGACATTTTACATGAAAATCTGTATTGGAAGAATTTAACATGAAGTTCAAGTAAGCTGAACCAAAGGTTTTATTCCAGAATTTTACATAACCCCATTCTTTCTGTAGTCGGTACCTTTATGACTTCATTGAGTACAGTAGCAGACTAGCATGAGGGTCCTGGAGAGGAGCAGACCTAGAACCATTTCCTAGCACAGCCTTTTGCCCTTAGCCTTGCCATTCTTTGTCCAGAAGAATAATCTAAGCTGGGCAAGCAGCTTTTGTTGTTCAAGGTACTTGAGGTGTTTTTGATGGCATTCTGTTCACGTACTGTCTCCACCTCTTTCCTTGTCTTCCTTCCCTTGTGTAGCCCTTGCCTACCCTAGGCCTGCCTTGGTATTCATAGGCACGTGTTAGCTTTACTAGTGGAATGGATTAAAGGAACTTATATTTTCTTTTCTTAAAAGAAGGTTGCCTTCTAGACATTAAGGATATTCAATGATAAAGAACCTTCTACATACCATGGTAATGTATTCTAGTTGCTTTTTCCATTTCTGTTAATTTAGGCCAGGTGCTTAACATTTATATCCTGCTTATTGTATAGCTGTCCTACTTATTACTGCTGTGGAACTAGCCAGTCCACAACTTAGTAGTGTAAAACAACAAGTGTTTCACTATACTCACAGATTTTGTGTGAGGAATTCAGATGGGAATGGTTTATGGCTGGGACTTCAGTTTGGGGGAATAACGAAAGGCTGGGGGATTTGAGTAGCTGGGCTGGAAGATCCACATCCTAAGACCGCTTCTTTACTCACATATCTGGCACCTTGGCAGGTATTGTTAAAAGGCTGAGCTCAGCTGGGACTTGGCCAGAGTGGCTACATGGGCCTCTCCAGCATGGAGACTCCAGTGTGATCGGACACATGAGGTGGCTCGGTGTTTCAGCAAACAAGACAGAAGCTGCTTGCCTTTTATGACCTTGCCTCAGAAGTCACATAGTATCACTTCTGCCATTTATTCTTAAAACGTTAGAGCAGTCATGGGCACCCAGATTCAAGTGGAAGGGACATAGACCTTTCCCTGTAATGGGAGGTATGTCAAAGGCTTTGGGCTCATGTTTTCCAACCACTATAATAGTAACTCTTTGGGTTTATAATCTGACCTAGCATTTTTTGTGTGACCTTGGACAAGTTATTTAACTTCTTCATGCCCCAGTTACCTCATCTATAAAGTGGGATTGGTAGTAGTAATGACCTCATAGGACTGTTATAAGAATAAGGTCTTCCATGCTGTGGCCTCCCTTACCTCTTTGTCCTCATCTCCTACCTCTCCGCACCCACTACATTCATAGACCCAGATGTCTTCTTGCTGTTCTTTGAACACACCAGGGACGCTCCAACCTCAGTGCCTTGACATTGGCTCTTCTCTTTGAACACTTTTCTTCCAGATATCCACATGGCTAACTGTCTCACCTTCTCCTCTTTTCAAACATCAGCTCAGTGAGTCTTACTCTGACCATCTGTGGCCCTCCCAACCTCCCTAATCCTGATCTGGTTTTTTTTTCCATTGCATTGTTACCTTTAACATATTATATAATTTGCATATTTCTTATGTTTATTGTATTTTGTCAGTTTTCTCTGGTGTACTGAAAGCTCCCTGAGAGCAGGAATGTTTGTTTTGTTTATTAATACTATTTCAAATACCTAGAACATGCTGGTCATTTATTACAGATGAAGAGTAAATAAATATTGGTCGAATTAGTGATTAAATGAGACAATATGTGTAAAGCATTTAGAATGGTGCCTGATTCATAATAAGTAATAGCTAAATGTTAGCCATCATTAGTGGTTTGTTTACTGGTCTTTTCATCTCTCATCTCTATGTTGTCATTTCTCTCATTTCTAGTGTCCTGTATCTTCAGCCTCTTCCCTCAGTAGTTCCAATGAATTCATCTTTCTCCTTTCTTAAAACCTCAGATAGCTTTCTTAAAGGGAGGCTTGATGGAAAGAGTCTGGGCTTAGAAGTGAGGGATAAAGTGGGAGCCTAGGACTGTGGTTGAGGGAGAGATTCTGAAGACACTTCTGAGGAATAGTGGACCAGATGAGGAGCCAAAAAGTAGGAGCAACAAAACATAAGAGAAATTGGGATTTGGAGTTATAGGTTTGTGTTTGAAACCGGTCTTCATATACAAGTCACTTAACTATGGGCAAGTTAATTACTTGTCTGTGCTTCATTTAAAAAATTTTAATAATTAAAAACTTTAATTGATATAATCAACATATAACATTGTATTAGTTTCAGGTGTGCAACATAATAATTTGATATTTGTATATTTTGTGAAATGATCACCACAATAAATCTAGTTAACAGCTAACATCCATCTCCACATATAATTACAGGCTTTTTTTTTTTCTGTTCATGAGAATTAAAAAATCTCTCTTAGCAACTTTCAAATATATAATACAGTATTACTAACTATGGTCACCATGCTGTATATTACATCTTTTTTATTTAACAAAAGAGAATAACACCATCTATTCAGGGTTGTTGTGATTGAAGAAACTAACATGTATAAAGTGCTTGGCCCAGTCTACTCCATATAATGGGGGTTCTTCAAATGTTAATTCCCTCTTGAGATAGCTTTTGTAGTGTTATTCTAGAAAACTGGATAATCTAAACTCTTTGGTTTAGTATTCAAAGTTATTGACCCACTTCTCTGTCTTTTTTTTTTTAACTGTTCACCTATATAAACTTAACACTACAGCCAAACAATTCTCCTTGGCTGTCTCTTCATCTAGCAGTTTCACAGCTGCTGGTTGCCAGGTCCTGTGTACTAAGAATACAGAGATTAGATAATTCTTACCCTCAAGGAGCTCATTGTCAAGTACTTTAGTGTAGGAATTAACTAAGCTAAGCAAGGGGATACAAGACAGAGAAGTACCAGCTTAGTCAAGAACATAAAGGTAAGAAATTGCCAGCAATCATGATGTCAAGGAACTAAAGCCATTTTGTTTTTCAGTGTTAGTGGCATATGAAAGAGTTGTGAGAGGTGAAACTGGCTAGACTTGAAGGTTAAGGGAGGTTCCCCGTCTCCCCGCCCCCCCCAATCCCCCAAGCTTTTTAAGCTTTCCTTGTGCTGGTGCCTGGCTTGAAATGGCCTTCATCTTTCATTAGAACTCTACTATTTGTCCATCAAAGTCTCCATCCCTTTTTTTCCTTCATCTCGCCCAAATGTGATCATACCCTCTGAGTGCTTAGAGCTGCATTGTCCAGCACACGTGGCTACTGAGCACTTGAAATGTGGCTAGTCTGAATTAAGATGTCTTGTGAGTATAAAATATATACTAGATTTCAAAGACAGTATGAAAAAAGGAATGTAAATCTTACTCTTTTTATATTATGTGTTGAAACATTTGGGAATATATTGGGTTAAATAAACTTATCAAAATTAACCTATTTTCATGTTTTTTTTTAAATTTATGTTATTTTTAATTTTATTTTTGGCTACGTTGGGTCTTCATTGCTGCGCGCGAGCTTTCCTCTAGTTGTGGCAAGCAGGAGCTACTCTTTGTTGCGGGGCGCGGGCTTCTCATTGCGGTGGCTTCTCTTGTTGCAGAGCATGGGCTCTAGGCGCATGGGCTTCAGTAGTTGTGGCTCGTGGGCTCTAGAGTGCAGACTCAGTAGTTGTGGCACACAGGCTTAGTTGCTCCGCAGCATGTGGGATCTTCCCGGACCAGGGCTCGAACCCGTGTCCCCTGTTTTGGGAGGCGTATTCTTTTTTTTTTTTTTTTTTTTTTTTGGCAGTATCCGAGCTTCTCACCGTTGTGCCTCTCCCGTTGCGGAGCACAGGTCCGGACGCGCAGGCTCAGCGGCCATGGCTCACGGGCCCAGCCGCTCCGCGGCATGTGGGATCTTCCCAGACCGGGGCACAAACCCGTGCCCCCTGCATTGGCAGGCGGACTCTCAACCACTGCGCCACCAGGGAAGTCCGGCAGGTGGATTCTTAACCAGTGCACCACCAGGGAAGCCCTTTTTATGTTTTTTTAATGTTGCTTCTAGAAAATTGCAAATTTCATGCATAGCTCACAAATCTATTGGATGGAGCTTGGAGTATTCACTCTCTGATTTTCTCATGGGGCGGAGATTGCCCCTTGTTTCAGTTACTGTTCCCCGTGTTAGCTCCCCAGCTAGATTATGAGTGTTAAAAGTTTGACACCATACTTTTCTATTTCTTTTATCCCATTATAGTGCCTGCTACTTAGTAAGTGCTTAGCATATAATTAACTGGTCAAAAGCTACCAAGTCAAAGTTTTCTTTAGCCACAATTTATTTGTGCCTTATTCTTCTGAGGATTGGTCAAGTAAATTATTTTTCAGTTTATTTCATTACTATGATAGTTCACTTGCTATGCCAGTAATAAGTGTTTTATTACAAGTGAAACCAATTTGAATTTAAGCATATGAACAATAATAGTTCCCCTTTCCTATTATTCATATTTTTGGAAACGTTTTCATAAACTCAGCTGCAAAAGTCGTATCTTTGATCTGAACAGTGTGAGGCTGTTCTCTTGCTTATTTGTTCCTGTTAATCCCTATATGTCATTTTCCTTATCCTTCCAACAGTTACTGTTCTAACATTTTAATATATTGTCATGCGTGTACATGTATGTGTTCTTAGAAGTGTATGTTTTGTACTTTGTGTAAATATTGCATAGTCTCATCTATGCATCGAATCTGTTGCTTCTAACTGCTGCATAGCACTCTGTGGTATGAGTCCTACCACATTTTACCTACTTTCTGGGGTAGACTACCTGCCGCTTCCCCCCTCCCCCCATGCAATGCAGCAATGAATATCTTCATACATGTCCCCTTGTGGAGCTGTGTAAGAATTTCTTGGGGATGTGTAGCTAGGAGTGGACCTCTTGGGTCACGGGAAATGTCAGATAGTGCCAGGTTGCTCTTCTGGATGGCTCTATCAGCCCACCCTCCCGCCAGTAGTGCACAGGGGTTTTTGTCTCCTTGGTTCCTCCAACATTTAGAATTGTCCAGCTTTCTAATTTTTTTTTCCAGCCTACTAAAGTAGTTTAATGTGCTGCTTCATTATTAACTTGCATTTCTCTATGGTTTTTAGTATGTCTATATATTCCTTGGCTCTGGGGGCCTTCTGTAAATTGCTGCTTTTCCTTTGTCCCTTTTTCTATTTGGTTGTTGTTTATTTCTTGTAGATTCTTAGGTGTTCCTTGATTTTCTAGATATTAATCTGATGTAGGTTTTAGACATTGCATGTATCTTCTGTCATCTTTCTATAAGACCCTTATTGGACAGAAATTCTTAATTTTGGTGTAACCAACGTTTGCCTTATGTTTGTGCTTTTGAAGTTTTGCTTAAATGCCTGGCTCACAAGGATATATTCTCTCACATTTCACATTAACCCTTTATCATTTTACTTTTCACATGTAGATTTTTTAATCCCTCTAGATTAAAAGGGAGGCTGCCTTTTGTGTGTGGACTTAGGTAGGGATCTAGTTTTATTTTTCTCTGTAGACTGATACCGGGAACCAGTTTTCCCACTGCTATCCATTCAGTGGTCCATCCTTTCCCCACTGGTTTATAGGACTGCTTTCATTGTATCTTGTGTTCCCATACATTCATGTCTTTTAGCTTTGTATTTTGTTGCATTGGTCTGTTTTTCTGTTGTGCCGATACCCTACAGGTTTTCTTTTCTTTAAAAAATTACCGTGGCTTTGTAATATATGTAATCTACGTACCTTTATATGTATCTGTCTGTTGAACTTGTTATTTTTAAATAATTTTAGACTTAAAATTGCAAGATTAGTACAGAGTTCATGTATACTTTTCACTCAGGTTCCCCTGATGTTAACACTTAGATAACCATGGTGCAGTTATGAAAACCAGAAAGTTAACATTGGTCTGATACCGTTAACGATGACTGCAGAACTAATTTGAATTGTCACCAGTTTTTCTCCAGCGTTCTTTTTCTGTTCTAAGTTCCAATCAAAGATCCCACAATTTAAGTTTGTCTAATGTTTTCTCAAAATTAGATTAAGGTTATATATTTTTGGCAAGAATGCCACAGAAAAGATGTTGTGTCCCTCTCAGTGCATGCTTTTAGAGGGTGCAATGAAAGAGATACATCTTGTTACTGGTTTTAACCTTGATCACTTTTCATTTCTGAACTTTTTTTTTTAACTTCTTTTTCAAGGCTGACCTGGCAGCCATGAAATATTCGTCCATGTACACTTTAGAGTAAGTTTAAGATTACTCATAAATTACTGGCTGGAAATTTTAATTCATATTGCATTGAACTTATTGATTAATTTGGGTAGATTGTATAATATCTATCTAAGAATATAGAATTCCCCTTTATTCAGAGGACCTTTTATGTCTTTTATTAAAAATTTAAAGCTTTCTCCAGAGTTCTTATATATTCTTAAATAAGTTACTTTCTACCTACTTTTTAGTTTTTATTGCTATGATGAATACTTATTTTTAGTTAAATTTTGTGGTAGGTTACTACTGGTGTAAGGAACTGTAGTTATAGGTTGATCTTGCACCTTGCCAAGCTCTCTCTTGAGTTCTAGTGGTATTTCCAATTCTTTTGGTTTGCAGTTAGATCATATCATCTACAGATAACGACACTTTTTTCTCTCTGAGTTTTTTTTTTTAATTTATCTATTTTATTTATTTATTTTTGGCTGCATTGGGTCTTCATTGCTGTGTGCGGGCTTTCTCTAGTTGTGGCAAGCGAGGGCTACTCTTTGTTGCGGTGCGCGGGCTTCTCATTGCAGTGGCTTCTCTTGTTGCAGAGCACAGGTTCTAGGCGCACAGCCTTCAATAGTTGCGGTGCATGGGCTCAGTAGTTGTGGCTCGTGGGCTCTAGAGCACAGGCTCAGTAGTTGTGGCGCATGGACTTCACTGCTCCGTGGCATGTGGGATCTTCCTGGACCAGGGGTAGAACCCGTGTCCCTTGCATTGGCAGGCGGATTCTTGACCACTGCACCACCAGGGAAGTCCTATGTGGTATATATATACCACATCTTCTTTATCCATTCCTCCGTCAATTTAGGTTGCTTCCATGTTCTGGCTATTGTAAACAGCTATGCAGTGAACATTGGGGTACAGGAATCTTTCTGAATTGTGGTTTTCTCCGGATATACGCACAGGATTAGGATTGCTGGATCATATAGTAGCTCTGTTTTTAGTTTTCTAGGGAACCTCCATACTGTTCTCCATAGTGGCTGTACCAATTTACATTCCCACCAACCATGCAAGAGGGTTCCCTTTCTCCACACCCTCTCCAGCATTTACTGTTTGTAGATTTTTTGATGATGCCCATTCTGACTGGTGTGAGGTGATGCCTTTTTGTAGTTCTATGGCTCTTTCTTATATAGACACTTTTTTTTAACATCTTTATTGGAGTATAATTGCTTCACAGTGGTGTGTTAGTTTCTGCTTTATATATATATATATTTATATATATATATATATATATACACACACACACACAAATATATAGACACATTTTTAAAGAAGAACTAATACGTATAACATAAAATGGAGTGCATTCCCCATTCACTTTTCTTACTGCCTCTTATATTAGTATTGATATGGCCCCTGTAACAGTTTAGTAGTGCTTTGGCTGAAAGTAACTAAACCTTATACGATGGCTTAACCAAATAAGGGTTTATTTTTCTCACAAAAGAAGTCTGGACAGCTTCTAGCTTTGGTTCAGCAGTTCAGTAATAGTGGAGCTGGTGGTTTTTAAAAATATTTTTGTCTTTTCTCTCACATTTGAGACCTTAACGGCTACAGGGTAACTTATATAGCTCTAGTTGTTACCGTTGCATTCAAGGCAGGAGAAGGGAGGAAGGGGCTGTGCTAGTGTACCTGTCTCCCTTTATGAGAAACAAAAAGTTTTCCGAGGACCCCCCCCCAATGAGAACTGACCAGAACTAAGCCATGTGCTACCTCCAGCTACCAAGGAAATTTGGGAAAACAGGAGTTTCACTGGCCATATTGCCTCCCCAAATACACATCTGGCTTCTCTTAGAAATGAAGAAGGGAGGAATGGATATTGAGTAGATACCTACAGTATTTGCCCCATTCCTTAATATTACCTGGCAACTTAAATGTGTTGCATTAAACGGAAGTTTTAGTTTGAAAATGAACACTTTATGGATTTGTTAACAGTGTTCTCTCTTTGACTTGATTCTGCCTAATTTTTAGTAGCACTGCCCATATTCTAGTTTTCATGGTGGATAAAGTGGTTCAGGTCAATTCCTTGAGAAGGAGAAGGATCAGGACTCCTTTAATCTTTTTTTCTTTTTTTTTTTTTTTGGCTGCCTTGGGTCTTTGTTGTTGTGTGCAGGGTTACTCTAGTTGCGGCGAGCAGGGGCTACTCTTTGTTGCAGTGCACAGCCTTCTCATTGCGGTGGCTTCTCTTATTACGGAGCACGGACTCTAGGCGCGCGGCTTCAGTAGTTGTGGCATGCGGGCTTAGTTGCTCCGCGGCATGTGGGATATTCCTGGACCAGGGCTCACACCTGTGTCCCCTGCATTGTCAGGTGGATTTTTAACCACTGCACCACCAGGAAAGTCCCTGGACTCCTTTAATCTTTGAGATTAAACAGCTCTGAGTGCCTGTTGTGTGTTCAGTGCTGCCACAAAAAGTGGCTACTATTATGTAACTTTTTTTTTTTTTTTTTTTTTGGTCCTCGGTTTATTGTCACCTTAGGGAGAAAAAAAATTCAAGCATGAAGTAATTGGCTAATAGTACAAGAATTCAAAATTATTTGTTAAAATGCTAGGAAATTTTTTCTTCTTTAGGGCCACTGATGGATGCATGGGAAAAATAAAATGAAGGCCAAGAAAAGGCAATTTAATTTGCTTCTGTTTGAGAGAAATTTTTTTTATCTTTTTTTTTTTTTTTTTTTTTTTTGGCAGTACGCGGGCCTCTCACTGCTGCGGCCCCTCCTGCTGCGGAGCATAGGCTCCGGATGCGCAGGCTCAGCGGCCATGGCCCGCGGGTGTAGCCGCTCCGCGGCACGTGGGATCCTCCCGGACCGGGGCACAAACCCGCATCTCCCGCATCGGCAGGCGGACTCCCAACCACTGCGCCACCAGGGAAGCCCTGAGAATTTTTTAGTTAAACACATTAGATTTTAAAATTTCAGGACTTTATGTATCAAACTAAATATACTAAGTTCAGTAACTATTGGAATTTAACAAACATCAGATATTTCAATCTGTTATATGAGTTTACACTCTTAAGAGGAAGTACGGCTTTCTTTTGGGTTTGTATTATGATTATTTATTTGCATAAGGGTGTATTAGGTTAGGCTAGGTTATGCTGAGGTAACATACATGACCAAAATCTTAGTGTCTTAATACAGTTTAAAAAAACTGTCAACTTCATTGACTCCATGAAGAGTGATCTCCATTTCCAGGCCATTTGGTCCTGTGACCCTCCATCTTTGGACAGTGTTCTGGGTTCAGGACAGAAGACCACAGGGCTGGAGTCAAGCCCTGGCAATAAATGCTTCAGCATGGAAATGACATGTCACTTTCACTCATATCTCATTGACCAATCTTAGGCACATGGCTATTGGGAACCTCAAGTGAGGGGTGTGAGTTTCTCTGGGAAGTCAGTGTATTGTGGTGGATAATTGTCTACAACAAAGTAGCCAAATAGAGATAGATACAAGCAGAGAACATCCAGAGCCCAAAGGAAAAGAAATTCTGGTGGAATGCAGGGAGAGTCATGGAAGGCTTCATAAAGATGGTGACAAATGACTCAAACATAAGGGAATGAGTAGGATTTTCTTAGGTTTGAAGAGAAGAAAGGGCACTCAAACTGAGGGAGGATCATGCTAAAGAATAGTGGATGATGTAGCGGGAGAGGAGGCATGGATTACATCACAGAGGGCCTTGAATTCATTTAACATTCATTCAGCAACAATGTACTGCACAGCTACTATGTGCCAGGCACTGTTCCAATTTCTGGGAATATCTGATAAGGAACAAAACAGGCAAAGATCTCTGTGTTCTCCTGCAGGTTACATGCTAGTGGATGTAGTGTATCCTCATCTGGTGAATGGTGATATTAGCTGTTCTGCCTGCATCACAGGGTGTGTTAAAGATAATATATGCTGGTACATTTAATAGCATATGAAGTCAAGTTCTTTTTTTTAAAATTCTTATTGGAGTATAGTTGTTTTACAATGGAAACGTTAAGCTCTTTACGACTGTAAGGCAGTCCTGTTTATCTTATTTTATGTTACAGCCACATATAGAAGGAGTTAGTTTTTATTATAAGTAGATCGGAGAGTATGCAAAGGTATAAACTAGATGACTATGAATTTTAAGTTTCTGATATTTCTATTTTACATGCAGAAGACAGTTGATTTGCATAAAAGTTAATATTTTGTCTGTTTAACTGTACCTTACTCTATAAAACTTAATACATGAAGGGCTGAATTTATAAAACATATAAATTAGAAAGTGTATGTTTGCATTTAAAGAGCTTTTCTGACCAAAATTTTGGATAGCAGTGTAATTTTTAAAACTATATTTTCATTGCGTAAATAGTAAAACCACTTGACATATACCTCATAGGAACAGGGACTTTGTTTTATGCACTGCTTTCTAACACTCAAAACAAGTGCCCAGCTCATATTTATATAGCATCTATTATACAGGGCTTCCCTGGTGGTGCAGTGGTTAAGAATCTGCCTGCCAGTGCAGGGGACATGGGGTCAAGCCCTGGTCCGGGAAGATCCCATACGCTGCAGAGCGACTAAGCCTGTGTGCCACAACTACTGAGTCTGTGTGCCACAACTACTGAAGCCCACGCGCCTAAAGCCTGTGCTCCGCAACAAGAGAAGCCACTGCATTGAGAAGCCTGTGCAGCACAATGAAGAGTAGCCGCCACTCGCTGCAACCAGAGAAAAGCCCGCGTGCAGCAACAAAGACCCAGTACAGCCAAAAATAAAAATAAATAAAATAAATAAATTTATTTTTAAAAATCTATTATACATTATCATTTGATAAATATTTGAATGAATGAATAGAAGAAAGAAATTTGGGAGATAAAAATTTCCTGTAATTTAACCATGTGAATGTTACAGTGATCAGTATTTTGATATCATTTATTTAGTCATTCCAATACTTATTAAGTACCTGTTATATGCCAACTGCTAAGATCTAAGGAACAATAAATTACTGTCCCTGTTTTTATGAAACTTACATCTAGTTTGGAAATAAACATAATGGTTATCAAAATTTTTTAAAAACTGTACTCCAGCGGATCTATAAAAATTTGCATTACAATACACCTATTTTGCGTAAAGCCTTAGTGTAATAACTTAGTTGTTATTTTAGTTTTTTCTTTAATCAAGTCCTCGTTTATAATAGGCTATTTTTAAAATTTTATTTATTTTATTTATTTTTGACTGCATTGGGTCTTTGTTGCTGTGCACGGGCTTTCTCTAGTTGCAGCAAGTGGAGGCTGTTCTTTGTTGTGGCATGCGGGCTTCTCGTTGCGGTGGCTTCTCTTGTTGTGGAGCACAGGCTCTAGGCACATGGCCTTCAGTAGTTGTGGCACGCAGGCTCAGTAGTTGTGGCTCGCGGGGTCTAGAGCGCAGGCTCAGTAGTTGTGGCACACGGGCATAGTTGCTCCGCGGCATGTGGGATCTTCCTGGACCAGGGCTCGAACCCGTGTCCCCCACATTGGCAGGCGGATTTGTAACCACTGAACCACCAGGGGAGACCCTATAATAGGCTGTTTTGTAATTTGGAAATTAGAATCTTTTTGTTATAGGAACAGAGTTGTTTAGATTTGTGACCAGTTTGTAAAAGTCTGTTTAACCTAAAATATACATTTACAGTAAAAAAACATAGAAATTGTTGTTTGCAATGCAGTATTATGTGATAATTGAATAAAACAGAAGAGAACCTATCCCAAAACCTGGTACATGAGGGACAGAGATTTACTTAGAGGAATATGAAAAAGTAGATAGAAATTAACGTGGGCATTCTGAAAAGGACATCTTTTGAGGACTTAAGTTGATGGCACAAATTCTTAAGCTTTTACTGTAAAATACTTGTTTTTCTGTTTTCCTTGATATGAGTGTGTTACAAAGTGTAGTTTCTTAGGTTTATCACCTAGAATCAGGCTTGTTTTGACCTATAGGTAGAGAGAGAGAGAGCATGAGAAACAAGGGACATTTTCCTGGACAAAAAGTTGGAAAAGAGAAAAGAATGAAAGAGGTTGAAAGTGTCTTTGTAGAGTGTCGTGAGAGTGAGAGGCCTTCCTTGAGCAGGAAGGAGTTAGCAGCCATGAAAAGTAGGCAGTGGGGCATGGCATCCTTTGGGCACTAGGGGAAAGAGGAAGCACTAGGCAGCTGGCTGCTTCTTCGTACAGAATTGTACACATCAGGCATTTGTATCTCTCATACCTTTATATTTAATATGGTCAGAGGCATATATGATTTGTTTTACCTTTATGGAGTATATTGAGTACTGTATTCATCTCTTCAACAAATATTTGTCAGGGACTACAGAGTCTGGCTGTGTCTTTAAACACATTGTTTTAAATTATTGTTAGCAGCATAGTTTAGAAAGAAGTTGGGAATCTAGGTTCTCTTTGAATTTCTCACTAGTGATGTGGCAGTGAATAAATCTCAGGGTATCCTCATCTGGTGAATGGTGATATTAGCTGTTCTGCCTGCATCACAGGGTGTGTTAAAGATAATATATGCTGGTACATTTAATAGCATATGAAAAAGTCAAGTTCTTTTTTTTAAAATTCTTATTGGAGTATAGTTGTTTTACAATGGAAACATTAAGCTCTTTACGACTGTAAGGCAGTCCTGTTTATCTTATTTTATGTTACAGCCACATATAGAGAATATCTCCTTTCTTTCTGAACACCCAGTTGAATTTCAACACTTGGTATTTCTCTTAGCATTTTCTTGTTTTCCTCACAACTTTATATCAGGTGGGCAAATCCCTTTGAAGTGCCACATGTATTGGGATTAAAATTAAAGCAGTGATGTTTTGTTTCTTCAACTAGAGGCTCTTAAAACTTGTCAAGTACCGGTGGGTCTCTCATTTCCTAATGTTTGTTGTATGTTTTATTGTAGCACACGTCACATGGAGACGGGCGGCAAGAAGTTACCTCTCGCACTGGGCGCTCTGGAGCACGATGTAGAAACTCTGTAGCTTCCTGTGCAGATGAACAACCTCACATTGGAAACTACAGACTGTTGAAAACAATCGGCAAGGGGAATTTTGCAAAAGTGAAATTGGCAAGACACATCCTTACGGGCAGAGAGGTAAATACAAATTATGCTTGATTTCTGTTAGTACACTTGCTCTGTTTAGTTCCATGTGAGAGAAAGAAAAAGAATGTATATATTTGGGCTAATTAAACATTTTTTTAAGAACAAGAAGCTTATGTATTAATTATGTGGGAGTTCTTTTGCTTTCTCATTTCTTTAAATGTTATAAAGATTATATTGAGTTTGAATAATCTTCTGCATTTAAAAAGAGGTAGTGTTCTTTTTCAGTGGTAAATGTGTACCACCACAGTAAAAATTTTTAACTTCATTATAAGCTCATGGTGCTTGAAAAAATCAATAGTGTTGTCTGTTTTTATAGACTTATCCTCAAGAAGTTTCTTCATCTCCCCAAATATTTTTCTCATAGCTTATGTTTGATAGGTTATTGTGCAGGAAGGCACATGCTTTCCTAATTTTTGTGATATTGGCTTTCTACTCAACCACATGCCGTATTTATTAAAAACGCTTCCATTAAAACTGCTACTAGGGGGACTTTCCTGATGGTCCAGTGGTTGAGAATATGCCTGCCAATGCAGGGGAAACGGGTTCGATTCCTGGTTCGGGGAGATACCACATGCTGCGGAGCAACCAAGCCCGTGGGCCACAACTACTGAGCCTGCTCTGTGGAGCCCACGGGCCACAAGTACTGAAGCCCATGTGCCTAGAGCCGGTGCTCAGCAGCAAGAGAAGCCACCGCAATCAGAGGCCTGCACACCACAATGAAGAGTAGCCCCCGCTCACTGCAACTAGATAAAGCCCACGCACAGCAACGAAGACCCAACGCAGCCAAAAATTTAAAAATAATAAAAATAAGTTAATTAAAAACAAAAAACTGCTACTAGGGACTTCCCTGGTGGTCCAGTGGGTAAGGCTCCACTCTCCCAGTGCAGGGGGCCTGGGTTCAGTCCCTGGTCGGGGAACTAGATCCTGCATGCATGCTGCGACTAAGAGTCCGCATGATGCAACTAAAGGATCCCACATGCTGCAGTGAAGATCCTGCCTGCTTCACCTAAGACCTGGCACAGCCAAAATAAATAGATAATAAAATAATTAATAGGGACTTCCCTGGTGGTGCAGTGTTTAAGAATCCGCCTGCCAATGCAAGGGGACACGGGTTTGATCCCAGGTCCGGGAAGACCCCACATGCCACGGAGCAACTAAGCCCGTGCTCCACAGCTACTGAGCCTGCGCTCTAGAGCCCGCGAGCCACAACTGCTGAGCCCACGTGCCACAACCACTGAAGCCTGGGCGCCTAGAGCCCGTGCTCTGCAACAAGAGAAGCCACCACAATGAGAAGCCCACTCACTGCAACGAAGAGTAGCCTCTGCTTGCCGCAACTAGAGAAAGGTCTTAGTGCAGCAACTAAGACCCAACACAGCCAAAAATAATAATAATTAATAAATAAATATTTTTTTACGAAACTGCTACTAAACTAACTCCCTCCTCACATTCTACTTATGCAGTAGAGAACCGTTCTGCCTTTTTCTTTATTTTTGACATAGTTTATTGCATTTGGATCTTTGTACCTGCAATTCCTTTGCCTAAAATACACTTCACCCTTTTGTACAGGAGTCACTTCTGGAAAGTAGTCATTGACAGACTCCCTTTCCCCAGGCATGGGATTCATGTTAAAAATCCTGATACTTTCCTTAAATAGCATGTTTTACTATTAAAATTACATAAACAATTATGTTTTACTATTACAATTACAATTATGTTGGAATTGCTTATTAACCTGTCTTCCCCCTCTAGTCTATAGGGTAGACATCAGTACTTTATCATGCTTGGCACATATTAGGTACTTAATAAATATTTATTGAATGAATTTCATGTTACTTTTGAAGGAAGCTTTATAAAGAAATGCTTCCCATGTACCAAAGCCTCCTGATATGTGTGCCAAGGTGGTATTACCGATGTGCCATGGTACTGATGCCTGCAGCCCACCATGCTGAGGGCTGCTGGAGCAGGACCCACCCTGGGTTTGCTACAATTTGCCCTACAAATATTCTGATTTTCTGTGTGTGCTGGGACCTGAAGAAGGTTGGGGAGCATTGGTCTTTGCTAACTAGAGTAAAGACTTACTAAAGACTTTACTAAAGTAAAGACTAAAGTCTTTACTTAAGACTACAGTCTTAAGTAAAGACTGTAACTAAAAATTTGCCTCTTCACATTTCATCTCAATTTTAGTGACAGTTCCCTGGTTAAGACTCCTGGTTGTAGAGATGCCTGGACTGCTTTTGGAATCAGTAAATAGCATGAATGGGTGCAGGTTTCTTTGCTGCCCTTGATCAAAAATTTTTGAAATAAGGAACAAAACCTCTGAGTTTATTTCCCCCACCAATCTCGAGCGGTTGCTTGGCCAGTTTCCTTCCATAGGTAGAGATGGTGGGTTAAAAGAGGAGTGGGACAGACAGACCCTCTCCCCTTTTACATAACATGTGTGCTGGAGTGTGGCTTACCATGTTTATATCTAGTAGGTTCTCTCTCCAGAAATGGCTTGAATCTGACTAGATAGTGCGTAAATTAAAACACTTTTTTAAAAATTTGAAATAAACAATTTTTTCCCCCTATTGTAGGTCTTAACCAGAATCATATAAAATGTAAACATTATAGAAATTCGTTATGTAGAAAATAAAATTCCTTAAACTTTCTCTCCTCAAAGAGGATCATTTTCAGCAGTTTGGTGTAGATTACCACAGTTTTTTATATACACAGTAACTTTTTGTTTATTTTAACAAAAAGGGACTCATGGGACTTAATGGTAATTTTTCTTAGCAACATACTTGATCACGTCTGGATCTTAGTGCTCATAGATCTGACATTATGTTTAATGGAACGTCATCTTCCAGTGTGTGCTGGTGCCGTAGTTCACCCCCGTTGGTGGGCATTGGGTGGTTTCTGATTTTTTTGCTGTTACAAATATCTGCAGTGAACATTCTTTAACATAACTTTCTGTGCTCTCGTTAAGAGTGTTTCTGTAGGATAAATTCCTAGAAGTGTGGAGGTCCTGGGTCAGAGGGGATGAATATTTGATACTGTAATAGGTACTGCTAAATTGGTTTTGAGAGAACGTTTTACTGTTTTGTTAGCCCTACCGGAATGAGAGAGTGCCCATTTTTCTACACCGTTACTAACATTGTAGATAATTTTTGTCTATCAGATGAGCAATAAATCTATTTTTAAAAAAAGATTGCTTTTTCCTGATAACTACTTAGATTGATGATATTTTCGTATATTTGTGTCATTTTCTTTTTAAAATAAGTTTCCTGTTGTATATCCTTTATCCATTTTTCTTTTTCTCTTTTAAAATTTTAGCGATTTAAACATTTTATGTGTTTCAGACATCAGTCTGATCTGTCTGGGTTTCATGTCTTGGTGAGAAAGGTTTACTTCCAGGATTTTTTAAATTGATTCTGTTTTTTCTTCAAATACTCCTGTGGCTGGCATCTGAATGTTTAATTCATTTGGTATGTGTTTTGGGGGATTAGTATGAGGTGTAGGGCTCTAATTTTTTTTCCCCTATGTGCATTACTGCTTGTCCCAGATCATCTGTTCTCTCCCCCCGTTTATTTAAATTCCCTTTTGTTTCTCTGATTTCATTTATTTAGTTTTGTACCCATATCATGGTGTTTTTATTACTGCACCTTTTGATTGTACGTTTTGATTTTTTTGGAGTAGGTTAAGTCCCCTGCTGATTATTCTTATTTTTTAAAAATTTCATTGCTCTTTTTTGCAGTTTACTCTGTCAGATGAATTTTATTTCATTTCATTTCATTATTTTGGTGGCACCATACAGCTTGCGGGATCATACTTCACTGACCAGGGATTGAACCCAGGCCATGGCAGTGACAGTGCTGAGTGGTAACCACTGGACCCCCAGGGAACACCCAGTCAGATGAATTTTAGAAATAGGTTGCCATGTTCTAAAAACAGCCTTACTGGAATTTTGATTGGATTAATTTTGATGAAATTAATTGAATTTATAAACTGATTTGGGAGGCAATTTGCTGTTTTAATGATACCAAGTGTTTCTATCCAGGCTTATGAAGTGTGTCTCGATTTTGTTTTTAAGGTTCATAATTTTCTTCATCTGGATTTTGCATAGTTCTTGTTATGTTCATTCCAAAGTGTTTTATAATTTTTGTTGCTGTTGTGAATGGGGTTTGTGAATATATGAGGCTACCAAATTTGCATAACATCTTGTATCTGAGCACCTTTTGAACTTACTCTCATTTTGGATATCAGAATTAAGCAAGTTGATGTTATTTTTTAAATTATACATCATTTTTTATTTTGATGTACAGTTCTATGAATTTTAACACATTTATAGATTGATGTTACCAGTACCGTAATCAAGATACAGAACAGTCCCATTACCTCAGAAAATTCCCTTGTGGTCCCTTTATGGTTGCTCCCTCCCCCATCATAACCGCCTACAACCACCTGTCTATTCTTCATCCTCATAATTTTGTTTCAAGTCTGTTAAGTAAATGAGATCATATAGTATATCTTCTCTAATGCCTTTGAGATTGATCCAGTTTGTTGAATATAGTATTCTTAGTTCTTTTTTTTTTTTTTTTGCGGTACGCGGGCCTCTCACTGTCGCGGCCTCTCCTACTGCGGAGCGCAGGCCCAGCGGCCATGGCCCACGGGCCCAGCCGCTCCGCGGCACGTGGGATCTTCCCGGACTGGAGCAGGAACCCGCGTCCCCTGCATCGGCAGGCGGACTCTCAACCACTGCGCCACCAGGGAAGCCCAGTGTGTTCTTTTTTATTGCTGAGTAGTATTCCATTATGTGACTGGACCACAGTTTGTATTCACTCCTACACTAAAGGACATTTGAGTTGTTTTCATGTTTGGCAATTATGAATAGAACTGCTATAAACATTCCTGTACAGGTTTCCGTGTGAACATAAAATTTTATTTCTCTAAGATAACCCAGGAGTGGGATTGCTGGGTCATATGGTAAAAAACTGAAGTTTCTCTAGAAAGTTGGTTTTATTACAGGTTTATTATAGTATAATATTCCTAAAGAAACTTAAAACTCTAGTCTAGTTATTATTTTTATCACTTGGTACTGTT
This sequence comes from Aethalodelphis obliquidens, assembly GCF_003676395.1. Taxonomy (NCBI): domain Eukaryota; kingdom Metazoa; phylum Chordata; class Mammalia; order Artiodactyla; family Delphinidae; genus Aethalodelphis; species Aethalodelphis obliquidens. The sequence continues at coordinate 26,582,683 of NW_020837965.1, forward strand.
CTCAGCCCACTAGAAACTAAAGTTTTTCCATCAGCATTCTCTTGCCCTTTTATGGGAATGTGATGTATCTTTCCTATTGAGGTAGTAAGAGCACTAAAGGAAACCCAGAGTGCACCAGAAAGTGGTGTTGGTGATTCAGAGACTTAATTCATTCTGAGTCAGTAGGAGATAAAGAGTTCCTATATGTTAAAGAGACAGTTTTAATTGCTGTCATGAGGATAAGACTAGCAATGTAGTAGAATTATATAGTGGAAAGAATTCCCTGAAAGAAGAGAGTGGGGATAATCTATATCATGCACTTACATCACAAGGACATTGTGAACATAAAAGATACTCATGAAAATTTATGTGATGGAAGAATGGCATTTTTACTGCACAGACAAATTAGTTTTTGTGGGTTTTTTCTGTTTTATTTGTCTGTTTTGTGGGGGGTGGGATGCACACCGCATGACTTTTTGGGATCTTAGTTCCCCGTCCAGGGATTGAATCCAGGCCCTTGGCAGTGAGAGCGCCGCATCCTAACCACTGGACCGCCAGGGAACTCCTGTGAACAGACAAATTAGATTAATGAATTATAACCAAGAGAACGTCTTACATCTAGTGAACAGTTTCTAATCAAGTCTTTAAATAGAATGATTGTGGTAGAAGTCCACTGTAGATGAGACCTGTCTCTCTAGGATGGTTCTTAATTTTTAGACCAGAAAAACACCAAAATCCTTATTTTATATATATTTAAAAATACAGGCACCAGTCATAAAATTCATCTGATTTAACTCTTTGATGAAAATGCTACCTATTGTCATAGAAGCAGCTATCCCATATTTGGGATTTGGGGATGTTAGTTCCATCTTCTGTCTTGGTTTTGGCTAGCTTTTCACAGCTGAAGATTATTTTGGTTTTTGAAATAATTGTTTGTTTTAATATTACAGTTTTCTTTCAAGTCAAGTTTTTCTTTCAAGTTCATTTTTCCCCATAGTTATTTTCATAGGCCCCTAGGGATCTCTCCCCTAACATGAACTACAGAAGAACTCACTTGTATCTGTCATTTGGTACTTAATTGAGACTGTTTTTTTACTGCCTTAAAAAATTATTTTCCAAAGTAATACATGCGTATAGCTTAAAAAGTCAAATAATACTAAAAAGCTTGTAACTGAAATCAGACTTTCTTTGCCTCCTCTTTATCATTCAGTACCATTAATCAAAGGCTCCTACTTTCAATTTTCTAGGCTCTTTTTTCTGATAGTCTTTTGGTTATCTCCTGATTTATAATTGTAGACATCACTGACTTTCCCCTTATGGAAGATGGATATAGCTTTCTTATGATTCACTTCCACATCTACTTTCCTTTCCTCAGCCTTTCTATTGCAATGATATATTTGGTTAAAGTTAGATTTTTTTAACTTAATCAAGCTATGTAAATGTTGTTCAGTGTTGGACCACAATAATTTATTTTCTTATATAATTTTTTATTTTTTCTAGAATTAATAGTTGCCTCAAGTTTTGTGGGGTTTTTTTTCAACTTTCTCATGGTTCTATGTATTTTCTGCAAATTGATCCAACATATCTTTCAAATACCTTGCAGTACCGATGCATATGATGTAACATATTAGTTCAAGAGAGAATAGGTGGGTAGAGGTTAAAAACAGCAAGATAGCGCTTTCACGGCACAGATGAATGGGGTAGTGGCTACAGGGAGATGTCAGGCCAAGATATTTTTTAAAAGATGGGCAAGGGCTTCCCTGGTGGAGCAGTGGTTGAGAGTCCGCCTGCCGATGCAGGGAACACGGGTTCGTGCCCCGGTCCGGGAAGATCCCACGTGCTGCGGAGCGGCTGGGCCCGTGAGCCATGGCTGCTGAGCCTGCGTGTCCGGAGCCTGTGCTCCGTAACGGGAGAGGCCACAACACTGAGAGGCCCACGTACCGCAAAAAAAAAAAAAAAAAAAAAAAGATGGGCAAAATACCAACATGTTTGTCTGCTAATGGGAATAATTTAAGGGAAAGGGTGAAAATGGTGCTTTGAGGAGACGTGCTGGAATGGGTGAGGGGGGTGGTAGAGGTATTGTCTTTGGATAACGTGGACAGTCCTTAGAAGTAGGAGGAAAGTAGAGGGTACTATGCCAATATTCTGCAGGTGAGTGGTTCTATATGAGGGTGGGAGCTTGAGAAGTTTTCTTCTCATTGCAGCTCTTTTTTCAGTAAAATAGAAAGCAAGATTACCAACTAAGAATGTGACTGTCAAGGAGATAGGAGATATTAGAGATCTGAGAAAGTTACAGTAATTAACAGGTTAGTAGGAGAGTGAATGGACTGAGAAATATAGTAGAATTACCAGGCAGCCTTAACACTTCCCTGAGGTTACTGATCATGGATTTAAATCGGGAATAGACAGCCTGGATGTAATTTACTGTCCAGCAACATTCAGTTAACCAGACACAGGCATAGCATTTGTAGATGGTTGGGATTTTATTATAGTAAGTAGTGAAATGGAAACAGAGCAAGGGCATTGATTTGGAATACCCAAGGGAGTGATTTCAATTAAAGACAATAGATTTAAGTAGGAAGTAAGTACTTGAGGGAGAAGGCAGACCATAAGAAGGTGGTGGGATCAATGGCTATGGATCCCGGTGAGTTCAGATAGTTACTGGGATTCTAGAGTGGGTGGGTGGGAAAGTTAGGAGGAGGTGGTTAGAGAGTGGGAAACTCAAGATTAAGATCATAGTGGGTTTTCCGATATTGGTAGTTACAAAGTCTAGAGTAAAACAGTGTAAATGGCTTTTCCCTCCACCTTTCTAGCAGCTTTTTAGACTCTTCTCATTTATCCATGCTGTTGAGAAATTTCACAGTGAAGTGCCAAGGAGTTGGTCTTCATTCTTTGTTCCTGGTGCTCATTGAACCCTTTCAATATAAACATTCTTATCTTTCAGTTCTGGAGAATTGTCTCATTTTATTATTTAAAAATCGTCATTCTAGAATTCCTTTTTTTTTTTTTGGCTGTGTCACGTGGTTTACAGCATCCTAGTTCCTGACTAGGGATTGAACCTGGGCCCTAGCAGTGAAAGTGCCGAGTCCTAACCACTGGACTGCCAGGGAATTCCCAAGAACCTTGATTATTTATTTTATTTACTTATTTATCTATCTATCTATCTATCTGTCTTGGTTTTCTGTCTCTGTTTCTATTTTACTTTCTGAGTGATGTCTTTAACTTTATCTTCCAATCTTTCTGTTAAATTTGTTTGAGTCCCTGCATGTGTCCTCCTCCTAGCTCTTTCCTTTTCTGATATTTGTCTTTGTAGTATCCAGTTCTGGTATCAATACTGTTTCTTCTGTTAACTCTCTGAGGATAGTAAAAGCTTTCTTCTTTTTTTTTTTTTTTAAGTAGATTTTTTGCTCCCTACATTGTTTCTCTTTTCTCTGGGATTCTTTCTTGGTGTCTGTCTTTCATACAGAGACTTTCTTTGGAATCTGGTAACCCCTGGTTGTCTGTGTCTGTTTAAGGTGGAACCCTAAGAAGCTGATCAGAAGCTGGTTTGCATGTATAGGATATGTTTGACCACAGAACTTTCCTTTGGGAGTCATCCAGTGCTTTTATTGGAGTACCCAGATATCTTTGTCTTTAGATCTCTTCTCTGGGACCATTCTGTTCTCTAGGTTAAGAATCTTCTGTTCTGCCCGAGAGGAGCCATGGTCCCACCCCTCAGCGGCAGTCTGACACTTAATCTCCGCCCCCCCCCCGCCCCTTTTCATCTCCATGCCTCACTCCTGCCCTCTCCTGGGCCTGTTGACCTTGAGTCCAGAGCCTCGTTGTCTTCTCCGCAGAATAAGTTTACAGTCCCTTAAGAACCGGTGGTCATTGGTTTGGTTGGGGAGCAGCAGCATTCTTTATACAGACTTTTGACTTTGGAATTAGCCCAGCAGCTCCCCTGTCGCCTTTGGTCCCCTGGGACCTCCAAGTCTAGAGCCCTTTCCAAGTCATGCTGGGGAAATCACACTGTTTCTGGTTATAGTGTCCTTTCCTCTGTTGTCTCTTCTCTCTCTTTCAGAAAGTTATTGAAATAGCTTTCCCACTGTTGTCTTCTCAGCTTGTTATTGTGCTCTTGTGGCTGTATGCTTTTATTGTCAGTCTGTGTCCTCTCTCCTACACTAGAGGAGAAACCAGAGAGAGGCCAGAGGGAAAAAGATTCAGTCTTGAACCTCATTTATCCTTGGCCTCTAAATACTCAATAACTATTTGTTTTGGAAGTGAGCAAGCAGGACGGTAAAGATAGCCTTAGTATAAGTCTGATAACAGATACAGCTGAAAATGGTAAAGATGATCATCATGGTTCATTGTGGAGTATTCACATAAACCCAGTTCCCACAAATTAAAAATCACTTAATTACATAGTTGTGACACTTTTTTTTTATTGTGGTAAAATATGCATAACATTTACCATTGCAGCCGTTTTTAAGTGCAGCTCAGTGGCATTAAGTACATTTGCAGTGTTTGCAACCATCACTATCCATCTTCGGAACAGATACAGTCAATCCCATTATTCACAAATTCCATACTTGCAAATTCACATACTACAAATTATTTGTAATCCCGAAAATCAGTACTCGCTGTGCTTTTGCAGTCTTTTTCAGACACGCACAGAGCAGTAAAAAGTTTGAATTGCTTACTGTGCGTTTCCCCAGCTGAGGCCCAACGAGGTGACACTCTGCCTTTCAGCCTTCGTACTATAAACAGATGCCCTTTTTGTGGTTATTTAGTACACATTTTCCACATCTTTGTGCATTTTGTTGGTGATTTTATTGTTTAAAATGGCCCCCAACTGTAGGGCTGAGGTATTAGCCAGTGTTCCTAAGTGCAAGGCTTTGACGTGCCTTACAGAGAAAATACATTTGTTAGGTAAACTTCATTCAGGCATGAGTTAGATAGTGCTGTTCAGTGTTAATGAATCAATAATGTATAGTAAATGAGGTATCCTTAAACAGAAACACACATAAAACAAGATTATGTATTGATCAGTTGATGAAAATGTTATGACCAGGGGCTCACAGGAGTCTTAACTCCTTCCCCCTAGGAACAGTGGTTCAGTATTCACTAGTTCAGTGTTCAGAGTGACTTCATAGAATGTAATTACCGTGAATAACGTGAATCAACTGTCCTTTTTTTTCTGAAGGAGGAGGGTTAATTGTTACTGGTATTTTCCCCTAACAACAGATATATGGGAAGGGGTATTAGAAAAGGGTATGGGCTTTCCTCAGATGTCTGATTCTTGAAAACGTTTTTAAGAGCAGAGAAATAAGAAGCACATTGAGAGCTCTCTACATGAGGTGTGTGGAAGGTGCTGCTCCGGTGCCTGGCTTGGCTTCACGGTGGCTGGGAGGAAAGTTGGCCTTTTGCTGGGACCTTCCGTATTCAAGGCACTGAGTTATTTTCTCTGGTCATTACTAAGTTTTTCCTGGATTGCACCCTTCTTAGAGCATACTCTAGGCTTGTGTGTGCCCTGCTCTGGATGCCTCTGATTTTTGTCCCCCAGAAATTATTTAAAGTCACTTGTCTGCTGATGCCACCTCTCCCATTCTCTTTGCCATTCTTTGTCATTTTGTCTTTATTGTTTAATTGGACTGTCAGGTGGAAGAAGAGAGAATGCATGTGATTAGTATGCCATCTTTAACTGAATGTCCTCATTATGGGTATGAAGGAGCTTTTCATTGTTATTTTTATTCAAGTTAATTATATATTATACAGTTTAAAGAGTCAAGGCTTTTTTTTTTAATGTGTTCCCTGCCCCCTCCCACAATTTCCTAATCTCCTAAGATGGCCACTTTCAGTCTTTCAAACTGATTCTTTATGTTTTACTTTCATATATTTTAATAGCATGTTTTATTCTTAATTATTTTTTCAGTTTTAGGCATCATTATCTATTGACTTCACTATAATTTTTTAAAGTCATCACTGACTTTTAAAAATTAACTCCTTATTGATATATAGCACACATCCAGAAAAAGTGTAAACATTTGCTTAACCATGACCCAGGGCAAAAATATACCATGACTTGAACCCCAGAAGTCCTCCTTTGTACCTCCTTCTAATCATTTCACTGGCCTTCCTCCCCAAGATAACCACTATCCTGACTTCTAAAACACCATATTCTGTTTTTTTCTCTTAAAATTTTACAATGGAAATCATACAGTATTTATTATTTTGTGTGTGCCTCTTTTACTCCACCCTGTGCTTGTGCCATTCACCCATTTTGTTTGTATTGTTAGGTTTTGATTTGAAGTTTTATTTTGTAGGGAGCTGTTATAGTTGATAGGCTTGTTCTCCGTTGCTGTAGACTGAATTGTGTCCCCTAGAATTTAGATGTTAAAGCCTGTTTGGAGGTAGGGCCTTTGTGGAAATAATTAGGTTAAACTAGGTCATAAGGGTAGGCCCCGATCTGATAGGATTAGTGTCCTTATAAAAAGAGACACCAGAGAGCTTGCTTGCTTTCTTCCACTTGTAAGGACACAGTGAGAAGGTGGTCATCTGCAAGCCAAGAGGAACTGCCCATGCTGGCACCCCGATCTCTGACTTCCAGCTTCCAACTGTGAGAAAATAAATTTCTGCTCTTTAAGCTGCCCAGTCTGTGGTATTTTTTGTTTTGACAGCCTGAGCTGACTAATATACCATTCTTCTGGATTATTGTGTCCTCTTAAAGGACTTGGGATCTTTTTTCTGCCTGCTCTTGTAGATGCTGGTGGTTGTAGATGCTTTAACACCAGTCAGGAGCAGGGTGGATCTTTTGACCAGTGGTTAATTGACAGGAAGTGGAAGATACGGATTTTTCCTCCAGTGAGTATTTGCTGCAGGTTTGTTGGACTCTTGATTTGAGGAATGTTGGGCGGGGGGCGGGGGAAGCCCTTCTCATGTGTGAGCTCTCTTTATCCCTATTTTGTAATTTTCCACTTTGCTTTAGGCGTCAGAGTGAATAAATGGAATTTCCCAGAACTTTACACAAGTGCCAGGGACACTCCTGTTTCCTTGCCTAGTGAATTCCCTTGGCTTTTGCCGTGCGCGCATGCATGCGCACACACACCTACGCGCACGCGCGCACACACACACACACACACCCTCCACAACCTTGGGAATGAGTCAGTGGTCTTCTCTCCAGTATGCATCTTTCTGAGGCACCTAAGTGATGCCCCACAGTTGCCTCCTCTTTTGGTGACCTCGAGGTCTGAGCTCTTCTCCAGGCTCCAGCTCTGGGCCAAGGTTATTTTGGTAGTTGAGTCATCCCAGCAAGGGAACTGGAAGGAGGAGGGGACTAGGAGCTTCCCCCTCAGTGTTCATTGACACACATACACACGGCATGTTCAATGATAATGTCTCACTCTGAGGACACTTGCTTTTGGTAAAGTGGCTCTCTTCTACAGTTGGATTTAGCTGACTGCAACACATTTTTGTTTTCTGTTTTTGCTTTAGATACTTTTTGAACAGCAGTACTTGAAAATGAAAATATATAATAACAAAATCAGAGTAGAATCTTTAGAAGGTGGATATTGAGCAGAACCGGAAGAAACTAGTGATCAAGGGGCCTGTCATGAGAATAGAAACAAAGTCTCAGAAGATCAGAGGAAAGAGGAGCTGGAAAGGCAGCATTTTTGATGGATTTGGCCATGAGAATGAGGAAGAAAACAGAATTGTGGCCAGAACAGTGTTATTGAAGGGGTTTCTTCGGAAATCCCTTTGGGAGATGGAAATCCCTTGGATCTTTTGGAGATCCAAGTATACCACATAAAATTACATATGAAAGTAAAGTTTGAAGAAAATTCATTCATTCAACTTTAAATTATTTTTTTCTTTTTTGGCCGCGCCACACAGCTTGCAGGATCTTAGTTCCCCGACCAGGAATCGAACCTGTGTACCGTTCAGTGGAAATGCAGAGTCCTAACCACTGGACTGCCAGGGAGTTCCCTCAGCTTTAAAATAATGGAATTTTAAAGCCACATTGGTGGGCTTCCCAGGTGGCGCAGTGGTTGAGAGTCCGCCTGCCGATGCAGGGGACACGGCTTCGTGCCCTGGTCCGGGAAGATCCCACATGCCGCGGAGCAGCTGGGCCCGTGAGCCATGGCCGCTGAGCCTGCGCGTCCAGAGCCTGTGCTCCGCAACGGGAAAGGCCACAACAGTGAGAGGCCCGCGTACCGCAAAAAAAAACAAAAAAACAAAAAAACACACATTGGTATTTGTTAAAACACCAGAAACCCTGTTTCTTCACTGTTCTGTCTCCATCTCTGATGTGTGTGTGGTTACTAATGCGAGCATTCAAGGGCTCAGATCACCCCAGTAGGCGTTCATTGAATGCTCCTTGTGTACAGGTAGTGCTCTAGGGCTATAACAGGATGTCTTCTCCCCATTGAGTTATGCACAAGGTGGTCATTGTTTGCATATTCCAGCAGCCAGTATTTCCTTTAGATTTATTTACTGTAGTTTCCATCAAGACTTATATTTTCCAAATATAGAATCAGAATTTTGACTTTGCTTTTTGCAAGCACACACACTCATTAACTCTCCCTCCCCCACCAATTCTGATTTTTTGCCTACCCCAGTCAGGGGTGAAGGGGTGATGGGTTCCTTGTACTTCAGGGTCAGACTCACTGGATGCCTTGCTGCAGTCTTTCCCTTTCTTTAGCTCCTTAGGAGGTTAATAGGTTCATAGGAAGTAATCAAATGGCATGGGCAGATGGAGGCTTTAGACCAAGTTAATCAGTTAAAAAAAAAAAAAAGCTTTAATATGAATAGTGCAGCAGTTCTTGAAGTAGGGATGTGGACCCCTGGAGGTTTTCTGAGACCATTTTAGGGGGTCTGCAAAATCAAAACTGTTTTGGTAATACTATTTAAGACATTATTTGCTTCTTCCATTCTTTCTCACGAGCGTACAGTAGAATTTTCCAGAAGTATGTGACGTGTGATATCATAACAGATTGACTACAGGAGGACATTTGAGAATTTCATTAAAATGTTATTTATATTAACACTAATAGACTTTTTTCCCAATTTTTTATGGTGATAAAATGCATATAAAATGTATTATCTTAACTGTTTTAAAGTGTATATTTCAGTGGTATTAAATACATCCATAATGCTGTGCAGCCATCACCACCATTCATCTCTAGAACTCTACATCTTATAAAACTGAAACTCTACACCCATTAAATTCCCCCTCCCCCCTCCCCCCAGCCACCACCATTCTCCTTTCTGTCGCCATGCTTTTGAATACTCTAGGGACCTCATAAGAGTGGAAGCATGCAGTATTTGTATTTTTGTGACTGTTTTATTTCACTTAGCATACTGTCCTCAAGGTTCATCCATGTTGTAGCAGGTGCCAGAATTTCCTTCCTTTATAAGACTGAATAATATTCCATCTTATGGATGTGCCTCATTAAGCTTTTCCATTAATCCCTTGATGAACTTTTTTATTTGGCCATGCTACGTGGCTTGTGGGATATTAGTTCCCTGACCAGAGATTGAACCTGTGCCCTCTGCAGTGGAAGTGTGGAGTCCTAACCACTGGACCTCCAGGGAAGTCCCCCTTGATGATCTCTTGAGTTGCTTCCACATCTTAGCTACTATACATAATGCTGCTATGAACATGGGTGCACAAATAGCTTTTTAAATCCTCGCTTTCGGGCTTACCTGGTGGCGCAGTGGTTAAGAATCCACCTGCCAGTGCAGGGGGAGACACGGGTTTGAGCCCTGGTAGGGGAAGATCCCACATGCCGTGGAGCAACTAAGCCCATGGGCCACAACTACTGAGCCTGTGCTCTAGAGCCTGCGAGCCACAACTACTGAGCCCGCATGCCACAAGTACTGAAGCCCGCACGCCTAGAGCCTGTGCTCCACCACAAGAGAAGCCACCGCTGTGAGAAGCCCACGCACCGCAACGAAGAGTAGCCCCCAGTCATCACAACTAGAGAAGGCCTGCGGTACAGCAACAAAGACCCAACACAGCCAAAAATCAATCAGTCAATCAATCTATCCGTCCATCCATCCTTGCTTTCAGTTCTGGGTACATACCGGAAGTGGAACTGCTGGATCATCTGGTAATTCTATTTTTAATTTTTTGAGGAAATCTGTACTTTTTTTTTTTTTTTTTTAACAGTGGCTGTACCATTTTATACAATCCTACCAACAGTGCACAAGGGTTCCAGTTTCTCCACATCCTCACAAAGGCTTATTATTTTCTGGGGGTTTTTGGCAGTAAGCCATCCAGTTGGGTGTGGAGTGGTGTTTCCTAGTTTTGATTTGCATTTTTCTAATGATGAGGGATGTTGAGCGTCTTTTTTATGTGCTTATTGACCATTTGTATATCTTCTCTGGAGAAACATCTCAAGTCCTTTGCCCTTTTTTTTTTTTTTTTTTTTTTTTTTTTTTTTTTTTTTTTTTTTTTTT
>NW_020837965.1:26593108-26859262 GCF_003676395.1 Aethalodelphis obliquidens
TTTTTTTTTTTTTTTTTTTTTTTTTTTTTTTTTTTTTTTTTTTTTTTGCTGTACGCGGGCTTCTCACTGTTGTGGCCTCTCCCGTTGAGGAGCACAGGCTCCGGACGTGCAGGCTCAGCGGCCATGGCTCACAGCTGCTCCGCGGCATGTGGGATCTTCCCGGACCGGGGCACGAACCTGTGTCCCCTGCATCGGCAGGCAGACTCTCAACCACTGCGCCACCAGGGAAGCCCCTTTGCCCATTTTTAAATCAGGTTTTTGTTGAGTTTTCAGAGTTCTCTGTATATTCTGGATATTAATCCCTTATCACATATGTAATTTGCAAATATTATTTCCCATTCTGTGGGTTGCCTTTTTACTCTGTTGATAACGTCTTTTGATGCATAAAATTTGAAATGTCATGAAGCTTTGCCCTATGTTTTTTCTAAGAATTTGATAGTTTTATAGGTCGTAGATTTAGGTCTTTGATCCACGCTGAGCTAATTTTTGTATTTGATGTTAGGTTAAGAGTCTGATAACTTCATTCTTTTGCATGTGGATATCATTTCCCCAGCACCATCTGTTTTTTAATTTTTTAATTTTATTTATTATTTTTGGCTGTGTTGGGTCTTTGTTGCTGTGTGTGGGCTTTCTCTAGTTGTGGCGAGCAGTGGCTACTGTTTGTTGCAGTGCGCAGGCTTCTCACTGCAGTGGCTTCTTTTGTCGCGGAGCACGGGCTCTAGGCGCGTGGGCTTCAGTAGTTGTGGCTCACAGGCTCTAGAGCGCAGGCTCAGTAGTTGTGGTTCACCGACTTAGTTGCTCCGCGGCATGTGGGATCTTCCCGGACCAGGGCTCAAACCCGTGTCCCCTGCATTGGCAGGCAGATTCTTAAGCACTGCACCACCAGGGAATCCCCCGCCCCGCCCAGCACCATTTGTTGAATATTATTATGTTGAAATGAGTTGTTCAGCAGTTATTTTTTGGTTTTTGTTTTTTTTGCGGTACGCGGGCCTCTCACTGTTGTGGCCTCCCACACCGCGGAGCACAGGCTCCGGACGCACAAGCCCAGCGGCCACGGCTCACGGGCCCAGCCGCTCCGCGGCATGTGGGATCTTCCTGGACCGGGGCACGAACCCGTGTCCCCTGCATCGGCAGGCGGACTCTCAGCCACTGCACCACCAGGGAAGCCCCAGCACTTATTTTTAATTTATTTTTCTTTAAAAAAAATTTTTTTTGATTATTTTATTTATTTATTTTTGGCTACATTGGGTCTTCATTGCTGCGCACGGGCTTTCTCTAGTTGTGGCGAGCAGGCGCTACTCTTTGTTGTGGTGCGCGGGCTTCTCACTGCGGTGGCTTCTCTTGTTACGGAGCACGAGCTCTAGGCACACAGGCTTCAGTAGTTGTGACACGTGGGCTCAGTAGTTGTGGCTTGTGGGCTCTAGAGCACAGGCCCAGTAGTTGTGGCTCACGGGCTTAGTTGCTCTGTGTCATGTGGGATCTTCCCAGACCAGTGTCGAACCCATGTCCCCTGCATTGGCAGGTGGATTCTTAACCACTGCGCCACCAGGGAAGTCCAGCATAATCTTTAAGAATATAAAGGGGACCAAAAAGTTCTAGAACCGTTGACAAAGAATCTTTGAACACTTTCCCCAGATTTTGACTATAGTCCCTTTCTTCAGTGGTGCTTCTTATTGGATCTGTGTTCTGAGGGACATATAGTAGGAACACAGCCTCATTGACATGGGGTAAGACCATTTGTTGTTCTGGACCTCAGGTGCAAAGCTGGGTTAATTATGTTCCCTAATTCATGGCAAAGCCTCTGTCTTCACTTACGTTTCCTTCCGTCCCCTGTCATCACCCCATCCCCCCTTCTCGATATCCATAGTTCCTAGTTCTGGTTAGCCGTAGTTCACTTTTTTCTTTTAATTAATTTTTATTGGAGTATGGTTGCTTTACAATGTTGTGTTAGCCTCCACTGCACAACAAAATGAATCAGCCATACACATACAAATATCCCCTCCCTTTTGGACTTCCCTTCCATTTAGGTTACCACAGTGCACGTAGTTCATTTTTAAGCAAGAAAAGACAGACTGGCTAGGTGAGGATGTCGGTGCAGGGTTAGTACAACTTAATTTTTTTTCTTTTTTTTAAGATAAGTGCATATAATTAGAAGCTGTAGCTCTTTCTTCCTATGTCTTAGTGGCTTATTTTTAGACTGCCTCACCCCTTTTTGAACAAAGACTACTAGGGGACCCATTTGTTGCCTCTGTACATACTCATTTGGTTAGCTTGTTGATTGATCTGAAGCTAGGGCCTTTTCCTTCTCTAAGAGTGCCTTTTCCTTCTCGAAGAGCTAGTGCCTCTTCCTCTTCTCTAAAGAGCTTTTTTATTGAAATAAGATGTTTTTAAAGTTTTCAGATTCAACACCAACTTATTTGTTCGTATATTTACTCAATTAAGCAGCTCCCACTTTGTGCTGGACACTCTAGAAAGCATTTTGGGCTGTATAAACCTATAAAAGCTATAGTTCCTGCCCTTGTATCCCAGAGTCAGATAAAATTAAAGTGTCAGAAAATAATGAATAGATTTGCTACATTGCCATATTTTTAGAATTGTTTTCATTGTATAATCTCTCTCCCCTTTTGGGAGGGGTTAGGAGGTGGTTTCTGGGAGACTTATTTTCCCTGTGTCTATAGGTAACTTAAATGTAAAATGTTATAAAATACCCTTATTTGCATGAAGCCCCTCTTGTCAATTATAAAATATTTATAAAGTGTAAAATATAATTGTAACTGGTTGAGTTTTAGGTTTCTGAGGTTTGTTTACTTGCTTGCTATTTAACAATGCTACATGTCTGGGCATTTACAAAACTATTACTAATTAGTCTATAATGACCAAATTCTTAAAATCCATAAATATTAATTTTTTTCTAGGTCGCAATAAAAATAATTGACAAAACTCAGTTGAATCCAACAAGTCTACAAAAGGTAAGATTGGTCCAGTATCCAGGTTTTTTTTAATGATTTTCAGTGCTAATTGTCATCTAATTTGTCCATTAATTACCTCTACTATTATTTTTATTTATTGTATTTAGTACACAGTAAAGCTTCCTCTTCCTCAAATGAATGCAACTTAAATTTAATATGGTTTAAATGTAGTATTGTTGTATTTTTTTCCTTCAGTTGAAGATAATGATTTTTAAATGTTCTTAATAGCACAAACTGAAGGCTGTACTTTGAATATTCTAAATATTGACTAGAGTAGAGTTATAAAAAAGACAGAACAACATAGTTTCATGTAATTAGTCTTAAGCAGAGTTACACATCTTTCTTACAGCTAATGCTGAGATCTCTAAAGTCAGCACCTTGGCTTTCTTAAGCTACCACAATATGTCTAATCAAGGAGTGATGATTCATTGATACAAAAGGAAAATATAAAAGTGAAACTAAATTGATAGTTGAAAACATGTTTGTTAATGAGCTATTGCCATTTGTATTATCTAATGTAGATCAGGAGTTCTCAACCTGGTGCATGTTAAAATCACCTGGGCCTCTTTTCAAAATCCTGATGACTGGCCCATAGGGAGATTTAATTGCTCAGGTAGGGCCTGGTCATAGGTATTTCACTGGTGCATCAGTGAATGATTAATGATCTTCATAATAAGATCCTTTTAGTTCCTTTTGGTTTTGCAGAGCCTTTTTACATACTTCATTTGATTTCTAGACTTGGCCTATGGTAGCTGGGGGATACAGAGACCTAGAAATAAGAACAGGAAGTCAGGCTTCCCTGGTGGCGCAGTGGTTGGGAGTCCGCCTGCCGATGCAGGGGACGTGGGTTTGTGCCCTGGTCCAGGAGGATCCCACATGCCGCAGAGCGGCTGCGCCCGTGGGCCATGGCCGCTGGGCCTGCGCGTCCAGAGCCTGTGCTCCACAGCGGGAGAGGCCACAGCAGTGAGAGGCCCGCGTACCGCAAAAAAAAAAAAAAAAGAACAGGAAGTCCTCTGCCACTTAGCTGAATGTGTAACTTGACCTTGAGCAAGTCACTTAACTTTCTGGACGTTGGGCTTCTCATCTTTTAAAATGAAGATAATTTCACTAAGTGAAATAAGTCAGACAGAAAGACAGGTACCATATGATCTCATTTATATGTGGAATCTAAAAAATAAAACAAATAGACAAACAAAATAAAACAGAAACAGGCTTACAGAGAGCGAAACTGTTGGTTGCTAGAGGGGAGCTGAGTGAAATAGGTAAAGGGGATTAACAGATATAAACTTCTAGTTATAAAGTAAACAAGTCATGGGGATATAATATACAGCATAAGGAATGTAGTCAGTAATGCTGTAATAATTTTGTATGGTGACAGATGGTTATTGGAGTTATCATGGTGATGATTTCATAATGTATTTGATTGTCACATCACTGTGTTGTACACCTGAAACTAACATAATATTGTATGTCAACTATACTTCAGTTGAAAATAATAATAAAAATAACTAATTAAATGGAGATTTAATCTTCTCATGATGGATTATATTAATGAAATAATACATATCAAAGAGTTTCATAAACTGCAAAGCAGTACGTAAGACATTTTAAGGGTAATCATGCCCTATCTACATTTCTAATGTAGTTCTAGTTCTGTTGGTTATTTTCTATTTATATCATCATAATTTTGAAACTGTCTGTGTGTGTGTGGGATTAAGGTGGAGAGGGAGACAGATTTTATCTTGCACTGAAAATGTTATTTAAACAAGTGGCTCTGCAGGGCATAGTGGGCCTTAAGGGTTCTCAGGGTGGCCCTGGAAGGATCCAAAATTTCCAGTCCTTTGTTCTGAACATGAAATTGTATCCATTTCCTTAAATTCATTTCTTCATATATCTAAGGACTTGGTAGTAATTAATAAGTTAGAGGTTACTAAAACTTGGTATTCAGAACTAAAATTAGCATGTAGAGAAGTTTGCTAAGGATTCTAATTCAGTATTCGAATGTTACAGATCTTCCACTATTCATGTGTACTTGCAGATAACTGGAATTCTAGCAGTTTTCTAGGAAGAATTTTATCATAGTATTGTCTTGAGTTGGTTGTGATTTTTCTTGCTTGCTTTTTTTCATTATTTTTGGTCATAGTTTTTAATTACCACTGTTCTTTTTTGTTATTATTCCAAATTACTGTTTGTCACATCATTACCAATTTAGTACCTGGTAGGCTGTCTGTTTAGCTTGATGGTGTGATGCAGATTTTTATCAGCATTAATTTTGGCATATAAATAATAAGACTTTTAAGATTTGTTTGGTATAGCTCAAGTATGAACCATCCACAAAAAATTTATACTAAAGGCAGATCCGTCCAAGTTAAATAATTTGATAAGTGTAATGTTTTCAGTTTGTAGGGCATTGTTTTAAATCATAAATCATGTGCTTGTGTTCTTATAAATTAGAAGCATTCTATAAATACTTCCTTCACATTCTTTTTCGCTGAGTTCCCTTTCCATGGAAAGGTGGCAGCAGAGTGGTGTATACCTGGCATCTTTTGCCCTTGTAATAGTGGTGCTTGCAGCTTGTTTTCTTCCTCAGCACCACTCACAGTTGTATCACACCTGCTCACTCAAATCTCTGTATATTGTGATTTTAAACTCTGGAACTTGGTGTATGGCCTTAGGAGCTAACAACATTCTGCCATCAACAATATGCGATCTTTTTGTACTGCCACTACCAAAAAAAATGTGGACTGGCTCATTCAGGCAGTGTTTGAACACAGGTGTTTAAAATAGTGTCATTTCAAAATGTTCACAGTATTCTGGCTTACACATTGAATCATGTACATCTGATAAACGCATTTAAGCAAACCTGAGTTGACTGCATATTAGTAAACTGATGTTATTTTCACTGACAGGTTCTTCACTTTTCCTTTTAATTTTTCCAGCCACTGAGTGAATAAATGTTAGATTCTAGTAAGATATATTTTTCTCCATTGTTTTTGTACATCTCAATTTCTGAGTACTATCCCTGAGACATTTTCTGTCCATAGATGTCTTTTAGGTCAGCCGTTAAAGAACTCTGTAATGTTGTGTACCTTTAATGATTTTGAAAACAACAGGAGTGAAAAAAAATGTTAGTCTTCCTCCTGGTTTTACAAAGTCACTTTCAGCTTTTTTTTTTTTTTTTTTTTTGGGGGGGGGTGGGGGGTACACGGACCTCTCACTGTTGTGGTGTCTCCCGTTGCGGAGCACAGGCTCCAGACGCTCAGGCTCAGCGGCCATGGCTCACGGGCCCAACCGCTCCGTGGCATGTGGGATCTTCCCGGACCGGGGCACGAACGCTTGTCCCGTGCATCGGCAGGCGGACTCTAAACCACTGCGCCACCAGGGAAGCCCCATTTTTAGCTTTGATTTGGTTACAGATAATCTTGTTTTATTAAATTCAAGTTTGTCATTAAGAAGCAAGTTATGAATTTATTAAGACATGCAAGTAGGGCTTCCCTGGTTGCCCAGTGGTTAAGAACCTGCCTGCCAGTGCAGGGGACATGGGTTTGATCCCTGGTCCGGGAAGATCCCACGTGCCGCGGAGCAACTAAGCCCGTGTGGCACAACTACTGAGCCTGCGCTCTAGAGCCTGCGAGTCACAACTGCTGAAGCCAGCGAGCCACAACTACTGAAGCCCGCGTGCCTAGAGCCTGTGCTCTGCAACAAGAGAAGCCACCGCAGTGAGAAGCCCACGTGAAGCAACGAAGACCCAACGCAGCCAAAAATAAATAAATTTATAAAAGAAAAAAAAAAGACATGCAAGTACACTAAGTGTAACCCATCTAAAGTTATTTTCTTTTCTCATCTTGGAGTAGTGTGTTAATGTAAAGAGGGATTATAGAGTAATGGTTAGGAACACAGTTAAGCCAGCCTACATGGATTCAAATCTCGACTTCAACCCAGCCTAGCTGTGTGACAAGTCACCTTCCTGGATCTTAGTTTCCCTGTTTGTAAAATGGAAATAATAACAGTACCTCTAGGGCTGTGGTGAGAATTAAATAAGTTAACATTTAAAAGCCCTTAGCACAGGGAGATCAGCTTGGTGCTTTGTGACCACCTAGAAGGGTGGGATAGGGAGGGTGGGAGGGAGATGCAAGAGGGAGAAGATATGGGGATATATGTTTATGTATAGCTGATTCCCTTTGTTATAAAGCAGAAACTAACACACCATTGTAAAGCAATTATACTCCAATAAAGATGTTAAAAAATAATAATATAATAAAAGCCCTTAGAAGAGCTGAGTGTAGTTCCTAGCACATGGTAAGGACCGAGTGTTTGCTATTATTGTGTGTCCTGCTGAATATTGGTTTTGAGGGAGAGTGGGAGATTTTTTTTTTTTAACTTTTATTGGCGTGTAGTTGATTTACAATGTTGTTAGTTTCAGGTGTACAGCAGAGTGAATCAGTTATACATATACATATATCCACTCCTTTTTTTTTAAGATTCTTTTCCCAGGAGATATTTTTTGTTTGTTTTTTAAATTTTACCCTCACAGGAAATAAGTAAAGCTTAAGGATTGAATGGTAGGTTCTGGCTTAGGTCTCATAGGACTTATTTGCAGTAGACTACTTCTGATCACGGCTAATATTTGCGCATTTAGTATATATGGAGTACTGTATTAGTTTGCTCGAGCCACTATAACAAAATTCTGTAGACTGGTGTCTTAAACAACAGACATTTATTTCACACAGTTGTAGAGGCTGGGAAGTCCAAAATCAGGGTTGCCAGCATGGTCAGGTTCTGGTGCAAGCTCTCTCTTTGGCTTACAGAGGGCTGCCGTCTCACTGTGTCTTCATAGCAAAGTAGGGGGAAGGTATATGAGCATGCTGTTTGATGTCTCTACTTATAAGGGTACTTAATCCCATCATAAGGACCCACCCTCATGACCTCATCTAAACCAACTTAATTCCCAAATGCTCCATCTCCAAATATCACATTGTGGGACAGCTTCATGAAGTAAGTTCTGTTATTCAGGAAAGAGAGGCCAGGGAGATAAAGTAATCTGCCCAACGTCCCCTGACTAATAAGTGATAGCTGCTTGGGCAGTCATTTTATGATAGGTGTAGTCATCATTGAGTCGAGCATTAATGAACTCTAAATGAAAACATGTTTACCACAGTTTAGACCATAGAGCATTTGCTGTAAGCAATGTCCCAGGTATATTAGTTGGATAGGAATTCATTGTCATTAGATACTAGAGCATGTGCTTCCCATGTTCTTACACATATAGGCGTTCTCACAGTAGCTAGTCTGATAGATATCTTTTCACCTTCATACTCTGTTAGGTGAGTATTACTACCATCTTGATTTTCCATTGAGGAGACAGAGTCTGAGAAGTTGGTATAGTCAGACTCTCCAGTTCGTAAGTGATGGAGCAAAGATGTAAATCTTAGCCTGACTCCAAAGCATGGACTATTTCCACTTCATTATGGCCCCCTCCTGTAATTAAATTTCCCTAACTGAGATGGGAACTAACCTGAGGCTTTCTTTGTAGTAGCTATGAAGAAGTTAGTAAATAGTTTCAAGGTTGAGGAAATATTGGGTTGGCCGAAAAGTGCCTTCAGTTTTAAAGTAAAAATAAAAGACACATTTTTCATTTTCGCGAAGAACTTTATTGAATAATGTATTCACCCTTTTGTTCCACTACCTTCTGCCATTTTTCAGGCAACTTCATAGTTCCATCTTCCCAAAACTTTTTCTCTTTTTGAGCAAAGAACTGTTCCAGGTGCCTTTTACACTCTCCCAGGGAATTGACATTTTTTCCATTAAGAGAATTTTGTAAAGACCGAAATAAATGGAAATCTGAAGTTGCAATGTCTGGTGAATACGGCGGATGAATCAGAACTTCCCAGCCAAGCTGTAACAGTTTTTGCCTGGTCATCAAAGAAACATGCGGTCTTGCAGTATCCTGATGGAAGATTATGTGTTCTCTGTTGACTAATTCTGAACGCTTTTTGTCAAGTGCTGCCTTCAGTTAGTCTAATTGGAAGCAGTACTCGTTGGAATTAATCGTTGGGTTTTCCTGAAGGAACTCGTAATAGAGGACTCCCTTCCAATCCCACCATATACAGAACATCACCTTTTTAGGATGAAGACCGGCCTTTGGTGTGGTTGGTGGTGGTTCATTTCGCTTGCCCCACGCTCTCTTCTGTTCCACATTATTGTACAGTATCCACTTTTCATCGCCTGTCACAATTTGTTTTAAAAACGGAACGTTTTCATTATGTTTCAGTAGAGAATCGCATGAGGAAATACGGTCAAGAACGTCTTTTTCGCTTTACTTACGTGGAACCCATACATCAAAGCGATGAACATAACCAAGCTGGTGCAAATGATTTTCATAGCTTGATTTGGGTATTTTGAGTATGTCAGCCATCTCCCGCGTGGTATAACGTTGATTGTTCTCAGTGTCTCAATTTGATCACTATCAACTTCAACTGGTCTACCCAACCGTGGAGCATTGTCCAGCGAGAAATCTCCGGCATGAAACTTCACAAACCACTTTTGACATGTTCAGTCACAGCACCTTCTCCATACACTGAGCAAATCTGTTTTTGCATTTCAATTGCGTTTTTACCTTTCTTGAAATAATAAAGCATAATATGCCGAAAATGTTTTTTTCTTCCATCTTCAATATTAAAATGGCTACACAAAAATGCACTAATTTTGTTAAGCCTTTTTTTTAAATGCACTCTTATATGACAGCTGTCACACACAATCTAACAAAATTGTTTCAAATGAAGTTAAAGACAACTAAGTGCTACTAGAGCCATCTTACAGAAAAAACCAAGCAAACCTTTTGGCAAACCCAATATTTCAAGTACGAAAGAGAAGTAGGCCTTGTACCCCACCTCCCCTTCCAAACTTTGCATAAGTCATATTTTTATGCAAATTTGTTTATTCACTCCTTCACTTAACAAACACTTATTAGTAAATACCTGCTGTGTGCCAGGCACTGTTCAGAGCACTGAGGGTACAACATTGAACCAAATGAATGAAGTTCCTACTTTCATGGAATTGATATCATAGTGGGAGAGCAGCAATAAACAGATATATAATGTCATGTCAGTGCCATGAAGAAAAATAAAGCAAGATGTATTGACTGTATTTTCTTATTTTTTGTATTCTTGATGCTCTGGCATCTGGGGCCTTGCTGACCTGAGATAGACTACTCCCCAGGGCTAGCTAGTTCCTGGAAATAGTAAGCAACTCCCCTGTGAGTACACTGTTCAGATGCAAACTAACCAGTACAGAGCCCATACTCTGAACCATCTCCCCTATCTGGCTCTTAAACTCCAAGAGGCAATATTTCTCTGCCCTAATCATTGCAGAGCTGGTATCGCACACCTAGAGACCGTACTTATACTCAAGAACCTGCTGAAATTATCCCAATGAACCAGTCCTCAGCCTGCTTACCCTGCCTGGACTTACCTTTCCTGTGGAAACCAGAATAAAAACTCTTCCCCATGCTTTCCCCTTGCTCCGTCGGCCTTCTAACCCATCCTGGTGCTTCCTCACATGGCCCTGCATGGCACTGTGTGCCCCCTTCTTTTGGGAACTATAAGTAACAGACCATCATTTTAATGGCACTCTTCTCCTGATCTCTTGGCTCACCATACCTGAATAATAATAGAACCTACATTTTAAAACACAGGGTGGGGACTTCCCTGGTGGCACAGTGGTTAAGAATCCGCCTGTCAAAGCAGGGGACCATGGGTTCAAGCCCTGGTCTGGGAAGATCCCACAGGCTGCGGAGCAACTAAGCCTGTGCGCCACAACTACTGAGCCTGCGCTCTAGAGCCCGCGAGCCACAACTACTGAGCCTGCATGCCACAACTAACTACTAAAGCCTGCATGCCTAGAGCCCATGCTCTGCAACAAGAGAAGCCACTGCCGTGAGAAGCCCGTGCACCGCAATGAAGAGTAGCCCCTGCTCACTGCAACTAGAGAAAGCCCGCATGCGCAACAACGAAGACCCAATGCAGCCAAAAATAAATAAATAAATTTAAAAAACAAAAACACAGGGTGAGGAGATAGTATGCGAGGAATGTGTAGATTTCAAGTGAAAAGTAGGGGTGCCCTCTTAGTAATTCGTTTAAGAAACACTCTTGTTCTCCTGAACCAAGCGTTGTGATAAGAAGAGTCAGATAAGTACAACAGACTCTGGGTGAACTTCACCATGTGGTTTGCAGTAAAAGTTTACTTAGACCTTTAGGATCTAAATGTTTTTTACCAAGTAATAAAGAATGGAAAGACCTTTGCAGTCCTCCTTGCAGCGTTGACATGGAGGTCCTCACTAAGTGTTCGTGGGAGGATTGCACACACAGCTTGAGGAGCAGCAACTGCAGCAGCGGTGGGCTGCCGAGGCCTGCGAGTATGCAGGGCAGTGCAAGGCCCTGAGCTGGCGGTTACATCAGGCCAAACTGGGAGCCTTGAATGCCCCGGCCCTTTAAGGAACAATCATCTCTGTGTAATAAACTTTTCAGTAATTCCCTAACTTTCCCCTGGGTTCTTCTGACTAAGATTTTGTTATTTTAGAAATATTCAGTCTTCTCGGTGGCAGAAACTTTAATTGTCACCATACTGTGACATAGTCAATTTAAACAGTAATCTCTTTTTCTTAAACTGGAACCATTAGTTAAAAACAAATGTGTGAATGTAGTGAAATAATTGATTTTTTAAAATATGTGTTTATGATAGCTGGTTAGCCAGCTTTAAACATGTATAGGGATGGAGGCACACTGCTTCCTATGCCATCTTGTTCCAGTGTTGGACGACTCTAGTTATTATACAGGTTTTTTTTTCTTAATTAATTAATTTATGGCTGTGTTGGGTCTTCATTGCTGCACGCAGGCTTTCTCTAGTTGTGGTGAGCAGGGACTATTTTTCATTGTGGTGCATGGGCTTCTCACTGCGATGGCTTCTCTTGTTGCGGAGCACGGGCTCTAGAGCGCAGGCTCAGTAGTTGTGGTGCACGGGCTTAGTTGCCCGCAGCATGTGGGATCCTCCCGGACCAGGGATCGAACCTGTGTCCCCTGCATTGGCAGGCGGGTTCTTAACAACTGCGCCACCAGGGAAGTCCCTAAACAGGTTTTTTTCTTTCATAGTTTACACTAGCATTTGTCTTCTAGAAACATGTACAGTACTGTTCTCTGTTCTTTCATTTGGAGCTTTGGAGGTTAAATCTACCAGTCCACAAAAATAACCCCTACCAATCCAACATAACCAACTATCTTGGGTCTTCTTGGTCCCTTCTCCAGAGTAAATACTCAGCCTCTTGGGCCAGCTACAGGACTTGCCCTCAACACAGGGCTAGTTTATTCCACATCAGTAATTGATTTTTTTCTTAACTGAATTTATTTCATTCTTGCTGAAGACCATTTAAATGGTTTCCTACCATAATTCCAGTCCTTTTAGTGTATTTTTGAAAAATGAGTCTTTTGTATTAGCTATCACTTCTAGTTTGGTGCTGTATACATTGGACAAGGATGTTTTCATCCAATTAAAATATCCCACAAGGTAGGGACAAGGCACCTCATTGGAGAATCCACCCTTTAGTTGGTTCTGCTGACTCATCAAGCAATATTTGAGTAATATTCAAGCACCATTCTCAAATCCAGACTTTTAGTAAGAGAGAAACAGAAATCTCTGTGTTAAAAAAAAATTAATCAAAGTTACTAAGGAAAAAAAAAGAATGATTTTAAATTTAAGTATGTGCATAAATTCAAGTATGTGCAAAATGCGGGAATTCCCTGGAGGTCCAGTGGTTAGGATTCCACACTTCCTCTGCAGGGGGCACGGGTTCGATCCCTGGTCGGGGAACTAAGATCCGACATAGCCGTGCACTGTGGCCAAAAAAAAAAAGTATATACAGCAGATTGCTGAATGATTATCAAAGTATTGTTAACTATAGGTTCCTTTTATCGGGGTCTTTGTGAGAAATTTTACTTACACCCACTCTAAAACACTAAAAAGTCTGGTTTCTTTTTAAAGTTGGTGTTTATTTTGGAGCCACTGTTAATGGTTAGAGCTCTGTGATAGCAGTGACCTTTTTTTGGCATCCCAGGGAATCTCAGCTGTGGGACAAGCCAGGGAACTGTATATTTGGAAGCAGAGAGAACCCGCTCATGCTTTTCTTATGGTCTACAATGTAATGTACTCTTACTGTTACCACCACTGAGTTATCTGGGGTACTTTTGCTTCAGCCTCCTTAGGGCAGTCTTTTTTAACCCTTGTTGTGCAGTAGAATCATCTGTGTAGTTAAAAAAAAACCCTTAATTTCTATTCTCTTTCTAAAGGTAACCTGTTTTAAAGATGACCCCCTCCTCCAGTGTTTTAAGTCTTATAGACTGCTGCCACTACAGCTGCCAGATATCTCCCCCCTCTCTCAAACTCTTCCTGACCCAATTTCTGGACTTCTTTCCTTCTCCTTACCCATCTGGTGAAGCAAATCATTGTTGGGATCTTTTTCATTGATGAGCGCTGTTGATCTTTTCCTTTCTTAATACCTTCCTCTTTCCATATTGACTTGTAGGAGACTAAACAGCTCAGGCCATTAACAAAAGTAGTTGTTAGAATCCTTTTTTGTAAATTTTTTAAAATTGAAGTATAGTTGTTGTACAATATTATATAAGTTACAGGTGTACAATATAGTGGTGATTCACAATTTTTAAAGGTTATACTCCATTTATAGTTATTATAAAATATTGGTTATATTCCCTGTGTTGTACAGTATATCCGTGCAGCTTATTACCTAATAGTTTGTATCTCTTACTCCCCTACCCTATATTGCCCCTCCCCACTTCCCTCTCCCCACTGGTAACCGCTGGTTTCTTCTCTGTACCTGGGAGTCTGCTTCTTTCATATATGTTGGATACTAATTCCTTATCATTCATATCATTTGAAAATATTTTCTCCCATTCAGTAGGTTGCCTTTTCATTTTGTCAGTGGTTGCCTTTGCTGTGCAAAAGCTTTTAAGTTTAATTAGGTCCCATTTGTTTATTTTTGCTTTCATTTCCTTTCCTTTAGGAGATGGATCCAAAAAAATATTGCTGCAATTTATGTCAAAGAGTGTTCTGCCTATATTTTTCTCCAGGAGTTTTATAGTATCCAGTCTTACATTTAGGTCTTTAATCCATTTTGAGTTTATTTTTGTATATAGTGTTAGAGAATGTTCTAATTTCATTCTTTTACATGTAGCTGTCCAGTTTTCGCAACACCACTTACTGAAGGGACTGTCTTTGCTTCATTGTATATTCTTGCCCCCCCTTGTCATACGTTAATTGATCATAAGTGTGGGGGTTTGTTTCTGGGCTCTGTATCTTGTTCCATTTATCTATGTGTCTCTTTTTGTGCCAGTACCATACTGTGTTGACTACTGTAGCTTTGTAGTTTAGTCTGAAGTCAGAGAGTATGATTGCTCCATCTCTGTTCTTCTTTCTCAAGATTGTTTTGGTTATATGGGGTCTTTTGTGTTTCCATACAAATTTTAAAATTATTTGTTCTAGTTCTGTGAAAAATGCCATTGGTATTTTAATAGAGATTGCATTGAATCTGTAGATTGCCTTGGTTAGTATGGACATTTTAACAATATTGATTCTTTAGCGCACTCCATCTGAAAGCAGCAGAATACACATTTTCATCAAGTATACATGGAACATTCTCCAGGATAGATCACATGCTAGGCCACAAAACAAGCCTTGGCAAACTTAAGAAACTGTAAGTCATATCAGTTGTCTTTTCTGACCACAACACTGTGAGAGTAGAAATCAACCACAAGAAAAAAAGCTGTGAAAAACACAAACACGTGGAGGCTAAACAATATGGATCACTAGACCAGTGGATCACTGAAGGAATCAAAGAGGATATTAAAAAATACCTAGAGTCCTGACTATTAATTTCAATCCAGCATCTGCATTCAGATCAGTGTAATGAATTAGGTAAACTTTTACAAACAGGATATGGTAAATGAAATCTAAGTCAAACCCTCTTCATTTTACATGTTTAAAATATTGAGAATAAAAATATATGTATATTGTTACATTTCAAAGATAGTAATAGGAGTGTAAGAAAATATAGCTTCAGTGTTGCTGCTGCTTTATGGGGAAATTTTTAATTTATTGCCAGACATTTTCACTTTGGCAGCAAATTTAGAGTACAGATTGTGAATTGAGAATATTAGAATTTATTTTTAATTGTACCAATTGTTCATTGTGCTATTTTAGAAAAGCCACTGAAGAACCAACTATTTTATTTTATTTTATTTTATTTTGCTGTATCGGTTCTCAGTTGCGGCACACAGATCTTCCTCAACAGCATGCAGGATCTTTCGTTGTGGCGTGCAGGCTCTTTGTTGCAGCGCGTGGGCCTCTCACTAGTTGTGGTGTGCGGGCTCCAGAGCGCACCAGCTCAGTAGTTGTGGCGCTTGGGCTTAGTTGTCCCGTGGCATGTGGGATCTTAGTTCCCCGACCAAGGATCAAACCCACATCCCCTGCATTGGGAGATGGATTCTTAACCCCTGGACCACCAGGGAAGTCCCAAGAACCAGGTATTTTAAATGGGTTAAACTTAGAGCCTAGCATGGACCCATTTGTGGAAAATTGAAAGTTGGGCAAAAACTAGACCTTTGGGAAAGAATCCTAGCGACAACAACCAGAATCACAGCCGTATGTTGCTTATTGTGTGCCACGCACTGTTCCAAGATCTCAACAACATGTCAGGTTCCTTTATCCCTGGGGGTACCAGAGGCCCAGAGAGATCAAGCCACCTAGATTCAGTCAGTCAATGGTAGATCCCCAGGTGGGGACAAATAGTGGGCTCCAGAGTTCAAATTCTTAATGACTGTGCACTAACTGACACACCGACTGAACTAACATTAGAACTTAAAGCCCTAACTTCACATAGCCTTTTCCCAACATGTCCCCTTGGAAGGAATCAGGCCCAGCACCTTCCATATGGGAAGCATACAAAGGAGCTTACTGAAGCTCCTTCACCTTGCATGTGGTAGATACCCAATAATATCTGTTCATTATTTTATAAGTACCAAATTTATTTTAATACTAAATTAATATTTTTCTCATATTGCCCTAATTCCAGGAATCTTGACCACCAGAACCTTAGGTTTTGAGGTGGTAGGAAGATTTCTTTGTCTTTGAAATACTTGATCATAAAAATGCACATTGGGTTTCCCTGGTGGCGCAGTGGTTAAGAATCCGCCTGCCAATGCAGGGGACATGGGTTCAAGCCCTGGTCCGGGAAGATCCCACATGCCATGGAGCAACTAAGCCCATGCGCCACAACTACTGAGCCTGTGCTTGCTCTAGAGCCCATGAGCCACAACTACTGAGCCCACGTGCCACAGCTACTAAAGCCCATGCACCTAGAGCCCGTGCTCCGTGACAAGAGAAGCCACCGCAACGAGAAGCCCACACACCACAACGAAGAGTAGCCCCCGCTCACTGCAACTAGAGAAAGCCTGCGCTCAGCAGTGAAGACCCAATGCAGCCAAAAATGAATGAATGAATGAATGAATGAAATGCTTTACATACAGAAGAATGTTACATATTTGCCATATACATATGTTTAGGGTATTTGATTCAAGAAATGGATCAGCAACAATACTTTAAATCAGTCACGTTGTAACCTTCCCCAACGTGACCTCCTTCTTTGTTTCCCACCTTACAAGGTAACTACTAACAAAAATTTTGTGTTACTATTTTCTTTCTTTTTAAAATTAATTTATTTTTGTATATTAATTTATTTCTTTATCTTGCCGGCATTGAGTCTTCATTGCTGCATGTGGGCTTTTTCTGGTTGCAGCAAGCGAGGGCTACTCTTCGTTGGAGTGCGCAGGATTCTCATTGCAGTGGCTTCTCTTGCTACGGAGCACGGGCTTTAGTCATGTGGGCTTCGGCAGTTGCAGCACATGGGCTCAGTAGTTGTGGCTCGCACACTCTAGAGCGTAGGCTCAATAGTTGTGGCGCACGGGCTTAGTTGATCCACGACATATGGGATCTTCCCTGACCAGGAGTCAAACCCGTGTCCCTTGCATTGGCAGGCGGATTCTTAACCACTGTGCCACCAGGGAAGTCCCTGTGTTACTATTTTCTATTGATTGTTTTTATAATTTTACCACATATGGGTCCCTCATCAATATAGTGTGAAGATTTTAAATATTATATAAATGGAATCATGTTATTTGTGTCCTTCTCCTGTTTGCTTTATTTTGCCCAAATTGTGTTCCATGTTGATGTATTTAGATGTAATTTACTTTCACTGCTATGCTTATTTTCATGGTTATATAGTATCCTATTATATGAATATTTCATGATTTATTTTATCCATTTTCTGTCTGATTCAGAGACATTTGGATTGCTTATAGCTATTTGTATCACAGACACTGCTATGGATTGTTTGTATGTGTCCTGGTGAAGTTGTTTATGTTTCTTAAGGATATGTGTCCAGTAGTAGACTTATTGGTTCACAGGGTTTGTACATCCTCATTCATCCAAAGCAGTTGTGTTAATTTATATTCCCACCGGTAGCATATAAGACAGTTCAAGTAATGTTACATCCTCGTCAAAATTTGATTTTGTCTGATTTTTCAGTTCTTGACTATCTGATGGATATAAAACTATGTCATTGTGGTTTTCATTTATATTCCCATGATTGCTGATGAGTATTACGTCATTCATATTTTTATTGGCTTTTGTTTCTTCTGTGAATTGCCTGTTCAAGCCTTTTCAGTTTCTAGTGGATTTTTTCTTAATCATTTTAGAGATTATGTATTCTGGATACTGACATGTGGCAGATATCTTCTTCTGTTTGATGGTATATCTTTTCATTCTCTGGATGTTGTCTTTTGATGAACAGCAGAATTTCTTAATTTTAACACACCTGAATTGTCATTCTTTTCTTATATGGTTTGTACATTTTCTGTGTTCTTTTTTTTTTTTTTTTGCGGTACGCGGGCCTCTCACTGTTGTGGCCTCTCCCATTGTGGAGCACAGGCTCCAGACGCGCAGTCTCAGCGGCCACGGCTCACGGGCCCAGCCGCTCCGCGGCATGTGGGATCTACCCGGACCGGGGCACGAACCCATGTCCCCTGCATCGGCAGGCGGACTCTCAACCACTGCGCCACCAGGGAAGCCCCTTTTCTGTGTTCTTTAAGAAATTCTTCCCTGCCTGGGGCCATAAAGATATTTTTCTCTGTTGTCTCAAAGGTTTATAATCTTTAATCCACCTTGAAGTTGTGCATATTGTGAAGTAGCAATCCAATTATGTTTTTTCATACGTGTTACAACTTATTGCCTTGTCTCTCCTTTCCCCACTCTTCTGCAATACAGAGTTTCCGTACCTCTCTGCACACACATACTGTGTTCTTCCAAAGTGGTTATTCTGGTTCACTTCACAATTGCTATTTTAAAGGCAGGTTTTTAAATTTATTTTCATTTAAAATTTTTATTTTCAGTAGTAGAATGGCAGGGCTTCCCTTGTGGCGCATTGGTTAAGAATCTGCCTGCCAACACAGGGGACACCAGTTCGAGCCCTGGTCCGGGAAGATCCCACATGCCGCGGAGCAGCTAAGCCTGTGAGCCACAACTACTGAACCTGCACTCTAGAGCCCACGAGCCACAACTACTGAAGCCTGTGCGCCTAGAGCCCGTGCTCTGCAACTGGAGAAGCCACCGCAATGAAAAACCTGCACACTGCAATGAAGAGTAGACCCTGCTCGCCGCAACTAGAGAAAGCCTGCGCGTGGCAACAAAAACCCAACGCGGCCATAAATAAATAAATTTATTTTAAAAATAGTGGAATGGCAAATGATAAACAGAATCCCAAAATATATGACAGGAAAAATCTGAGCTAAATTTATAGAAGCACAAGAGTGACAAAATAGATTTATCTTCTCTGAGGCTATGTATGACACATTAAGTAGAGGAAAAAAAGATACAGATCTTAATATAGAGCCCCTCCACTAGCCCATATTACAAATTGCGCATTTTTAATTTAATTAATTTATTTTTTATTTTAGTTTTGGCCACACCATGTGGCATGCTGGATCTTAGTTCCCTGACCAGGGACCAAACCCGTGCCCCCTGCAGTGGAAGCACGGAGTCTTAACCACTGGACTGCCAGGGAAATCCCACACATTTGTGCATTTTTTTTTAAAAGCATCCCTTTCTTAGGATACATTACAGCTCTGTGCCAGTCAAATCTATGATGATTGTAGCGTAAGTGATTTCCTCACTGTTGGGCAATGCATAACTTACACAGCTATAAACAGTTAATATGATTAATAAGCCTGACTAAGAGATCTTTCCAGATCTTTCTGAACAAGCAATAAAAATAGAAACCAATAAAAATAGAAACACACAAAAAGTACAAGCATGTGGGACTTGAAAACACTCTTTGAATTCATGGGGTCAAAGAGAAAATGCAAACCAAAATTGCAGTGTATCTAGAAGGTAACACTGTGTATCCGAACCTATAGAATACTGCTTTTGGTGTTCAAGTAAATTTGAAACCTTAAACACATTATTAAACAAAAAATGACAATACATTAAATATTCAACTAATAAGTTAGAGAAGGGAACAAAATAAATCTCAGGAACGAAGAATAATGTAAGGAACTTATAAAGGGCAGAAATTAGTGAATTGGAAAAACAATCAAAATGATCTAGAGCTTTTTTTTTTTTGAGAGGGGGATGAGAAGGGAGGCAGTAAAATAGATAAACCACTAGTTACTTAATCCAGGGGATAGGGAGAGACAACACAAAGTATGAGTATGAAATGAGGGGCAGGGAAAGGACCAGATAGAGAAGAATTAAAATTATTATGAGAGAACCTTTTGTGCAAATAAACTAGAACACCTAAAAAATGGATAATTTTCTAGGAAAACGTAACTTATCAAAATTAACTCTACAAAAGAATCTAAATGCATCAGTAACTACAGAAGAAATTGAATAGTGGTAAAAAGGCCAGCTGCCACCTCAGATTGCCATATGCAGAATTTCATGATTGGCTTCTTTGAAACCTTCAGTGAATAGATCTTGAAGGGAAGCTTCCAAATTCTTCTCTGGAATTCACATACATGGCTATCAAAATGTATTAGAAACAGGGAAGAAAACTATAGTTCAATCTCACTTACAACATCCATTCAAAAATTCAGAATTAAAGTATTAGCATATAGGACTTCCAGTTAAACATTAGTACATTTATCTTTGCTCCTTCCTCCCACTCGCTAAATAGTAGTAAAGGAATTAAAAAGGAGTGTCAAAAATAGAGAAGACTGGCAGACAAAGAATTAAACCTAGTTTGCCAGATGGAAAGCAGATGGATGAATAGTTGTGTGTGTGTGTGTGTGTACACTATTATATATATTTTTTCATGTAGTAGACTTAGCAAATCATAGTGAACTGAAACCAATCCGTAAGGGGAGCACTTAGGGGTGGGAATAGGTAGGCTGGTGCCAGCAAAAATCATGCTGAGTCATGCCACAGAATTCAGAAAGTTTAAGGATGAGTTCTGTTAGCTCCTTTTGTGGGTGGAGGTACATGTAGAACTGGAAACAGGATTGGCTTAAAATGTGTAACTGGGCCTCATATCACCTCCAGGCAACCCGCCCTTCTCTGCCCCAGTAGAAATTGGGCAGTTTATTTTCTGAAGAGGCGGAATTGAAGAGCATCTAGACTTGGGGACCCCATACTAAAAACGGGCCCACTGAGTGGTGAGATACTCTGTCTTCCCTCTCCTTGCTTGCCTCCCAGAACTCTCTAGCCCTTCATGTGTTGCCTGAAAAGGAGATTGGAGGATTCTTCTCCAGGAAAATTGAGTTAAATGAAAATATAGTTAGAGACATTATTGTCTTTCAGTGAATCTACTTAATCTTTGCCCGGTCATCCTATGGTCCAGCTTTTATATATATAACATTTAGTCCAGTATTTTGGTGCCTCTCTTAAATATGGGAGGACAGCCAAGAATCTCCAGATATTTGAGGATAACCTGAAACTAAAACAAACAAGAATAAGAAAGAGAAAGGAACACTGGAAGAGGAAACTCAGCTACTTTAAAAAACAACAACACTTTAATTATGTTTTCAAAGATTTTAAAAAGAGGGAGACAGAATGCAATAATGACCATTATATTCATGAAAGAAGAACATGGTGCATTGAGAAAGGACTGTTGGGGAGAGGGTAATTTATAGTATTGGAAAGAAATTCAATAAAGGGGTTGGAAAATAAAGTCAAGGAAAGCTCTCAGAAAGTATTACAGAAGTTCATAGAGATGAAAATTAAGAAAGATACCATGTGAACTTGAGGTACCTATCTAGGAGGTCTAGTTTCTGGTAAAGAGGTGTTGTAAAAAGAACTGGGGATAGGAGGGGAGATTATCAAAGACTAACAGAAGGTGATTTCCCAGAACTGTAGGACCTGAATTTCCAGATTGAAAGGCTCAGTGCCCAATGCAGTAAATGACAAAAGACCCACAATGTATCTGGACTGAATGCTAATGTACCACAGAGACTGAATCTGTCTTATATTAAAATTTAAATACATCAAAATTAAAGAGAAGGAAGAGGAAAAAATAGGTCACAAAGAATTGTAGCAGAATGTCATCATACCATTCCACACCACTGTAAGCTGGAAGGAAATGGATCGAGGCCTTTAAAATTCTGAGAGAACTGGATATTCATGTGTAAAAGAATGAAACTGGACCCCTGTCTTATACCATGCACAAAAACTAACTCATGGATTAAGGATTTAAATGGAAGATATGAAACCATAAAGCTCGTGGAAGAAAACAGTGGGAAAGAGCTCCTTGACATTGTTCTTAGCAATGACTTTTTTTTTTAATATGACACCAAAATCACAAGCCAAAAAAGTGGGACTACAAAAAACTTCACAGCAAACAAAAAACAAACAACAGTCAACAAAATGAAAAGGCAGCCTACGAAGTGGGAGAAAAGGAACCCCTACAACCAGTAGCAAATAAAACCCCAAATAGTCCAATTTAAAAAGCAACAAAGGATCTGAATAGACATTTTTCCAACGAAGACATTCAGATAGCCGACAAGTGCATGAAAAGGTGTTCAACATCACTAGCCATCAAGGGAGTGCAAATCAACCTGTTAGAATGGTTGTTATCAAAAAGACAAGAGATGAATGCTGACAGAGGTGTAGAGAAATGGGAAACCTTGTGTACTGTTGGTAGGAATGTAGATTGGTACAACTACTTTGGAAAACAGTATGGAAGTTTCTCAAAAAACTAAAATTAGAGCTACCATATGATTCAGCAGTTTCACTTCTGGGTGTATATCCACAGGAAATGCAGTTACTATCTCAGAGAGATATCTGAGATCCCATGTTCGTTGCATTGTATACTCTAATAGCCAAGCTAGGGAAACAACCTAGCGTTCATTGACAGATGAATGGGTAAAGAAAGTGTGAGGAGTATTATTATTATATATTCTAACCTATAATAATAGGAATATTATTCAGCTGTAAAAATGGAAATCCTGCTCTTTGTGACAACATGGATGGACCTTGAGGGCATTATGCTAAGTTAAATCAGATAAATACTCTGTGATATCAGTTATATGTGGAATCTTTAAAAAAAATTGAACTTATAAAAACAGAGAGTAGATGGTGGTTGCCAGGGGATGGGGGTGTTGAGGGAAATGGGGAGCTGTTGGTCAAAGGGTACAAACTTCCAGTTACAAGATGGAAAGTTCCAGGGATCTGTTGTACAGCGTGGTGACTATAGTTAGCAAGTACTTGAAAGTTGCTGTGAGAGTGGACCTTAAATGTTCTCACCACAACGAAAACAACAACAAAATGGTAATTATGTGAGGTGAGGGATGTGTTAGCTAACTTTACTGTGGTAAAGATTTCACAATATATATGTGTATCAGATCATCACATTGTACAACCTTAGACTTACACAGTATTCTATATCAATTATATCTCATTAAAACGGGGGGGCGCATTTCTGAGAGAAAACAATTATGACCTAGAATTCTTTTTTTGTTTGTTTGTTTAATTTTGGCTGCTTTGGGATCTTCGTTGCTGTGTGCAGGCTTTCTCTGCTTGCGGTGAGCGGAGGCTACTCTTCGTTGCGGTGCGCTGGCTTCTCATTGCAGTGGTTTCTCTTGTTGCAGAGCACAGGCTCTAGGCGCATGGGCTTCAGTAGTTGTGGCATGTGGGCTCAGTAGTTGTGGCTTGCAAGCTCTAGAGTAAAGGCTCAGTAGTTGTGGCGCACGGGCTTGGTTGCTCCGTGGTGTGTGGGATCTTCCCAGACCAGGGCTCGAACCCATGTCCGCTGCGTTGGCAGGTGGATTCTTAACCACTGTGCCACCAGGGAAGTCCTGACCTAGAATTCTTTACCCAGCCAAAATGTCAATCAAATGTGAAGATAGAATCAGAACATTCTTGCAAGGTTTTAATCATACACTTATCCTTCCTCAGGAGCTATTGGTGGGATATTTCACCACAACGGGGGACAGTACTAAAAAAGAGAAGAGCATAGGGTCTAGAACAGGAAATCCAACATAGCAGGCCTTGAGAGCAGGACAGAGGCTTCCAGAATATGGATATTTCCAGGGGGGGAAAAGAAAGAAAACGTGACTATTTGCAAGTATTTGAGAGGAGATATACACTTCTGTTACAAAGTTTAAGGATGAATTAGTAAAGTGAGAGATACATAGAAAACCTAAGTGAACAAAATAACCGAGACAGTCATTAGCTCAAAGGAAATCAGAAACATTTTTGATAAATAAAAAATGGAAATGCATTCCTAGTGTGGCTATAAAGAATATTTATATAATGTAAACTGAATACTTTAGCCAAATATTATGGTAACTGATCAGGAGGAAGGTGGGAAGGGATGTGGGGTGGGGGACAGGGTGTAAGAGAGCTAAATCTTCACTGCCAATACTAAGAAAATAGCTAATATCAGGGGGAGGGGCTAAGAAATCATAGAATAACAGCACAAGCATGCTATTCAGAAGTAAGGTAGCAGGGACTTCCCTGGCGGTCCAGTGGTTAAGACTTTGCCTTGCAATGCAGGGGGGGTGTGTGTTCAATCCCTGGTCGGGGAGCTAAGATCCCACATGCCTTGTGGTCAATAAACCAAAACATGAAACAGAAGCAATATTGTAACAAATTCAATAAAGACTTTAAAATGGTCCATGTCAAAAATATATATATATATTAAAAAAAGAGAAAGTAAGGCAGCAAATACCTGAGTTGAAAGTGCTTGACGTTATGAACAAGGGTTGAGGGTGGAGAGATATATTACATTACACAGTTCAACTTTTAAAACTATATGTACTGCTTTTAGCAATAAAAATTAAACATAATATTTATTTAGCCAAAACTGTAATAGAACCTCATGAAGAGGATGGAGAGGGGAAGCATAAGTCTGTGTTTGGAAGGGTTTACAAAAGTTAAATCCAAAGTGGGAGTCACAAGACAGTGTCTAAAATGGAAAATCAAGGAAGCAATATAATCTGGCATTTTAGAAATATGCAGTAAACAATAGATGAAATAGCTTAAAAAGTTGGAAGGATTGCTTATGAAAGTCAGCAAAGGAAAGAGGATGAATTTGAGTAAGGACCCAACATTTTCTGCTATGGCAGACAAAAGTCTTATTTCCATACTATATAAAAGGTCTTGCAAATCGAGGAGAAACAGGAGTATATAACCTAATAGAAAATAGTCAAAAGATACACTCAGGCAATTAGTAGGACAGATGGTCAATATTCAAGTAAAAAATGTTTAACATCTGAAAAGATAACATTTTTTCACCAGATTTGCAAAAAACTGATAATACATATTGTTGGCAAGAGTGTAGAGAATCAGGAACTCTGTTATTGCTGACATAGTTTAAATTAATATATATTTAGAGAGTAATATAGCACTAACAAAATTTTAAAAGCATGTATGCCCTTTGGCCCCCCAATCTACTCTGCCAATATATTTGCATAAGTGTATGAGGATGTATATATACAAGGATGCTCATTGTAATGTTACAACAGCAAAAAGTTAGGGATAACCTACATGATATCAGTAAAATTCTGGTTAATTACACTGTAGTACACCCACACATATATATCTCCCCCCATCTATAGACAGCTCTTCCTGGGTAGGAGATAGGTCACTGCCTTTGCCTAGTGTTAAACAAATGGTCTTTAATAGTGCTCTTATCTTCTCTGTTATTTGTTAACTTTCCTATTCTGTTGTTTATTTTAATGTTAGGGTGGTTCTGAGAGTAACTAAACTCTCTTTAAGCTCCTTAAGTTTTGCCTTACTGTGCTGGCTGTCATATTTGCTGGACTTTAAAGATATTCCCTGGAAGACTTGTCTGCCTTTCACCCATCAGCAGCCTTGGCCCAGACTATGAAAAGGAATAGTAAACTCTCTTCTTGTTAACAGTCCTCAGAATACAGCAGTTTTCTTTTTCGGGAATTCCCCTTTTGTCAAAAAACACTTTTCTTTGTTCATTCTCCATCTTCTTCTTAAAATTCAAATTACTTGGAGGAGAGGAGATAGATACTACGGTTGTGATTCAGAGTTCAAAGGACAGATAAAAGTATAGAAGGCAAAGTCTTTACCCCTTGACGTCCATCCATCCAGGTCCCTGCCCTGGGACCACCAGTGACATCAGTTTCTATTTGTCCTTCTAGAGGTATTCTGTTTATAGAGAAGCAAAGACATTTTTTTTCTTTCTTTTTCACATCAGAGCATTTTGACAGTTCCTTCTCCACAAACTCTGGGCTTTTGCCAGGCTCTCTCCCTCAGTTTTGTCTGAGAGGGTCTTTGATTTGTTCTTTTGTTCAGCAGAGGTGCTGTGATCAGTGTGGTAAGTGAGACAAAGGGCCATAATGAGGAAACAGCAGGTACATATCCCTATGCTAATAATTCTACAGAATTTATCTCTAGCCCAGATTTCTTTCCTGAGCTTCAGACCCAAACACCAAGTACCATGCTATGCTTTCAGCATCCTCACTTAACTGCCCCTCACGTGGCATGTCCAAAGCCAGGCTCACCCTCCTCGCTGCAGCTTGAGTCTTCTGTCTCAGAGTGGCACCCAGCTTCACGAACTTGGGTGTCAGCTTCAGCTCTGCCTCCCTCTCCCTTGCCCCCGAATGCTCCGTACCTGTGTCTCCTCCTCTTCGTCCAGGGCAGCTGATGATCACTCACAACCTTGGTTTACAGTTCACCTCCTTCCTGGTAAAGAGGAGGTGGGCGATTCTATTCCTGCCCATTATTTCTACTACACGAGTTGTCATCCAGCATGTCACTCAGCTGCCATGAAAAGCACAGGCTCTCAGCCTTTGGCCTGTTCGTTCTGTCTCATACCTATATATCTGGAGAAGCAAGTCTGAACACTTTGGTCATGATGATTTAGATCACAGTTTGATGACTATGATAACATCTCACCCTACCCTATGCTGTCTCTTATATGCTCATTTTATTTTTATATCAACTGGTAAAATTGTTTTTTCCCAAGGATAATTCCTGTACATCCTCAGTACAGGCTTTGGGGACATTTCTTTACTCTGTAGTACTGTGGGCTTAGTGTGTTTAGTGTTCTCGTCACCAGGGTCCACGTCTTTGCCTTTAGAGATGTTTGTTCTCCTGTCTACCAGTTCCTAAAGGACATAAAAATGGGAAGATGTGTAGAGGGTGGAGATTAGTCGATGAGGAGAGAACTCTTTCACTTTACACATTTCTGTGTTATTTTATTTTTTACAACTAGCATCTGCATAAGGTTGAAAGGGAATGTAGAGAAATAAGATAGTAGAAATAGGTGAACGTCTTATTTAAATGTCCTTTTATAGTAGCAAAACTTAAAAATATGTTGTACAATCCTAGTAGGGACTTTGCTTAAAGTTCATGTTTTCTTTTCAATACATTATTTATATCCAAATTTATCTTCAGCCATCAGGTTCACAGTTGATACAAATAAATGAAATCTCTGGCATTTTAACCGTATATGCAAATTGTCAACTTTTAAAACAATTCTGTGCCAGTACCCACCTGTTGCTCTGGGTTCTCTGTATTGCCAGCTTGTAATCTGTCGGTTGTTTTACTTGTACATTTCAAAGGTGGCTGCTTGGACTCGTGAGATGAGTGTGGATTCTGGAGTCAGACACCTCAGACTCTGGACTCCGGCACGTGTTAGCTGAGAGAACCTGATCGAGTTTCTTAACTTTCTTAGTCCTCCTCTCCTGTACATTGGAGATGACCGTAGTCACCTGACAGAGTTGTGAAAATTAAGTCAGAGAGGATCATAGACGTGAAGCATCTAGTGCTGAGCTTCAGACAGAGGTGACACTTGATCACTATTAGCTTCCTCTCCCCACCACCTTTGATTAACTTGGTATAGAGTTTATGAACTCATTTCTACCTGATGTATAATTCTGATAGAGGCAGATATGTAAAGTTATTTTGGTAATACCCTGACACTACCCTGCTAGGGAACCTTTGACTATTCTTTCTACAGCGTAAGCTTGTACTATTCATCCTTCTATCTGGTGCCACTCACCTTTCCTCTGTTTTCACAACGCAGCCCTTGGTGTGACCTCTGCTGTGTGTAACTCAGGGGGTTTCAAACTTTAGTGTGTTACCGGTAGTGTACTACTACTCTCTAAAGATTACTCCAAAACTTAGCAACTTAGAACCATGTGTCATCTCACAGTTTCTGTGAGTCATGTGTTCGGGAGTGACTTCATTGGATGGTTCTGGCTCAGGTGCTCTCAAGAGATTTTGGGTGAGAGCCACAGATGCAGCATCCAAAGATTTGATTGGGGCTGGTGTATCCACTTCGAAAAGGCCCTCTCCCCTGGCTCTTGTCTAGGGCCTGCAGTTCCTCACCAGCTGTGGGTATGAGTCCTCATTTCCTTGCCATCTGGGCCTGTCCATTGAGGTGCTCAGTGTGCTCACAACATGCAAGGAAGTGATCTGTGATGGCTTGGTCTCTGTAAATAGTCTTACTTGGTTGCACCTCCCTGTCTTTGCTCACATATATGGAGCACACATAGCCCATTTTCAACTGCATAAATCCAGTTACCTCCATGGTGCCCACTACCCCAGACATAAGTGAACTCTCCCTCCCTTGAATCCCTATAGTATTACATTTTTTTTTTCCTGCTCTTTGGTTCTAATCACTTTAGCTCTGATGTTTTAGTGCTGCACTGCTAGTAGGGATTTAAAAAAACAATCGCTTTCATTTGACCTCTCTCGCCAGCAGAACTACGACAACCCTGTAATAGGCATTCTGCTGCTCAGGATTTCAAAGCAGTGTGGTCATTAGAATGCTAAGGAGCCTGGCTCAGACCACACTTCTTGGTAGTTAGTACTTTCCTGCAGGCATTTGTCAAACAAATGAGTTCCTGTTGTGGGCCAGGCTTGGTTTCAAGGATGCAGTAGTGAAGGGAAACAGACGTGCTCACTGTGGATGAGGACAAACACAACAGTGAACTGGTAAACAGAAATATATTATCACAACTTGAAAGACAGTCTAGGAAGGAAGTAAAAATTGCTATGATGTAAAACAAAGGAGACCTACTTAGATGAGGTTTTTAGAGAATCTGCCTGAGTCTTGAAGGATGAAAAGGAAAAAAGACTCTAAGGAAGGAAAGAGCTTAGTATGTTCTAATATCTGAGAGAAATCACGGTGGCTGGAGCTGAGGTTGGAGGGTAGGCAGAGGCTGCCATGGCCGTGGTCAGGGTTTCATTCTAAATGCAGTGTCCTAAGCTGTGTTAGTATGATATCCAACTTGGAGCTCTTCTAATTTAGCATTTGTAGAAATAACTGGGAGATTCAAATTATAGCTACAAGTCCAACTATGATGGATTGGAAAAACGAGATTCCTGTGTTAGCTTGACAGAGGGAAATTAAGAAAGAACTCAAGCCTGAATGGTTGTCAGGGAGGCTGTCTTCTCATCTCAGAACAGAAAATGTGGGAATGACCACAACAGCAATAGGAAGTATTTATGTTGGAGATAAAAGTGCTCCTGCCTTTAGGGATGATCCAGTATTCTAGACAGGAAGGCTCTTCATCTTGATTACATGTTTTTAAGCTCTGAGCTGTCTATAGGTCAGATACCATGCCTTTCAGCTGTTAGCTGCTGATTCAGTTCTAGATCAGACCTGGTGGACAAGGACAAACGCAGGGAGAGCCCCAACTTCCTTTTTCCATAGCCAGCGGCTGCTCGTTTCCCAAACCACGTTCCAGCCTTGCCTCCTGTAGGCTGTATAGTATACTGGGTGCTGGGAGACTAGTTCTGGCCATATTCCCCATGGAAAGATAGTAGGACCTTGGAAGATCTTTTCCTCTCTTTTTCTGGTTTCCATTTGTTTGCAGGAGGGTTGTATAAGATGACCTGTAAAATTCTGTTATTTTCTGAAATCTCATATTAGCCCAGGCCCTAATGCTGTGACCTGCCTCTGAACTCACAGCAGGTGTTTGTGCAACAATTTACTATTTCCCCTTATTCTGTGTGATGGGTAGTCAGCTTGAAGTGGTTTTATTCAAAATCTTCTTATAGAATTACTTGGAATTATCATGATGCAGTTCATTGTGACTATACAAGTTTTGATTTGCAGAATTAGAACCCCTAGGTAGTTACTGAATCACACTAAGTCTAATCACAAACTATTCCTGTTTAAATCTGATTTCTGTGTTCAAGGTAGCAAAATATAATTCAGAGTATAATTCACAATAGCAAAATATCATCCTCTTCTGGGACCTCTGCTTTTTTCGTAAGATAAAATTAAAGTATTTAGTATTAGGTAACAAAACTACTTCATAATTACCCTGGATTTCCATTTCTTAGATGTGGACTACTAAACATTATCAGTGAATCAATTATCTAAGAGAAAATTTATATTGCAACCATGGAATATAAATATATCTTCATTAAATATATATAATGTTTAATAACCTGTATTGGGGGAATTGTGTGTGTGTTTGTTTTTTAGCTCTTCAGAGAAGTAAGAATAATGAAGATTTTAAATCATCCAAACATAGGTACTTTCTGCTTTCTTAAATACTTTTGGGTCTAAATGCATTCTTGAAAGTATGTCATAAAGCTAAACATAATTCCAGGAGTGACAGGAGATTTCTTCCCTTCTCCCAGCCCAGGTACACTTTTAGAATATATATGTATATATATATTGATCATTTTTGTTAACTTTTTGAAATTACTAAGATAGGTTAAAAGATTAATGTAAAGCTTTAATTCAGTAGAAACATATGTAATCAGATTATAATTTTCTAATTTTTAATATATTAGAAAATGTCATAATTGTACTTAATTTATAGATAGAGAAGAGGGAATTATAGTAAGTTAGAGTTACGATTTTCAAAGGTGTAAAACTTTCTGCTCTAGCTGTGTTCCTAAGAAAATACTGGTATATTGAATCATATTTTTAAAGCAATAGGGAACTAGCTAGCTAACTCTGGATTTCAAATTCCAACTTCCCGCCAAAAAAATACTGCCAAGAACTAGCTAACTTAAACCTTTTTGTTTTGTTTTTTAATTACTTACGTTGTACCCTGATTAGAGTTCTCTATACTTACTACTAAATGACATCTTTGAAAATGTAAATTTCTAAAAAATTTAAATTCCCATTGGATTAAAATAGTTTACGCAAAAGAGCCAGTATTTGCATTGGAATTTAATTTAATTTTATTTATTATTATTTTTTTTTTTGGCCGGGCCACGTCGTTTGTAGGATCTTAGTTCCCTGACCAGGGATCGAACCCCAGCCCCCTGCAGTGGAAGCTAGGAGTCCTAACCACTGGACTGCCAGGGAATTCCCCTTGCATTGGAATTTTAGAAAGCTGTTATTTATATGTTGATGGTTTACCAGCATATATGCCTTAAATTTCTTTAAATAATTTTTCTTAACAGCCTGAACATATATCATCTTAAAAATGATATGATACTTTTATTCACCAGTTCAACAAACACATCCAATACTGTGTAAGGTACTTTATTTGATCTAATACTCTGTGTTAAAGCATCAGAAAATAACCCACAATATAAGAGATTAGCATTCTCCCTCCCTGCTCCCTTTTTTGCTAAATTTAATTGTAAAGTATGTATTACCAAAGTAGATACAGGAGATAGTGATTTGATAGCTTGAGAGAGTAACTTCAGTTTCATTTAAAATTTTTATATTTCTGATTGATTTGTTATGGTTTTATGAATTAGCAGTAATAGAAATATTATTTGTATCTGTAACAAGAGACTGCTATAGTAGTCACACTGACCCATTGAAAATAATTCTTTTTAAAAAGTTCTTTTCAATTATTTATAGTATAATCCCTTCTACTTTGCCATCTCTGGCTTTAGAATAGAAACAAAGGAACCTCCTTAGAAATTCCCTGGCAGTCCAGTGGTTAGGACTCCACACTCTCACTGCCAGGGGCTCAGGTTGGATCCCTGGTCGGGGAGCTAAGATCCTGCATGGCACAGCCAAAAAAAATAAATAAATAAAATAAAATACATCTTTAAGAAAAAGAAAAGAAACAAAAGGACCTTGTTCTCTGAGAATTGTGATGTTTCCCAAGCAATAGAAGTCTCAAGTGGAATTATATGTATCCTTAAAGCCATAATGACAAGTGAATGGACTTGCACTTTTAGGAATAGAACAGATATAGACGTAATACAGGAGGATGAAATGAGAGCAGATACACTTCACTAGACTGCTGAGTGCATCCTGAAGTTACACCGTTTGAGCACCCAGAAACTATGTTTATTTTTATGGAATTCCATGTTTTTATAAAATCTTTTCTGCTGTTGTAATATATTATAAATTTTCCTAAAAGAATTTTTTTAGAGGGCCAGCTATTAAAATCTTTAACAGGAAAAAGTTACTTTTTGTAGTTATAGTTTATATGTACATAGTACTGTGCATATGGACATTTGTTTCTTTTTCTCCTGTATCTTCTCCCCTCCCCTAGTGAAGTTATTCGAAGTCATTGAAACTGACAAAACACTCTACCTAATCATGGAGTATGCCAGTGGAGGTAAGAAATTTATAAATTGTTTTTCTTTCTTTCTTCCCTTTTAGAAGAATACACAACCACACAGCCCACACGGATAATCGTTAAAGTTTCACTTAACATTCAGAATCATAATACACTAGAATGAGAATCAGGAAGGCTGATTCCTAGCAGTTCTGTGGGTTGCTATTAAGTGTTTCATTATTAGCATCATTAATTGATAATAAGCAAATACTTGGATTTTTTTTATTATGGTATAACATAAAATTTACTGTTTTAACCATTTCAAGTGTATAGTTCTGTGGCATTAAGTACATTCACATTTTAACCATTATCATCCATCTTCAGAACTTTTTCATTTTCCCAAAATGAAACTCTGTCTCCATTAAACAGTAACTCCCCATCCTCCCTCCACCCAGCCCCTGGCAACCACCATTCTGCTTTCTTTCTGTATGAATTTGACTACTCTAGGGACCTCATATGAGTGGGATCATACAATATTTGTCCTTTTGTGACTTCCTGTTTCACT
This sequence comes from Aethalodelphis obliquidens, assembly GCF_003676395.1. Taxonomy (NCBI): domain Eukaryota; kingdom Metazoa; phylum Chordata; class Mammalia; order Artiodactyla; family Delphinidae; genus Aethalodelphis; species Aethalodelphis obliquidens. The sequence continues at coordinate 26,625,667 of NW_020837965.1, forward strand.
TAGCGTAATGTCCTTAAGGTTCATCCATTTAGTAGCCTGTGTCAGAATTTCTTTCCTTATCAAGGTTGGATAATATTCCATTGTGTGTATATAGCACATTTTGTTTGTTCCAGTACTTGAATTTTCAAAACTGTCAGTGCATTAGCCTATTTGAAATAAATGTGTACTGCATGTTGGATGAATGTCTTTATCAGATTTTTGTCATTGGTGTCCATCATTTCCCAAGGCCAGAAATGGTGTTCACCGTGTTTATGGTTAGACTTCCCTAAAATAAAGATTAAGGACTGGTAATTATTTGCCTGTAAGGTTGTATACATGTAGACAGTTTTATGAAATGAATGTATATCGCTGTTATCTTTTACAAAGATTTTTATTTTAGGGTTATTGTTGGGCTATGCTTGTAGTTTTTGGACTGTGTGTGAGTTTTCATTGTTTGTGAAAGGCAGAAGCTTTCTTGTTTGTCTTTGTATGTTCCCTGTCTCTAGCATAGTGCCTGGCACATAGCAGATACTCAGCAAATAAGAATTGAACTGAATTAATGAAATTATAAACTACTGGAGACATACTCTATTTAACTCTACAGTAGAGATTAAATTGTTTTGATTATAGTAGAGTTTTGTTTTGTTAGCACTTTGATCCAGGATGCAGAACCTGGAGACAGAAAGTTGAATCTCAGCCTCACTGTGGTGAGTTAACCATTAAATAAAAGATTGTAAACCTGTTGTGGGCAGAGCAGGCACACCCCTGGCACCACTTTTTCATACTTCTAATTCATAATTAGTTGTGTGCTTCATCTTTTAAATGTATGGTTTGAGAATTTAGTTGGGATTTTCGCAGTTGAGCAGTAGGAAGAGCTGAAGGTTAATTGTAGAACCATAAGTCTATACGGAGTTTGAATGCTATCTACTCATCTTACGGTTCATAATCTTTTCATCTGTGTAGCCACTGCAGTGTACAAGTGCTTTTTTCTCTTACCTGGTCTCCTTTGACTTTCACAATGCCTCGGTGATGTGGCCAAGCAGTGAGCGATGGGCTTTTACCCTTGAGGAATTGGAGGCTGGGAAATCTCACTGTGGTCATGTTGCCAGGCCTGGAGCCCAGCCTTCCGACACCATATAGCCTCTACTGATTGGTCAGTCAGTCACGGCTTTCCGTTCCCATCTCTTTTAGGTACCAGGTCCTAGAGATTGCTCTGTGTAGGAGAAGTCAGAAACATCTGAGAATCTGAGAAGTGTCCATCCAGGATGAGGATGGACTCCAGAAAAGACAGACATGGAGTCGATCCAGCCAGTGCCTGTCATTGGCAGTGTGACCTCATAAGTTACATGTCTCTGAGCTTCTTACTGGGCATGGGAGCACAGCCCTCCTTTGAGGGCTCGGTGCCGTCGCTCAGCATTATAACAGCACTGATTGGTGGTGGTGGTGGTTTATTGGCTTGGGCCATTTGTTTTAATCAGCTCAACAAAGCACCATCTCCAGGGCAGCTGTTTTATTGTTGATACGTTTGCCATTTTGAACAACAAACGTTTCATTAAATTGGCTACCTAGGGACTTCCCTGGTGGTCCAGTGGGTAAGACTCCGTGCTCCCAATGCAGGGGGCCCAGGTTCCATCCCTGGTCGGGGAACTAGATCCCACATGCATGCCGCAGCTGAGAGTTCACATGCCACAACTAAGAGTCTGCATGCCACAACCAAGAAGCCCGCATGCCGCAACTAAGACCCTACGCAGCCTAAATAAATAAATAAATTTTTTTTAAAAAATGGTTACCTACTCCTCCCCAGCCTCGTATTTTTCAATTTGGTACAATCATGGAATTTTAGAATTGGAAGGAATCTTAGAAGTCATCCAGGGCAATTGCCTAATTTTTACAGATGAACCTAAAGCTCTGAATGGTTTTTCTATGCCAGTGGTTTCATCACTGGTTATAGTGGCAGGACCTGAACTAAAACCAACGGCTTTCTGAACTGTCCTGTCCAGTGTCCTTTCATCAACCACATGGGCCGTGACCTGGGCAGGGAGAGCCAGTGTTTGCAATTTTTTCTCCTAATAAATAATAGCCTTGAGAGGTTTTCAATTCAGCTGCTTAATCTGAGTGTTAATGCATTTTTAATAAGGGGAAAAATAAGAGATCTGGGTTGTATTTCTGGTTTATAACTTAGTGACTGTGAGTGTATGGTTCCAAAATCTCTTAACAGGTTTATATTGCATTTGAATTTTAAAATATCTTCAAATTATATTGACAGACTTTGACTTTATCTGTGTGACTCTACAACTACTGGGTTTAATCCATTACGTTTTTCTAAAAAGTCAAAACTGTTCCATATGTTATGCACGCATCTTTGTTTTCACTTTTTAACCACTTGTTTTGATATAGTATATTATTCTGCAAATAGAAAGGTCATTCTCATAGAAAATACTGACATTTTACTGAGCTGACATTTAATTTTATAATTCATCACAGTTAAATGAATTGTGTAGTGTAAATTAACAATAGGTAATTCCTTTTAAAAGATCATTAGGCAGTCAGTGATAACTTGAAAATATTTATACCCATTTATTATTTTAAAATTTATTCAAAGTTAGGGCTAAAAGTTTAAGTCAGAGATATTAATGTACAGTTCAGAATAACCTTTTCCTCAACAATATTTAAGTCCTGAAACTAAGCGTTTTTTAAGTATCAAAATATTTTAGTTAACTGTTGTCACTAAGCTGATGGAAATATTCTTTATTTGTATGAAGTAAATGTGATTTTTTTCCCAAACACATTTTATATCCAGTTTGCTAAATTAGTACTCTCTGTTGATTTCAGAGGTGTTTCTTTACTCCAAATTGATAAGCAATTGGCAGTACTGATAGGTTCCTTGAAATGTCACTTCTCTTCCCTGAGGAATTAATACTGTGTAAACTACCACCTAGACGTCCACCAGTGAGTTCTATTGGCTTTTCCTTTGCGCTGTGTCCTGAATCTCCGCACTTGTCAGCACCACTGCCATTTCCCACTCTAGGCCCGGCCACCCTCTCTCTTGTCCTGAATATTGCGCTCGTCCCACTCGGTTTCCCGGTCCCTTCCTCAGCCCTAACCCTCTTCTCCCTCTAGCAGCCAGAAGCCAGTCATTTCATATTCTCCTCTGCTTCTCCTCTCACTTAGAACAGCACCCACAGGACGCTTCTTGTTCTCGCTTCTCCTATCATCTCTGTGCTCGTTCACTACCTCCCTTTTCCCTTGTTCACGCTTCTCCAGCCTCGTGGCCTCCTTGCTCTTGTCTCTGTCTAGAATCTTTCTCCCAGATAACTAGTGTCCACTCCCTCACAGTAGTCAGCACAATGCTTACACACACAAACACACTTCCTGTTTCTTTCCCCGGACTTTTCTCCACAGTACTTTTTATCATCTTCTATACTGTATATTCATTTGTTTATTATCTGTCTACCCCCTCCTAGAGTGTAAACTCCATGAGGAAAAGGACTTTGCTTTGTTCACTGCTATGTTTCCCCAGAGCCTAGAACGGTTCTCAGCAGTTAGTAGACACTCAATAATTATTTGTTGAATGAATGAGTATATTCAGGAAATGCTTTTTTGTCATGGTCCTATAGTGAAGACATCTTTTAACACAAATCACTTAACCATTTTAACTTTCACTTTTCATTGCCAGGTTTTTATTAAAGCATACTGGAAACATAACCTTTAAAATAAAAGTTTTATAATTTAAACATGAGAATTTAATGTTAAGGCTTATCTTTAGCTTAAAAGATTTTATCTATAAACTTTGCCTATCGTTAAGGCTAAGTTAGTTCAGATTCCACATATTTCTGTTTATCTTCATACCTATATTTTAAAAATTAAAATTAGAGCGGGCTTCCCTGGTGGCTCAGGGGTTGAGAGTCCGCCTGCCGATGCAGGGGACACGGGTTCATGCCCCGGTCTGGGAAGATCCCACATGCCGTGGAGCGGCTGGGCCCGTGAGCTGTGGTTGCTGAGCCTGCGCGTCCGGAGCCTGTGCTCCGCAACAGGAGAGGCCACAACAGTGAGAGGCCTGCGTACCGCAAAATAAATAAATAAAATTTAAAAAATTAAAATTAGAGCATCGCTAAAAGTGAAACATTTTCAGTTTATGGGAAAGTTAATGCTCAGAGGTAGGACTTCTGCTTACTTTTATTTCTCTCAATTATAGGTGAAGTGTTTGACTATTTGGTTGCACATGGAAGAATGAAGGAAAAAGAAGCAAGAGCTAAATTTAGACAGGTATGGATTGCTGCACCTTTAATTTATTGATTTAATATGTTTTCTTGCTTAAACCCTGAAGCAAACAAGTGTTTGTCTCTATAAATGTCATAAGGCCCATAGAATGGATCAGGGTTTGGCCATTCAGTTCAACACAACAAAAATTTATTAAGTGCTTTCATGCCTAAGGCACTGTGCTAGAGGCAACCATGGGTTCTAGTTCTAGCTTTGTAATTGAAATTTTAGTCCCACTCTTGTGGGTTTTTTTAGTCCCACTCTTAGCCTTAGTTTTTTGACAGTTGAGCCTTAAAAAACAAGAGCCTTGCAAACACTTGAGATTGCATTAAAGAAAACCATCCCCAAGTTTTAGCAAGAAGTGGCACAATTCATTATCAGTTTTGTCTTATATAAGCCAAAACCAAACAGAACTTAACCTGTGAATTAATGGCTTACCTTTTTGCTTGCTTTACCACATGGCCTTAAAGAGACACTCATTTTAATAAATAGGTTTTAAGCATAAAGGTGACTTAACTCTCTAATAACAATTACTATTTATTGATTGATCATTACCTGCTAAATATTGGGATAAGTGTTTTACCTACATTAATGTAAATCTTGGAGCAGCCTTGTGAGTAAAGAGTATTATGCCCATTTGCTAAAGATAAGGAAACTGAGGCACAGGAAGACTAAATAATTTGCCCAAAATTTGATGACTGGCAAGTAGGAAAGCTACCACTGGGTCAGAGACAGGTCTAAAATTCTTAATCATTATGATGTGGTCTTACTTAGATTAGGAATCAGCAAACTCTTTCTGTAAAGTGCCAGATAGTAAATATTTTAGGCTTTGTAGGCCATACAGTCTGTTGCAGCTATTTAACTCTGCTGTAGTAGCACAGAAGCAGCTTAGACAATATGTGAATAAATACACTCATATGATTGTGTCCCAATGATACTTTATTTGCAAAAACAAGTGGTGGGCCAGATTGAGCCTACAGACCATAATTTACCCACCCCTGATTTAGATAAAGGAAGGAGCAGGTACTTTATTTCTTCTAAATTAACGCTGTCCTCCCATAGTTTTAAGTTCTGTATTTAAATGGCAGTATAGCCTCATTTCTCTCAGAACCTTTAAATGTTTGTTTTATTAACATTTAAGGTTGTTAAGGTAGAAGTACAGATAGGAGTCTTTAAGGGTTTCACAGTATTTAGAAAGGCAAGTTTAACCAATTTTCAAGATTTCTCTTAACAGTTGCCTCTTTTGATTTGCTTAGTCTAGTGTTTACAGTTAAGGACTTACAAATAAATTTCTTAACTTTTGCTGTTGCTTAAATTTAATTTGATTTAAAAGTACCAATGGTACTTTGAGTTAAAGCCTGTTAAATATCAAAGTTGAAATTGACTTTGGCCATCATTTAAATTCTCTGATCCTCAGTTTTTCTAGCTATAAAAAGAGGAAATTATACTTGATTAATTCTGAAATCCTTTCCAGTTCTGATATCATTTTATCCTGTGGTCTACGGAAGGAAGCTCAAATTTCTCTTTATTACAAAACAAGTCTGTTTGGCCCTTTCCATAACTGTACTCTTAATTTTTATAAATTGGCCACCTAAAAGTCAAGATTTTTTTGCTTCATAAAACTGAAATTCCTTCCCACTCGGATGAAGCTATCTGACTTGCAAATGTTTATGCAAATATGATTTATTGACTGTGAGGAAAAGGCCCTTGCCAGCCGGCAGCAGCAGGTTTGAGCCTGGACTGTCTGCAGGGAAGCAGTTCAGTGCTTGGACCTGTCCTCTCTCCTTCCGTCTCCGCCATCCCCCAGGCGGGGGTCTGACTTGTGAGGGATACTTGGGCATTTATCACACATCTTCTTAATTTCCTGCCGCAATTCTGAAGCGTTATTGGAGGGACCTGCTAGTTGGTCCAGGGAAGAGGGTTTATGTACTTGTACAATTGCTGGCTTGATTTACAGTGCTTACAATTAATGTAATCTTTTCTCCTGCCATAGTATTTCCTTAAGTCTACTTACTAAACCTGGAAGGATCAGGCATATTGGTGCTTCCACTTTTCTCTGTTTCTAATTGCCATGCCTTCCAAAAGTTTATGTCGTTATTTGATGAAATAGAAAGTTTTCCTATTTATTACAAAGAGAAAGGTATGCCACACACAAGAGTACACTATGCTTGATCTGTTTTCTGTCAAAAATAGGCCCTTCTTTCCATATTCATCAGCAGATGGCTTTCCCTCTTCCAATTTCCTTCCCCACTCTCATCCTTGTTACTGTTTATGCTGTTTTAATTTATGCTGGCTGAGCTCTCATTCTTTTCAAAGAGAGAGAAGAGATTCCTGGCTCCGTCTTCTTTCCTCAGCTCTTTCTGGGTGGGTTGCTGGTCTTGCTGCCTCTGTTCTTTCATGTGTTGCTGGAAGTGAATTAGGCGTGCATTCTTATTTCACCTGGGAAACATCTGGGTTGTCAGCCTTCTTTGGAAACAACTGCTTTTACCTTAAAAGCAGAAAGCAAAAAAGCAATAATTGAAAGTTGAGTACTTTCAGGTTATTGTGGCATCAGGTTAGCTTTGAGCTGTTTGGAGGTAAAAGAAGAGAAATTCTCTTTGAGAAAGGGTAGGACATTGTCAAATCTGGTTCGGAAGCAGAATTTGAAAATAACCTATGAGAGAAATCTCAATATGGGGGCTGGGTTGGGGGGAACAGGGAAAATTTGATCAGGCAGAAGTAAGATAAAATTTACCTATGTCCTTCCTAGGCAATAAACCTGTTACTTTGAGGGAAACAAATCTATCGCTATTTCACTTCCCCAATTTTCATGCTGACGATATAGAACGGCGTAATTGTTAACAGATGCTCTTAAAACTGCTATTTTGGCATTGGGATTTGTGTACCTTCAGTTGATTATGAGTGGGCTGGTCTTCTGCATGTGCACTTCATAAGGTGTGAAGCTGCTCAGTGAAGCCTTGATTTTGGCATCATTCCCACCCTAACCCCAGCCCAGCTTATCCTTGCTGCTTATTCTGAACCAAAATGGCAACCAATAGAACAGCCCTCTCTGAGTTTTTGTGTCCAGTGCAGTTACATGCATGTTGCTTACAACAAAGTTGATGATGATTTGGAGAAACAAGCAGTATTTTCATTATAACACCAGTTTTGTAGATGTGTAATCATATATATTTAAATACACATATGTAATACCAAAGTAGAGACCAGAGGCGAATGCACCAGAATAACAGATGTCATCTCTATTTGCTGGTTATAAAAGCATATTCTTGTATGTACTTTTCTGTATTTCCTAAAGTTTTTATAATAAGGATATAAAAGTTTTATAATTAGACAAGGAGACTTAAAAATTGCTAGTAAGTGTGAAATTTCAGTAGAGCAGTTACTTAACAGTGCCAATCAGGGAATTCCCTGGCAGTCCAGTGTTTGGGACTCTGCACTTTCACTGCCGAGGGCCCAGATTCAGTCCCTGCTTGGGGAACTAAGATCCCACAAGCTGCACAGCGCAGCCAAAAAAATAATAATAACAGCGCTAATCCCAGGAGTAATCAAAAGTTGACTAAATGAAAGCATATCATTTGCTGAGAGCAGGAGGGATTCTTACTGATAAAGCACATAATAGTTTCCATAGTTTGTAGTTCACATACACTACAACATTCATCCTTCCATTTTAAGGAAGAGGAAACTGGTCCTCAGAGAAGTGAAGTCATTTTTGCTGTTCTTGAACCTGCATTAGCCAAAAGGAAGAGAGTGTTGTAGGGACTGGCTGGGGAGAACCAACCTGGATAAACACCCAGCGCGGATAGTCCGTAACTGCCGGCTTGGTTTTGAGTTGACAACGTGGGCATGCAGAAGTTGCACCAGAGCCTTCTGATTTGGGGCAGGGCTCAAGAAGAGACTTTCTAGTTAAAATTAGAAAGAACAGAAGAACAGCCTCACTTAGCTCTTCTTGCACTCACTCTCAATCTCTCCAAATTGAAAAGTCCAAAGCATGAGAAAATTATATTTAGAGATCCACACAGACATTGAAGTGAGTGCTCACTGAGTAGTCTGCACCAGCGATGACTAATAACCTTGCATCTCTCCTGTCCAGATAGTGTCTGCAGTCCAGTACTGCCACCAAAAGCGGATCGTCCACAGAGACCTCAAGGTGAGTCATAATGCCCTTACTATTGTACACTTTCCTTGTGTGTGCTCAGTTCTCCCAGTGCTCATGACACAAAGGAGGCATAGATTAGACTGTGTTATTAAATTAAAAAAAAAATCCTAAGATATATTTTACATTTCAGTTAAGGCAGCTCATAGTTGGTCTCTGGAGAAAAATCATCCTACCACCAAACAGATGGGGGCCTCCAGAAATGCACGCTCTCACCTGGACAGTGTCCTCAGTGCTGCCTGGCATCCTTTTCTGTTTTTCTAGTCAGCATTCTCTCCTGTTAACAGCAGCGTTATTTAAATGAGACCTACTTCACGGTTCTCCACCTCTGCCCACACTCCTGGCATAGGGTAAGGTTTCCTATTTCACAGAGAAAATAGAAACACCAGGCAGAGACTCCTTTCCCAGCTGCACCTGCATCCACCCTTAACCTTTCAGGATTTCCCTCTTGTTACAGGACAGCGGGGTGCCTCTGCTGTCCCTCCCTCTGTGTTCTGGGTCCTGTGTCCCTCCAGGGGGTGCTTCACTCTGTTTCCTCCCATCTCTCCCTTCTTCATCTGCCCTCTCTCTCTCTGCTGGCGTGTCACTAGCAGCATGTATAAAAACATGCTCAAGTTTATACCCTCTTTTACCAAAAAACCTCCCCACCCCGATTCCCCTTCCTGGTACACCCTTTTTTTCCTCTTCACCTTCACAGCTGTATTTCTCTAAACATTGTTTAGATTCTTTCTTAACTTGATATTCACTTATTCTCTCCCCTCACATAACTGTTATCAGTTTGCTTGTTCTCTGTTCACCCACCCTTGCTGCATTCACATCCACTCCAGTAGCTGCAGTGGCCACCTATATGTTGATGACCCCCAGATCCATTCCTGCAGCCAGAGCTCTCTTCTAGGATTTAGTGTCCAGCTGACAAAAGGACACCTTCACGTCAGCATCCCTCAGGTAGCTCGGGTTCAGCAAGTTCAACACCTAAACTCTTCCTTCCTAAACTTGAATTTTTATTTCTCATTGTGGTGACTGTCCTTCAGGTGCCTCTCTCTCCTTTACTCTGCCGTCCACTCAGACCCCAGGTCTTTTTGCTGCTGTTTCCTGAGTATCACTTGAGCTCACTCTTTTCTGTCCCCACTCACACTCTCCTAGTCCAGACCACCAGCATATCTCGTACCTGATTACTACACTAGCCTCTTGCCTGGTCTTCCCTGCTTCCAATTTTGCCTCTTTCTTCCATGTCTGTTTCCTACATTGTAACCAGAATGGTCCTTTAAAAACACAAATAAGATTGTCATTTCCCGGGCTTCCCTGGTGGCTCAGTGGTTGAGAGTCCGCCTGCCGATGTAGGGGATGCGGGTTCGTGCCCCGGTCCAGGAAGATGCCACATGCCGCGGAGCGGCTGGGCCCGTGAGCCATGGCCGCTGAGCCTGCGCGTCCGGAGCCTGTGCTCCGCGACGGGAGAGGCCACAACAGTGAGAGGCCCACGGATTGTCGTTTCCCGCTTGAATGACTTTTTCAGTGGCTTCCTGTTGCCCTTAGGTTACAAACCCAAACTTCTTGACTACAAGTCACTTGGCTGGCCCTTTGTAATTCAGACATGGCCACATCCCCAGCTGTGTCTCTCTGCATCTCTCTACCACACACTGCCTTTCAGTTTCTTGAGGAAAACGTGTTCTGTCTCAGCAGGGTTTTCACACTGTTTATTCTGCTTGAAATGCCTCCGGTTAACACACCCACTACTGTCAACTAATCTTCCAGGCAGTGGTTTTAGTTTCACCCCCTCTAGGAAGCCGTACCATACCTTTCAGTGCTGGGCCCATGACTCCCCACTTCTCCGTCACAGCAGTTAGGGCCAAGAGTGTAGCTGCTTATTTTTCTAAATTGTCAGCTTTTTGAGGGCAGGACCCTGTCTGTCTATATATCCAGACACTAATATAACACCTGGTGTGTAATTGCCACGTGGTAGATGTTTGTTGAAACAAGTGGAAAAGACTGTGATCTCTATCTTGAATGAAGTTTTGGATGCTCCCTCCTCAGTGATGGCCGTTACGCAGCTTACTTAGCAGTGTTATGAAATGCGGCTCTCCACCTAAAGCAAGTATCTGTTTTTTAAAAGCCCCTTATTCTCAAAAAGCTCTTTGAAGATTTTATTGATCGTGGACATTTGCTGCATAATTGGTGCTAGAATCAGTCTTTACAGTCGGGCCTCCATATCCCCGGGTTCTGCATCTGTGGCTAAGGAGGGCTGGCTGTACTATACTGTTTTGTATGATGATGGATTATGGTATCCACAGGGGGTCCTAGAACCAGTCCCCTAAGAAGACTGAGGGATGACTACACCTCATATATGTTACTGGTTATTAATGCTGAAAAATGAGGAATTCTGATTTAGCTCCTATTTTTTTTCTCTAGAAAGAATGTTTTCTTATTCATTAGTATATATTAACTTTACATCATTACAAAAAGCTTTTGTGAAATGCCTGATTCTATCACAGTTCTGATTATATTTTGGTTAAATTTCATTTTTGTCTTGGTGTTTTCCCTCTAGGCTGAAAATCTATTGTTAGATGCTGATATGAACATTAAAATAGCTGACTTTGGTTTTAGCAATGAATTTACTGTTGGCAGTAAACTGGATACGTTTTGTGGCAGTCCTCCGTATGCAGCCCCAGAGCTCTTCCAGGGCAAGAAATACGACGGGCCGGAAGTGGACGTGTGGAGCCTCGGCGTCATTCTTTACACTCTAGTCAGCGGGTCACTCCCCTTTGATGGACAGAACCTAAAGGTATAAGAAGTGGTTGCATCCACGTTCTTCAGAAAGCTAAAAGGATTTTATAAAATGATAAGAGTTAATGTGTTAATGTTGTTTCAGTGGGGTTCTTTGAGTTCTTTTTTAACCTAAAAGTTGACTCACTAGTTTTCTTTCCTCTCTGCCTCCCCAAAGGAACTGAGAGAGAGAGTATTAAGAGGGAAATACAGAATCCCTTTCTACATGTCCACAGACTGTGAAAACCTTCTCAAACGTTTCCTGGTGCTAAATCCAATAAAACGAGGCACTCTAGAGGTAATCTCATAAGTGGAAATAAGGAACAACTTTGGAGCGTCTTTAAAGTATTTTTAGAACTTTGCTTGGTTTGTATGACGTATTGAATACTATCCTGGGGTAACATTGAGACATTTTTTAAAAGTTACCCTTTGAGCCATAATCGATGAAATGTTGAAAATAAACTTTCCTAAGTATTGTGATTATCAGAATGTTTCATTTTATGCTGCTAATGAACAGTTCACCTTTCAGCAAATCATGAAGGACAGGTGGATCAATGCAGGGCATGAGGAAGATGAACTAAAACCATTTGTTGAACCAGAACTGGACATCTCAGACCAGAAAAGAATAGGTAATTATTCTGTGCCTGCATGTTGGTGTGTGTACAAGTAGCATATTTCTGTTTTGATTCATATGTGTATGCCTAAAATGGGGATAATGGGAAGTTAAGTATAAGTTACATGAATCAGCTTATATGTTTTGTCATATTTAGGAACTTATCTGCAATTTCCTGTAATAGCACTCAGTAACTCAGAAATAAGCCAACTGCCCGTTTATGTTAGAAAATGTGTGATCTTTTGGGTCAAATAAAGGAAATTATTTTACCCTGTAAGATAATGATTTCTTAACCAAACAAAACACATAAACTATATTATACCCTTCTTTTAGATATTATGGTGGGAATGGGATATTCACAAGACGAAATTCAAGAATCTCTTAGTAAGATGAAATATGATGAAATCACAGCTACATACTTGTTGTTGGGGAGAAAATCTTCAGAGGTAAGAATAATCAGATAAAAACCTACAATATCCTTTTTGTGAATTATTAGCTCATGTAAACTTAGTTTTTTTTAGTGTGTATAACATTTGATAATATTTTTAAATTTACCTTCAAATAACTAATCTAAGTCCTATGACTATTATGAGATGCTATTTTAACTTTAAGATAACCTTTAATAATTTGGCTTCCATTAGGTTAACCTATAGTCATTAGTAGTTTTTAAATAATGTAAAGTATCAGATGAAATAAATAGACCGTTTTAAGTTTTTTGAAAAAGCCTGGAAAGAAGAACATAAATATTTATCCTTGTGTGAGTTTTTCCAGCAGTCAGAAAAATACTTTTGCCTGAGTTTAGGGTTGTCTTTTTTTTTTTTTTTTTTTTTTGCGGTACGCGGGCCTCTCACTGTTGTGGCCTCTCCCATTGCGGTAGGGTTGTCATTTTTGTACACTGATTCTTCTCTCTCAGTGAACTACTTATGAGAGGTTTGTGTATTGTAAGTTTAGTTTCATAATAAACCATTTGGGCTCGTGTTGTGGTTTGCTCTGTTTTTCTCATTTTCTCTTAGCTGGATGCTAGTGATTCCAGTTCTAGCAGCAATCTTTCACTTGCTAAGGTTAGGCCAAGCAGTGACCTCAACAACAGTACTGGCCAGTCTCCTCACCACAAAGTCCAGAGAAGTGTTTCTTCAAGCCAGAAGCAGAGGCGGTACAGTGACCACGGTAAGTTTGAGACCATTCCAGTGTGTTCTCTCAGTCTCCCGTTAACCAAGAGGCCTCCTAACACTGGGAAGCATCCTTTTGCTTATGGACTACGGGGGTTGGATTTGCTTGCTTTCCCTTCTTGACATGTCTTTCAAAGCAGTCCTGCAGGTTCTGGCGTATTTATCTCAAGGCTCTGATCTCCTTGGTACACTCAGTAAGCTTTTTTTTTTTTTTTTAATTTATTTATTTATTTATGGCTGCGTTGGGTCTTCGTTGTTGCACGCGGGCTTTGTCTAGTTGCATTGAGTGGGGGCTGCTCTTCGTTGCGGTGCACGGGCTTCTCATTGCGGTGGCTTCTCTTTGTTGCGGAACACGGGCTCTAGGAGCACAAGCTTCTGTAGTTGTGGCTTGCAGGCTGTAGGGCACAGGCTCAGTAGTTATAGCACACGGGTTTAGTTGCTCCGCAGCATGTGGGATCTTTCCGGACCAGGGATGGAAACCATGTCCCCTGCATTGGCAGGCGGATTCTTAACCACTGTGCCACCGGGGAAGTCCCTCAGTAGGCTTTTATTGGGTAAGGCCTGGCTGGGTAGAAGCCTGAGCCACATGTGACTGTTGAGCACTTGAACTGTGGAAACGATTTTCAGTTTTGTCTCAGTTAAATTTATAAAGCCCTGTGCAGCCAGTGGCTACCACATGGGACAGCACAGCCCTGGAAAATGTATAGTATCCCAGTTTTGCCTTAATTGGTTTAAATTTTTGACATGTGTCTTTCTCAGCCACACTCTAGCTGTTGTTGTGTCTAACCACCCTCACTCTTAAAAGTTTTCACCATAGAAGTGAATATTTCATGAGACTTAAGACTCTAAAGGATATGCTTACCAAACTTGACAGTTATTCTACCTTCAAGCCAGCCCCATTTGTTGGAATCCAGAGACTCTAGTAGGTGTGTGTTTATTCACATATTATTATTTCCTCTAATTCCAGCATGCAGGAACCAAATTTATGTTGGCCTGGTCTTAACTTTTAAAAATACATCCTCACATGGAACACCCATTCATCGCTTTGTTCAGTTCATTTCCCTTCTCTGGACTTTGTCCACCTCCGTTCTTTCACCTTGAGATGTGGCACTTAGAATTGCACAGAGTATTCCAGGTGTCTGTAGCTTTGGTTTTTGTACCAAAAGTGATGATACTTTGGTTTCCATTTCTCTCCCTGCTGCTGCTGCCTCTCTATGTGGTTTGGGCCAAAGCAGCACATTGTACTGACACTGTCAGTAAACTGTCTATATGTCTGCTATTTTCTAGGGTGTAACTGAGAGCTCAGAACCTGTCTGATGCCAGGATTTGTGCAGGTGGCATTTGTAAACCGAGTGTTGATCCTGGGTCTCTGTCTCTCGTGTTCATACTAGTTGCTTACAAGGAGGGGTTTTCTGTGTACTGCAGAGCAATTAGCAAAATGCCTACGTGTTGCTCTAAATCAACCAGTTTAAAGGAAATTGTTCCTAGATCCTGGAAGAAACCTGGTGGTGGAGTTTTCTCATGTCCCTTTCCCCAGCTCAGAAAATTTTAGAGCTAAAAAGAGGTCACCAAACCCCCATATTAGCAATAAGGAAATAGGGCAAGAGAGCTCACCAGGTCTTCTGAGGTTAAATAGAAGTGGGAACGCCTGAGACAGACCCAGGATTCCTGGTCCCTGGTCCTATGGCTGTGTCCACTAACCCGCCCATTACCTCTTATAGTAGTGCTTTTATAATAATAATCATCCTTCTTTCTTGGAGCCTCTGATATTAAAAAGAAGTTCACAAAAGAACATTTCCAGATATTCTGTATATAGAAAATCACTGACCCAATTCCACATTCTTTGGGGATGAAGACAGTGGTCAGCAAAAAAAAAAGATTTGATTATGCCTCTGGCACTGTTCATTTAAGTGCTGAAAATGAGATAGGTTCCAAATAATGAAATCTAGTAAAGCACATCCACTTGGTACCAAGTGAAGGCAGGCAAGCCTGTAGACAGACCAACTCTTAGCTTGCCCTCCCACCCCATCTCATCTCTCCTCTTGTTCCCTCCCTCTGGATGCCAATGATTTATATCTGCCTGCTTCTGTAAAATCATAACTTAATTTTTATTTGTGTTTCTTAATTTCGGTCCCATGTATGAACCCCCCTGTATGTATGTACATTTTTTTCTAGGAAGGGTGATCTTCATCAGATTTTCAAGGGGTTCTTTTATTTAAAAAAAGAAAAAGAAAAGAAAGTGAAGAATCACTGTTCTGTTAACCAGTCACTGGTATTGGGGAGGTTGGTAGTGATCAGGAAAAAAAATAAATTTGCATCCATTTCTCACATCTTATACAAGGTTGGATTCCAATTGGAATAAAGGTGTAAATATAAAAAAAAGAAACTGGGACTTCCCTGGTGGTCCAGCAGTAAAGAATCTGCCTTCCAGTGCAGGGGACTCGGGTTTGATCCCTGGTCTGGGAACTAAGATCCCACATGCTGCAGGGCAACTAAGCCCGCATGCTACAACAACTGAGCCCACGTGCCTCAACAAGAGTGCGCTTGTGCCTGCGTGCCAACGTGCTCTGGAGCCCACACGCCGCAACAAAAGATCCTGCATGCTGTAACGAAGATCCCACGAGCCACAACTAAGACCCAACGCAGCCTAAAATAAAATACAAAATATATAAATTAATTAATTAAATAAAAATTATTTTTTTAAAAATCATATTTTGGGGAATTCCCCGGCGGTCCAGTGGTTAATTAGGACTCTAGGCACTTTCACTGTCGTGGCCCGGGTTCACTCCCTGGTCAGGGAACTAAGATCCTGCAAGCTGTGCGGTGTGGCCCAAAAGTAAAAAAAGAAGAAAAATCACATTTTTGCGTGATATATCCACACTACGGAGCACTACTCAGCAATAAAAAGGAATAAATTGGGCTTCCCTGGTGGCGCAGTGGTTGAGAGTCCACCTGCCGATGCAGGGGACGCGGATTTGTGCCCCGGTCCAGGAGGGTCCCACATGCCGCGGAGTGGCTGGGCCCATGAGCCATGGCCGCTGAGCCTGCGCGTCCGGGAGCCTGTGCTCCGCAACGGGAGAGGCCACAGCAGTGAGAGGCCTGCCTACTGCAAAAAAAAAGGAACAAATTATTGATAAATACAACAATTTGGATGGATCTCAAGGGAATTATGCTGAGTGGGGGGAGACAATCTCAAAAGGTTACATTGACTCCATTCACATAACATTCTTGAAATGACGGAATTACACAGATGAGAACAGATTGGCGGTTGCCAGGATTTAGGGAAGGGACTTGAGGTGGAAGATAGATGGCTGTGGCTGTGTTAGGGTCGCCCACAAGGTCCTTGAGATAGAACTGTTCTTCGTCTTGACTGGTGGTGATCCCGTGAATCTGCACATGTGATTAAAATGTGTAGAGCTGAATACACACGCACATAACACACAGTGCAAGTAAAACAGGAGCAGTCTGAATGAATGAGGTCAGCGGCTTGTATCAGTAGCTGTTCCATGCACAGTCTCAGATCCTAAAATGAAAAAAAATCTTTCAATTTTCTAAATAGCAATAATAAATGTTTCAGAACAAATTGGTAGTAACCCTAAAGATTCAGAATGTCATTAGATGTATCATGATATTGAGAGGAAAGAAGTATTAAGGGTAGTATCACCCTGTACTTGGTTGATTCTTTGTTTTATATGTTAAAATTGCCAAACTGAGAACTTGATTGTTCTCCCATAAATCAAATCTTTGTTTACTTTTAATTCAGTTCCAAATAGAATTACCATTTATTTATTTATTTACCACACCACGCAGCTTGTGGGATCTTAGCTCCCCAACCAGGGATCGAACCTGGACCCTCAGCAGTGAAAGCACAGGGTCCTAACCACTGGACCACCAGGGAATTCCCTAGATTTACCATTTGGATTTTTGTCCTAGAAGTAGCTTTTCTGTACCCCACCCCATCCATTTTTTTTTTAATAATTTATTTTTCTGTTGAAGTATAGTTGATTTACAGTGTTGTCTTAATTTCTACTATACAATAGAGTGACTCAGTTATACACATATATACATTCGTCTTCATATTCTTTTCCATTATGGTTTATCTCAGGATATTGAATATAATTCCCTGTACTATACAATGAGACCTGGTTGTTTATCCATTCTATATGTAATAGTTTGCATCTACTAACCCCAAGCTCCCAGTCCCTCCCTCCCCTTCCCTCTTCCCCCTCCCATCCATTTTTTAATAGACCTAAAATATAAAGGCTTTTCTACCATAAATGATTAGCATTTGGTGCTGTTCCTTAAGATTACCACTGGACGTCATATATAATGAATATACTAGTTATCTCGTTCATTTCCATAATTCTTTGAACTCTGAATCTCCTGTGTCATCAGAGTCTCTCGGTGATTTACTGCAGGACATCAGTTAATTGCCCACCTGGGGTGTCCCTAGGCATCCTCCCCCTGGGAGGGGGTCTGACCGGGAACATCCACCCATGTCCTCCCTGTCACTTCCATGAGAAACATGCTTTCTTTTGCTCATACTGCCTCTCCTTGTCTACTCAAATTCCTGTTTACCTAGAAGATTATGAGTGCTTTAAAAAAGATGCAAGATAAAACTTCAAAAGAAAGAGCCTGTAAATCTGTACTGTTCTTTTCCAAAAGGTGACGGCATCTCTTATACAAAAAGGATGAAATTCACTCAGATGTATAGATACCAGGTGAACCAGTTCATTCTGCATGATGTGTATGCATCAAGTTAGTTTGATTATTTATCTGTCCAGCAACACCCCGTAAACATGTTTCAGAAAGACAACTATATAAGCTTATTAGTTAAAAAAAAAAAAACAACTTTAAAAACGTAGAATGGGGTTTCCCTGGTGGCGCAGTGGTTGAGAGTCCGCCTGCCGATGCAGGGGACGTGGGTTCGTGCCCTGGTCCGGGAAGATCCCACATGCCGCGAAGCGGCTGGGCGCGTGAGCCATGGCCGCTGAGCCTGCGCGTCCGGAGCCTGTGCTCCGCAACGGGAGAGGCCACAACAGTGAGAGGCCCGCGTACCGCAAAAAAAAAAAAGTAGAATGTTAGGGACTAATAAGTGAAATTTTAATATTGAATTCAGGACTTCCCTGGTGGTACAGTAGTTAAGAATCTGCCTGCAAAAAGGAATAAAAAAAACCAAAAAAGAATCTGCCTGCCAATGCAGGGGACACGGGTTTGGGAAGATCCCACATGCCACAGAGCAACTAAGCCCATGCGGCACAAGTACTGAGCCTGCGCTCCAGAGCTCGTGAGCCACAACTACTGAAGTCCGTGCACCTAGAGGCCGTGCTGCACAACAAGACAAGCCACCGCAATGAGCAGCCCACACACGGCAACGAAGAGCAGCCCCTGCTCGCCACAACTAGAGAAAGCCCACGTGCAGCAATGAAGAGTCAACACAGCCAAAAATAAATATATATATTTTTTTAAAGTGGTTAGGTAATTTTAAAAAAATAAAATAAAATTGAATTCATTGCATAGGGAAGACATTATACATGAATGGGAAGCATCTTAGAAGATTTTTACTGTCTTATATTCTCTTAGATGAATAGAAATCTTGGGTCATCTTATAAAGTGTTCATTTTCACAGGATAAAACATAAAACTATATTCTGACTTTTAAAAAGTGAACTCTGTATTTTAGCTGGACCAGCTATTCCTTCAGTTGTGGCGTATCCAAAAAGGAGTCAGACCAGCACTGCAGACGGCGACCTCAGAGAAGATGGAGTTCCCTCCCGGAAACCAGGCGGCAGTGCTGCTGGAGGAAAGGGAGTTGCTCCAGCCAGTCCCATGCTTGGGAGTGCAAGTAATCCCAACAAGGCAGATATTCCTGAACGCAAGAAGAGCTCCACCGTCCCTGGTGTAAGTATTGTTGGACTGTAGGGCAGGCTAGGGTTGTAGGATTGAAATGATAAGACATTTTGCTCCTGTGTGTTCATCTGCCTACAAAGCCCTACCCACTGGGCCACCAGGCACAGTCTCAGCCTGTAAGGATCACTTGCTCTGTTGCACGTATTTCTTGTTGAGCCGTATCCCACTGGATGAGTGATCAGATCCTTTATGTCAAGGGCTGTTTTTAGTTACTCCATAAACATCTGCTAAACTTCAGACTGTATCAGGTGCTGAGATATGGAAAGACGTCATAATCTAACAGAGGAAATGAATAAAACCAAATGGGGACAGTGCAGACAGGTGATGGCAAACAGCAACCTGATGGAGTCTGTACAGGGCACTGTGAGCTCTGACTGCCAGGGATTTGGTGTTTGCCCTGCATCTCAAAGGGCTCTATTGATACAGAGTGTTGACTGAGTCCTTACCATGTGCCAGGGACCGTGCTGAGTGCTTTTTCATGTCTTAGCTAAATGTTAAGGTGAAGTAATTGAAGAAAAGTTAGGTAATTGTCTGAAGTTATACTGCTAAACCGAATCCGTCTCTTAGTCCCTGCCCTGAACAAAATCTCCCTAGGAAGTAGGTAGTATTTGTTAAATTGAATCTATTCAGTTTCAACAACTTCTTTGTGAATTGAAATGTGTTCTCTCTGACCTAACATAGTGATTATTATTCTTAGCACTCCAAAAGTAATTTTTTTCATGATTTGATGTTTGTATTTATTGTGAAATGATCTCTAAGTCTAATTAACATCCGTCACCATACACAGTTACAGAATTCTTTTCTTGTGATGTGAACTTCTTAGATTTACCCTCTTGGCAACTTCCAAATATGCACTGCAGTATTGTTCACTAGAGTCACCATGCTGCACATTGCATCCCCAGGGCTTACTTATTTTATAACTGGAAGACTCAAAAAGTAATTTTAAAAAGAACTTTCAGAGAATGAACAATTTTAAGGATATTCTGTAACCACATTTTTCCCTAAAAGTTAGCGGTGACAAAGCCTTTCCTCTACCCTAAAGAAACCCCAAACTGAGGATCCCACACGGAATCTGTGCTGCTCCCTTTGGCCATTTCTTGGGGAGAGGCTTAGAAAGGAGCCCAGAAGGTTTTGTGTGTTCCATCCTTTGACATTGTGCTTTATCAGAGTAAACGCTGTGTGGAAAGGTTTTTTATTTGGCTTCCTAATGCAGTAAAATTGGATCGTCATTCCATAGCCCTGCAATTTAAATGCAGCCTCCAATTTTTGTTGACAGTTACCAGAAGAAGAAAAAGACTTTGTTCCCTGCCTTCATAACTTCCATTCCTTCACTCTATTCATCTGCACCACCCCCCTTTTGAAAGTATATCGCAAGCATTATTAGCCACTCATATATGATTATTTATAAAGGAAAGAAGTATGTTGTTATAATTTTCTCCCACTTGTCTTCTGCTTCCCTATACATGATCTGCTCATGTTGTATTAAAGGTGGCTGCTTTTATCTTTGTTTTAAAATTGTTATCTGATAAAAGTTTTTACTTGTGACTTTTATTCCTTGCTTTTTAATTTTGAAAGTATTAGCTTTTTACAAATTGATGTGAAATTCACATGACATATAATTAGCCATTTGAAGCATACTATTCAGTGGCATGTAGTACATTCACAGTGTTGTGCAGCCTCTACCTCTCTCTAGTTCTGAAACACTTCCGAACGCCCTGTGCTCATTAAGTAATCACTCTCTCCAATCCTCTCTTCCCCAGCCCCTGGCATCCAGTAATCTGCTTTCTCTCCCAGTAGGTTTGCCTATTCTGGAGATTTCATATAAATGGACTTATACAAGCCTCTTGTGTCTGCCTTCTTTCACTCACTTTCACTCGTAATATTTTCATGGTTCATCCAAGTTGTTAGGTGAACTCATTCCTTTTTATATGCCACAGTTTGTTTACCTTCTTATTCGTTCATGGACATTTAGATTGTTCCTGTCTTTTGGTTATTATAAATAATGTTGCTGTAAGCATTTGTGTACAAGTTTGTGTACCGCACCTGCCGTATTTGAGTCTCTGTTTCTCCACATCCTTGCCAATACTTGTTATTTTCTGTTTTTTTTAATTATAGCTATCCTGGTGTGTGTGAAGTGGTACCTCATTGTGGTTTTGATTTGCGTTTCCTAAATGACCAGTGATGTTCAGCATCTTTTCATGTGTTTATTGGCCATTTGTATGCCTTCTTTGGAAAAATGTCTATTCAAGTCCTTTGCCCATTTTTAAATTGGGTTGTTTGTCATCTTGTGGTTGAGTTGTAAGGGTTCGTTATATATTCTGGATATTAAACCTTTACCAAATGTAGGATTTGCAAATATTTTCTCCTATTCTGTAGGTTCTCTTTTCACATCTTTGATAGTGTTCTTTGATGCACAAAAGTTTCTAATTTTGATAAAGTCCAGTTTATTTTTTTCTTTTTGTTACTCATATTTTTGTGTGTGTGTCTTATCTGAATCTCTCGTCAAATCCAAGGTCATGTAGATATACCCATTTTTTTCTAATAGTTTTACAGTTTTAACCCTAATTTTTATCTTTTTATTTTTTTATTTTTTATTTTATTTGTATATTTACCTTATATTTATAATCCTTGCTTTTTAATTTTTTACTTTGAAAGTATTACCTTTTAAAAATAGTGGATCTCTCTGTCTGCTTTGTTTTAAATAATCCATGAGTTATTACTCTGTAGATTATTATAGCCAGCTTTTCAGAGTCACTTTACCATAGCCATCTTTCATTATTGCAGAAACATTGGAGGCTAGGAAGGAGGGTGGAGGCTGCTGCCTTCATCCTCTTCTCTGATCTAGTGGCCAGTACTGTTGATATTTTAGTGTAGGTTTATTTAAAGAGTATTCACGTTTATTTAAATTAGGTGGGGTTTTTTTCCTATTGTACTATACTTACTAAATAGTTTAAGACCAAAATGCCCTTTTTTTTAATAGAGTAATACAGCATCTGGTGGAATGACGCGGCGGAATACTTATGTTTGCAGTGAAAGAACTACAGCTGATAGACATTCAGTAATTCATAATGGCAAAGAAAACAGGTATGAAATTTTACCTGTTTGCAAGAAAATTTGTTTTTCCCAAGAGAAATGGAAGAATGATATTTGCTTCTCAGTTTTTATAATCAAAATTCAAATACTAGTGGTAAGTATTCGCTAATGGTAAGTTAAATTTGAACGCAGAGTTTTAGTGAGATCCTAGAATTCCAAATTCCTCTCATTGTCCAGAGCTTATCCTCCTGGCCAGCTGCGTATGATGATTGGAAGGGTTGAGTTAAAGCAGGGAGCTTTCCCAGAGGAAATAGATGGTAAGCTATGGTTTAATTGTAGAATTATGAACAGGGAAATGGAGATTATTTTGTGCACATGAATAACTTGAACCAGGGCTGGAAGGGGGAAGGATGAGGACCTGAGACGGGGAGCCACACCTCAGGAAGATGTGGAGCACCTGATGGGGCGGGTGAGCCTTCAGTCATAGGTCAGCAGTGTGTCAGAGGAGCATGGCGGACAAGTAGTAACACAGTCTTCACCTTAAAAGAGACACACTGAGTATCCCAGAGAAATGGAGAGTGCAATCTTCTGAATGATTTTAATCTGGTAGAGAGGCAGTCATACATTGGATAAGCATGATTTAAAATACTAACAAAGTAATATATCAGTAAGGAGTTAGATCATGCAAACAATTTTCTTGGGGTTTCAAAATAAGAAATAGAGTCAGAAAAGTGGGATTAAGTACATCCAGAAACCATGGAGTAGAGCTAAGTTTGGGCAGAGGGAAAAGTGGGTGGGGGGAGTTGGATTGGTAGAGTAGTGAAATATATTGTATATAGAACAAATTTCCCAAATGGGCATGATTTTCCTTCTTTCTTTTTGGAAAAGTAGTATAAAACTAAATTCAAAATGGTGAGATAAGGTCAAAGTGAGCAGATAAAGTTCTGGAGTAGAAATCCATAAAATAAATTCACATCATCTTTCATTGTCCCCTGGCCTCTCTGAACATTGCTTGGTCATATCACATTCTCATGTGTAGCATCAAAATTGTTTTTCCTCTTTTTCTGACATTTACTTTCTGAAATTGCATTATAAGATTTCTGTTTCCTTTAGATCTCATCAGTCAAATGAAATGTTTGATCAGTAACTTCTGTAACAACCTAAGCCTAACCTAACCTCTTTCACCCTTAAAACCAGACTATTTTATCATTCCCCTCTTCCACAGACCACTTATGTTTGAATTGACATGAAGGTAAAAGCTTACTATGTGAGATTACATTCATTTTTCAGTGAATTTTTAGAAATATTTACATCCTGATATTCTGATTCCTATGTGTGTGCTTGTTTTAACATTGTCTTTTTCCTATGATTAAGAACTATTAATAATTTGAGTAGAGCAACTGGGCTAGATAGCTTATAAATTAGTGATTGGTATATTTATTTTTTAATAGTGGTCTATTCTTTGGTAAATTTTCTTTTCTTACAGTTACTTTGTCAAATCTATCAAATTTCTTCTAGTTTGAAGGGATTGAATAGGAGATATCAGTAGAAGACTTAGAAATTTCCTTCTTCTTTTTTTTTTTTTGGCCTCATGGAATCTTAGTTCCCTGACCAGGGATTGAACCTGGGTTCCCCACAGTGAAAGTGCTGAGTCCGAACCACTGGACTGCCAGGGAGTTCCCAAAAGTTTCTAATATGTTATGGATATTAGTCTATAGAACTAGAAAAATGTTGTTTCATGACCTTTCTTTTTACAGATTCTTCTAAATTGTTGAATTATTCTATCACATTCCTTTTGAACTTTAGAATATACAATTCTCTGAGGTACAGAGTCAGACTTTTATTTAAAAGGTTATTAAGACCAAGATCTAGGTCTGCTCCCTTGATTGGTGTTTCTGTGTGTGCATCTACTCCTCTAATTCTCCTTCCCTACAGTTATTCAGTTCACTCTTTGGAAATAGTTTTAGGAATACTCTGATTTCTTTGGAGTCATTACCTGTCTGTGTTCTACCTGCAGACGCCTTCCTCAGTGGGGCTGCCTCCTCCTTATACCAGCCTGGGCCTTATGGCATCTGTTAGCATCAGCTCTTTAAATGCTTTGCTGAAAGTGTTGTCTTTATCTTCAGTCAGACAGTGCCTCCAACCACACAAGCGGGGCCCATGATTTTCATAATATCTGGATTTTCTTTTTCTGTCTTACAAATGAATTGAAAAATTGTGGGAAAATATTGGAGGTTTGAGTGCCAAACTGGTGGTCATATTTTTTACTTCCAGTTAAGGAAGGCATTAAATGTGACAACTTTCTCACCCTTAAAATAGATGCTTGAGTCATAAATTATGCACTGAGCCTTCTCTGTGTGCAGATGACTTCTTTGGCAGATTGTTGCTTTTTCCTCTCCCATATATATCTTATTCCTTGACTACAATACTAGTAAGGTACAGGATGCCTGGATCTATGTTAACTTCTGAAAGAAGGACATTAATTCCCATTTTAGCCTTCAATATGTTGGACTTTTTTCTTATACATGAGAGTGTTTTTACAGAATTCCAACAAGAGAATGATTGTGGCTAATGAAAACTAAATGAGCAAAGAAGGTTTTATCACATTTAACACAAGTATCTTTGGGTTATATTTTTAATTTTGCTTTTGCCCAATCACTGATTATGCTTTGAGTCAGCAACCAATTTCATATCAGAATGTTCTGATATAGGATAGATGTCATATCAAACAAATTGAAAATACCTTTCCTTTAATAACAGTAAGTAGATTAGAATTTTAAAAAATTATCAGGCATAGATATAAAACCAGAAGATTAACAGGAACTTCACACAATTTGAATTTTAAGAAATCATACTATTTCTGTAAGTTAAGGTTTAAAAAATGATTTTTCCTTGTACCCAGAACTACTAAAAATATAATGCAGTTACTGTTTTGTTTATGTAGATTCTTGTGGGGTGGTCTATGAACTATAACCATCATTTGTGCCACTTTTCTGGGGGAGAAATTTTGTCCAGTTTGATGCAGCCCATTGTGATGTTGGGATTGTATGTTGTAAATAGAATTTTTGTGAGTTTGTACAGACTTGACATTCGGCAAACATTTATTGAGTTTACTGTTTCCTAAATTGAGGTGCTAGGCCTACTTTAGAAGTCAAAAAAAACACATCTGTTTTGTTGCTTGCTTTGTGGAACTCGTAATGTGACATGATTAAATTTCTAAAGAAATAATTCATTTAATTGCCTTTAAGATTTTGTAAAAATTTAATAATTTTTAATATATCAATTTGCACTTCCTTTTTAAGAAGGTCTCTGACTCTAAGGAGGGGTCAGTTTTTTGTTGTAAAGTGTCTGTCCACACAGTCTTGCCTTCAGTGTCTAGCCAGGGAGCAATGGCCTCACAGGGGATAGACTGAGCATCTCCCTGCTCTGGATAAGGAAAGCCATTTCCTTATCCAGAGTCTTTGGGACCATTTATATTCTCCAGGGAAGATGCCAAATAACCCCTGCCTCCTCTTCTTCCCCTGCTTTTTTTTTTTTAATGCATCTATTGATCTTAGCTCCTAATTTGGGCAAGAGAACATCAGCAGCTGGGCAGGGGCATAAAGTGTGTTTGACGACTCTTGACCTGCTCGGAACAGGTAATAGAGCACAAAAGACAGTTGTATTTATCTGTAACTTATTAAAGTAAAATTATATGTATCTATGTGTATGTATGTCTGTACGTGCATATTGGAAACAACAAAGCATTTCTTCAGATAGTTGAATCACTTAGGACTCTCTGTGTTGCAGGTGACAGAAACCCAGTCCAAACAAGTTTAAATTAAAAAGGGCATCTATGAATTCCTATAACTAAAAAAGTCCAGGGATAGAGTCAGGGTTCATCTCATAGTTCTGCTTCTTCTGCAGGAGTTCCTTGATGGGCTCAGCAGCATCCGCCCTGACATCTTCCCACACTCAGCTCTGCTCAAGCAGAAGCCCTGGGGCTGTCTTCTGGGGCCCTGTTGGTCTGGCTCTGGCCATGTGCCCATCTCTTAATCTGTCACTGGCCAGGGTAGCTGGGAAAGTCTGGGGTGGAGTCAACGACATCGAGAGACCAAAAACCTATTTCTACCAAAACAGAATTCAGGTGTTTTTGCCAAAGGAAAGGACTGTGAAAAACACAAAAGTGAATCTCTGTTTAATCTTTATAAGCCACTCCCCCAATGGGAGGGCAGGATCGTCAAACGAAAACGCAGGGACAAGCAGATCTTCTTGAGCAGTTTATTACAAAGACCTGTCTCCTTCATATTGGGACTGTTAGAATTCCAGTGGCTCATTTCATTAATGTACCTTTTCAGTTAGGAGACCCCGGGGACACGATGAGATTGCAGGCCGTGCTTCCAGGGCGCGTGAGCAGACAGGAGTCACTGCGGTACAGTGTGGTGTGCGGTAGCAGGTGCCTGCACTGAATACATAGAGCAGAATGAGTCACTCCTGATGGGAGAGGGCACCGGTGGAGACTTCGCGGAGGGGATGACCTCTGGGTTGAATTTTGATGAAAATAGAAAGATGCCAGCTCTCCAGACACGGAGAATAGCTCCTGCAAAAGTTCTTTGATGCACGACCAAGCGACTGCACGTCATCAGGTGGGCCCGAAAGTCTAGTCCCGGGAGGTAACAGTGAAAGGTCAAGCCTGGAGAGGTGGCAGGGGCCGAGCTGTGGGCACCTGAGGATGCTACTTGGATGCCAGCGGAGTTTGGACTTTATCCTGAAGACGCAGTGTGCTTTTGCATGGTTAAAAGCAGATGAGTGACAAGGTCAGGTTTGCGCTTTAGAAAGTTCACAGCTGTATGGTGGACAGATTGGAAAGTGTGAAATTGGAGACCAGTAAAGACAGATGACTTAGGATTGGGCCTGTGGGAGAGGTGAAGCGCTGCACGAAGACCCTCAGAGTAGAGGTGGGGAGGCCCGGGCTCATTGAAGTGCTGTTAGGAAGTTGACACCAACAAGATGTCCCAGTTGCTCTGGATGTGGGGCATGAGGGAAAGAACCTGATGTTTCTAGGTTTCAGGCTTTGAAAGGATTTCTGTAGAAAGTCACTGAAAGAGTATGGTCAAAATTCTAAATCCCTGATTATCTTTTAAAGGAAAGAAACTGCCCCTTTGAAATTCCAAGGACATGATGACTGAGCTGGAATTAAGGATGGGGAAACTCCCTTAGGTAGTTTTGTCCCATAGCTGTCTGTGCCAGGTGAAACTGCAGACATGTAGCCACTTGTTACTCTTTTTCTGTCTATAAACAGTTAATTCGCTCTTATTAGTTTTCCCACCTTGAAAAATGGGGCTCTGTTGACCCCTTAGGAATTCAGAGCGTTGTTTATAAAGAAGTGAAAGTCCTTTGAGTAGGAAGGTTTTAACAGGATACTTTTTTTAAATAAATTTATTTTATTTTTGGCTGCATTGGGTCTTCATTGCTGCGCACGGGCTTTCTCTAGTTGCAGCGAGCAGGGGCTACTCTTTGTGCAGTGCGCGGGCTTCTCACTGTGGTGCCTTCTCTTGTTGCAGAGCACGGGCTCTAGGCGCTTGAGCTTCAGTAGTTTGTGGCGCGGGGGCTCAGTAGTTGTGGCTTGTGGGCTCTAGAGCACAGGCTCAGTAGTTGTGACGCACGGGCTTAGTTGCTCCGCGGCATGTGGGATCTTCCTGGACCAGGGCTCGAACCCGTGTCCTCTGCATTGGCAGGCGGATTCCTAACCACTAGCGCCACTAGGGAAGCCCAAC
Organism: Aethalodelphis obliquidens; assembly: GCF_003676395.1. Classification (NCBI taxonomy): domain Eukaryota; kingdom Metazoa; phylum Chordata; class Mammalia; order Artiodactyla; family Delphinidae; genus Aethalodelphis; species Aethalodelphis obliquidens. The sequence goes on from NW_020837965.1 coordinate 26,653,299, forward strand.
ATAGGATACTTTGATAAATACAAACAACATAGGATATCTAAACAACATAGGATACTTCGATAAATAGAACTAGTTACTGCTGCGCCTGTGATTTTACTAGTCCATTTAAAATATGACAGTGTGCTTTGGGAACAGGTCAAGAGCATAGTGGGCTCATGTTATAGATTCACTTTGGTATGAATGGAGGCATCTCTTTTAGGGTAGGCTTAATTTTATACATAGCTCGGAAGAGATCGTCCCTCTCACGTAAATATTCAAACACGTATGATGTTATTTTCTTTTCTTTAAAGCTAATAAACTTTTTAAATTGCTGTTTTAAAAAAAGCAGATACAGATTAGCAGTTGCTCCAGAATCCCCAAAACAGGTTTAGGAGATTTTTGTTCCTTGACAAAGACGAGATGGTTTGGGGAGGAAGGTTATATGCTTTGAACAAGAGTTGCTCTTTTTGTCACTAGTCCATCATACTGTTGTTTCTGCCTCTGCCTGAACCCAAACCCCCTCCCAGCCTGATGGAAATGTTCGCTTACGCAGCTAGCCCTGCCTCTGTTTGTAAGACATCTTCCACCTGTCGGCTGCGACATCACAAGTCGATGTCCATGTCAGGCTCTGGGCGCCCCAAGATGATGTTACCTCCAATAGACAGTGAAGGAGATAACTTCAAGGCTATGTAAGAAAATGCACATTCCTTGTGAAACTAATGTGTACCCACTGCTTCTTAATTTTGTGCTGTGGATTTTATAGTCCAAGATTTTGTTCCAGTTGTCTACAAAGTGTCCTTCCTGTGTGTGGTTTTAGTTAAGCACATCCTGTCTCATGGTGTCCCTGGTCATCTTTGTGTCTTCATGCCTTTGCATACTACAAAGGGTGTAAGAAATTCCCCCTTCTTTCCAAGTTGCTTTCAGCATGTGGAATTTTACAGTACTTATGCCATTTTTTTGCTTCCAAAACTTTTTAGTTGCCTATTCTTCAGTTTCACCTGCATAGCCTTTATTTCTTTTGTATTGGCAAGTTTCTCTGCATGTAAGCAATTTGAGAGGGAAGCAAAGGAAAAAAAGCTTGAGTTAGCTGTTCTTTGTTCTAGAATTTCCCTGCATTAATCTTGTCCTTGAAAATATGTGTGTACTGTTCCCTTAAACTCCATGAGGTTTTGTTTGATTATGTACTATTCCTTTGGTACCCTTTGCCATTTAACTTACCTTTTGCTCCTAAGTCCTATAAAATACCCCTTGGATCTGGATTTATATAACTGGTTTTCTCCACTCTATATCAAAGGTATATTGTGATCGTAAATGTTTGTGTGCCATGTTTGCTACAAAGCCAGGGTTTTGTGAACAGAGATCTAAGAATCTGTCATTTTCTGATCTCAAAGCACTATTCCTGACCAGAGAGCTCCAGTTGCTTCAACACACAGTATTAGCAGCGCCACCACCCCAGATCGAACCCGCTTCCCAAGAGGCACTGCCAGTCGTAGCACTTTCCACGGCCAGCCCCGGGAGCGGCGCACTGCCACGTATAACGGCCCGCCTGCTTCACCCAGCCTGTCCCATGAAGCCACACCATTGTCGCAGACTCGAAGCCGAGGCTCCACTAATCTTTTTAGTAAATTAACTTCCAAACTCACGAGGAGGTAAGTGCCTAGGCGGTGCTGTTGGTTGGAGCAAACACAAGCGCAAAGGGAGAAGTGCCGTCTCCCTCGTGTGAAGCCGCTGCCCAGATGCTTTTCAGTTTGTCTTTAGCTCACATTTTTCTAATGCTGTACTTTCAAAACCTTTCAGAAGAGGAATTATAGAGCTCAGAGTCCTTTCACAACACTAAAAGTTATCTAGCACTTGGGAGGTGGTTGTTGTTTAATTACTTTTCCTTTTACTCTCACATCTCTCTACATGGCATGTGCACTTCAGTTTAGCGAAAGCCCAGATCCAGTGTAGTTCGGGGGCTGGCGCCCCATCAGTAGCCACCGAGGAAGACGTGTATGGTGTAAGCGTCCCTAGACACGGAGGAGAGAGACATTTCCTCTTCTCTCGTTGCATTCCAGTGTCGTTGAGGAGCACTAAGTTTCTTAGAGCTTCAATCTTGAAATTGTTCTCTCTGTTGGCCTGAGTTATAATGAGAACAAGGTAACATTCTATATTGAATAGTTTTGGAGATAAAATCCTTGCCTTATTCTTAGGAAGAAGCTAGTATCTGGTCATGTATAAAATCTTTTGTATGTCCAGTAGACTGTCAGTTGGGGCCTTGGGAAATCTCTAAAGGTCCCTTGAGGTACTTTTAACTTTATTTCCAGAATCTTCGTCTAGAGGTTGCAAAGCCTAGAAACATTGGCTACTATAAGAGGAAAAAGAAAAGATACCACTCTGCATTATAAGCAAAGGCACCTTTAGCCAGGACCACACCCAGGAAACCTGAGAGCCCTTGCAGTTCCAGGACACCCAGAGGAAATTCTTTGAACTTAAGCCTCTCTGTGGATTAGTCTGTCCGAGGTGTCCTGCAGGTTTTGCCTGTTACAGACCCTCTGGTTCATCACTTGTGTCTTCTTCACAGAACAACAGTGGGCTCTTCCCAGAGTCTAAAATGACACATGCCCGCCTCCTCTCTCCTCTGACTCTCTGTGGCCCGTGAGCCTACTGATCTGTTACGTGCCGTCGTCTTGATTTAACCTGTAAGCTAAATACCGCTTTTCAGTCTCCCCCAGTAATGTTATTTTAAATCAGTCATCTAAAACTTAGACAAGTCACATTAAACTGTCTTTCCCCAGATGATCTGTTCATTGTCAGGATGTCAAATACCAGATTAGGGAGGACTTCTGATATCCACTAGCATTGACTAGAGGTCAGAGGAGTCCAGAGTTTCTGGTCTACCCTATTATTCTCTGAGCCCCTTTGCTGAGACATCCCATTCCAGGCTGGGCAGAAGAGCAGAATGGTCTGAAGGGCCTTGCCAGATTTGGGGCACCCATTTGTGGCCAGCAAGAGAGACAATGAGCTCAACCCAAGAAGAGTCTGATGACCCCCAAAATAATGCGTTGCTTCCTTTCAGGGTCATCCCAGGTGCTGTTCCCAGCCTCCCTGTGCCTTAGCTCCTTCCTCGGAGCCTAGGCTGCTTAATGTCAACTGATCCTTTGCCCTCTGGTCCCCGAGAACAGAAGGGATGTGTGGCAGTCAGGTCTGTCTAAGCTCCAGTCACAGGACAGTCAGCTTTGTGTCCTTACACATTGGTCAGTAATGGGCTCTTTAAATAAAGCCTTGCACATCATTAAAATCCTTGAATTTATTTGTTTGCCTCCTTCGTGGGTTTTTGGGGGTCATCTTAATACTATCATTGACAAAAATAACATCAGCCACAGTATACTGAATGCTTCCTGTGTGCTAAGCTAAAGAGATGTCTGTAGATTTATAGATATAGGAATACTCTTTTTTTTTTTTTTTTTTGTGGTACGCGGGCCTCTTACTGCTGTGGCCTCTCCCACCGCGGAGCACAGGCTCTGGACACGCCGGCTCAGCGGCCATAGCCCACGGGCCTAGCCGCTCCGCGGCATGTGGGATCTTCCCGGACCGGGGCACGAACCCGTGTCCCCTGCATTGGCAGGCGGACTCTCAACCACTGCACCACCAGGGAAGCCCAGGAATACTCATTTTATATACATAAATAAGTATGTGTGTATGCACACACATGCATTCTCTCTCACATACTCATTTAATCTCCATAATCTACCCCATGGAATAGACATTGTCCCAGTTTCATAGAAGAAACTGGAGGCAAGGTTCAGAGAGATTAAGGCACATGTTGAAGGTCCTACAGCAGAAGAGTGCTGAGTCAGATCCGTGGCCCCAGAAGAGCCGTGAACCCACTGTGAGTGTCCCTGGCAGAAAACGGTAAAGCACGGTTACAGACGTGAGTCCTTTTCCCACATTTTAGAATTAAATTTATTTCATGTATTTGAATTGAAAGTGAAGGCTGAGGCTTCTTGTTAAAAATATTCTAGAGGGGCTCATCTGATTTTATAATTTCCACCCCAAAATTTTTACAGAAAGTCTTCTGTTAGTTTGCAGACTGAGACCTGTAGCCTCCCTTGGTGCTGTACTTCAGTTTTAGTCAGTTCATTCTTAAAAACAGAGTCCTTGCTGCCGCAGCATCAGCTTCTTACCCTCTCCTAACAATAATTGTGAGGGTTAAAGTTCTAGTGCAGGAAAGGCTCAGGTGTTGGCACGTAGATGCCACAAGGAGACCTGCTGTGACGTGGTGGGACTGGCATCAGAAAACTCGCCCTCTGCTCCTGGCTGTGCCCTGGATGTTGTGAGAGCTTTAGAGAGCTGTGGGCTCAGGGCACTCAGAGTCACCCATACTCTGCAGGCAGGACAGCCCGGGCACAAGCGCAGGTGCCTCTGTGCTCCTGGGAGCCATCCACGTGGTCCCGGGCGGAGTGTGAGAGCCTTAATCCTGTAGCTTCCTCCTCTTTATACCTCAAGGGATTTAAGGGAGGAAAAGTTAAGAAAATCAGTCCTATGGTACCTGAGCAGTCCCCTTGACTTTTCTCAGGTAGAAAATTCGGAAATGAAAATACGTTTTAAAGGCCTTTTAATCAGTTTTCACATGCATGATCTTTCCTTACTGTGTGTAATCCTGCTGTATACTACTTTTGATCTGATTATGGAGTGGTGGGCGGTTATCTCCAGTAGTTAGATACTTTTAAACTTGGTAGGTATCTGAAGCAATGCAAAAGTCATCCCAAATTAGGAAAAAAACAACGAAGGAAGTTATTAATTCAGTCAGTCCTCAAATACATTTGAGTGCCTCCTGTGCTGTGTCTCGGAACTGAGATTTAGAAATAGCTTGACAAGCCCAGCTCACACTCACCCAGGAATGCTTATTGCGTGATCATACAAGCCTGAGCCAGTTTGAAATTTCTTTTGTCAAATTCTGTTCAGCACAACCCAAGCATCTCCTTAAATTTTTTTTTAATGAGCAGAGTTACTTCTTTTAAACACAGCTCTTTCCGTTTATTACATAAAACATAAAAATGAACCCCCCACTGTTGTCTGGTCATTTAATTTTCATTCATTTTGATATCTAAAGCTCTAAAAAGTCTACTTCATTTTAAACTCCCAATAACTTATTACAGTGCTGTATGTCAGTTATATCAAAACTGGAAGGGAAAAAAACCTAACCTCCAATGACTTTTTTTCTTAAAAAGTGATTTATACGAAACCACTGTAACAGACATTCTGTTAATGTCTAAATCATCTTCCTGAAGTAAGTAATGATTCTCTTCATGGATAAATATTTTTATAATGAAATTTTTAATGTTTCTGTATAAGGTGATTTTTTGTTCACAAGATATTCTGAAGAAAGTTGAGGAATGTTATTTTATTTCTAGTACATTGCAAATGACTTTAACACAAAATGTTGAATTTTATTATCTTAAGGTATACCCATCTGAAGAACCTTAAAACATTTAATTATAGTTAATGTCAATATTTACTGCTAAATTTTTTCTTACAAGTACAGATTTTTTATATTTCTGTTTAAAAGATCACATACACAATATTTGTGATAATTTTACTTTTTCATCAAATGTCGCTGTTTCATTGCTCATTGGACAGGAGAGGAGCCCTGTTTTACTTGCTGTTTTTTGTTCTATCTGTAATTGACTATTTAACTTGTGCAACTCATTTTTGTTAATTTTTTTTTTTTGGCTTAATTTCTTTTAGAAACATGTCATTCAGGTTTATCAAAAGGTAGGATTTATATATACACATTTTTTTTTCAATCCTCACCCTGAAATGGCTCCTGCAATTAACATCAGGTTTGGCTTTCTAGCCTTGTTTTTTTTCCTTAAACACTAAACTTTCTGCTGAGAACTAAATACTTCTTTGAAAGGAAGCTGGAAAGAAAGAGATTAACTCTGTCAGGCATTTTTAAAGGGACTGTGGCACCCATGTAACAAGAGGCCTACGCATGCTCTGTGCATTTTCTTCCTTTGGTAGAATTATTTAGCATCCAAATAATTCTGTCTTCATACTAATAACACTTAGCATGCTTCTGTTTGAAGAATGAGATGTTCAGTAACAATGTGCAATTCATGATTAGCCTCAAGCATGCAAACGGTAAGTGGTAATTGTGTTAGCTGTCGTTTTTTATTTCATGAAGTATTGCATTAGCAAAAGGCTTTAAAATGACAGATAAATCCCCTAATATCCTGATACTGGAAATAAATGTAAAATTCACACCTACAACCTCATTTGTTGGGGTTTTTCAGAAATTAAGACGTGGGCAATTGTATAGCAGAAATATTTTAATATTTTCCAAGAGTTGAAGAGTGAATAGTATTGTATCTAAAAGGCACTTTCCACCAACCTCTGAAGAAAGTATGTCTCATTTTTACTTAAAGCACTGTAGTAAATGTTACTCTTACTAGGTAGATAGTTTTTTGATGATGACACTCAAAAGACCAGAAGCGTTGCTCACTGTCTCGGGATGCACACACCCTTGAGGGAAAAGCTGCCACTGCAGCCACATCGTGCCTGCTGCTCTCAGCTCACCAGCGGGCCAGGTGATGGGTTTTTATGTGGAGGCCACCAGTGGGTCGTGGAGAGTCTTTGTTCACGTGAGCTCTTTATCAGAAACCGTGGGAAGAGTGCTTTCTTCCTGTGGGAAACTCCACTCCATGATTATTTAATTGGAAACCCACTATACTTTGGGTAGTGATTAAAAAGAATACCTCCAGTTGAAGGCCGTGAGTGTGCGCAGATTCCAGAGCTGGGCAGGAATACCTGTTGTGTATGTGAAGCAGGTGTGTAGCCAGCCTCCTGCACGGCCTTCATGAACTCATGGCGGTGGCCTCTGGCAGAGTCACACCTACAAGAGTAGGAGTTTTAATAAGCTCAGCTGGTGACCAAAAAAAAGTGCTTTGGATTTGTTCATTTTATAATGTCTGTGTTTATCTTTGGGTTGGTCGTGTACTGGTTGTAAGATATCTTTTCTCTTTCCCACTTCTCTGTGCTTCTGCATTCTATTCATTGAGGCTTCCAACTGAATATGAGAGGAACGGGAGATATGAGGGCTCAAGGTGAGGGAAACGATTTTTACTTAAAATATTTTATAGGTATTTACCTCATTTCTGCGGCAGAGGCAACACCCCTTTTCTGAACGTTCTGCATCTGTCCCTGCTCCACGTGGAATTGCTTAGTGCCACCAGCAGTATGTGGTCAGGAAGCATTGCTGCTGCCGCCGGCACCTGGCAGCCACGTGAGGGCGCTGGAGTGCTGCAGCCACCTGCTGGTGGGAGCCTCGGGTCCCAGCCCCACCTGGGTTCTCACTGGTGTTTGGGTGTTAAAATACGCATTCCTAGGCATAGGAACGTGGAATTGCCATTTGAAAACTGTGACCAGGTAGCCTGGACCTCAGCGGCAGATCAGCCAGTGGCCTAAAGCCATTTCAAGTATAGATGCTGTTTTGGAACTACAGTTATATAAATTTGAACATTAAGTGTGATTTTTCCTCTTTTTCTTTTTAATGTTTGTAAACTCAAAGCTGAGCAGAAGTGACTTTACTTTCTAAAGTTTGATATTAAGTTGACTGTGTTCCTTCCTTTACCACCTCATTGTTCCCCTTCCCTTTCCTAAGGCAATAGTGCACAACTTAGGTTATTTCTTTTTCAAAAATTTGAACGAAAAACTTCATGCCATGGGTTAGTTTTCTTTTGCGAGACACCTGTATATCCCCTTGTTCAAATGTAAGTGTTCCCTTATGCTTTTGAAATAAATTTCCTTTTGTAATTTAAAAAAAAGACGCATTCCTCCTGCCTGAGCTCTCCTGACCTGAGGTGAGGTCTGGGAGTCTGGAGCATTGTCGACCTGGTGAGAACTCCTGGCATAGTTCTAGTCTCAAGGAGTGAAAGCAGAATATTTAGGAGAATTTTTTTTTTCTTTTTTGGCCGCGCCATGTGGCTTGTGGGATCTTAGTTCCCAGACCAGGGATTGTACCCTGGCCCTGGCAGTGAAAGCTCCAAGTCCTAAGCACTGGACCTCTAGGAAATTCCCTAGGAGAATTTTCATATTTCAAATTAGATGTCTTTTTTTTTTTCTTTAAGAATGATTATGTAGGGAATTAAGTGGTTAGGACTCTGTGCTTTCACTAGGTCCCAGGTTCAGCCCCTGATCGGGGAACTAAGATCCCACAAGCCGTGCAGTGCGGCCAAAAAAAAAGAACGATTATGTAGTTGAGTGTTTTGCGTTTAAATTTTCTGTACCTGTCATTGCATGGATCTGGCGGCAGGGGGAGTCACCAGATGGGTTCAGGACTCTAGATTTCTTCCACTTGTGCCCTTTTTTATGCCAGTCGCCACCATGCTGTTTCAGGTCCTTGTTAGCCCATTTCCTCTCTTCCTGGTCTTTCTAAAACACAGCTCTGATCATGACTACCCTGAATGAAAACCTGCAGTGGCCCCATCTCCTGGCCGACCATGTCCATATGAGGCCCTGTGTGGCCTCAGCAGCCCCAGTTTCCCCCACGCACAAATCCCTCAGTTGAGGCAGAAGTTCAGGGTGAGAGTCAGGCAGCATCCCCCCGCCTGCCCTTGAGCAAGTCTAGCTGCCCTGAGTTTGCCTCCCCAGCCATAGTTGGGAGGGACTAACAGAACCCACCTCCTGGTGTGCTGAGGATCAACGGCTCAGTAAATGCCAGCGGCCGTCTGGGGGGGGTGAGACTGTGCCCTCAGCTCCAGTCCGTGGGTACCTTCGAATTTGCCCTCAACACATTCTGTGCTTTCCATACCTCCTTGCCTTCACTTAAGAGATTTCCTCTGCCCTAGACACAGACTTTCTCCCGCCTCCGTCGTCATGTTGAAATCCCATGGTGTCTTCGTAGCTCTTCTCAGATGCCATTGCCCGCCCCGCCCCGCGTCGTCTACCCTGCCTTTCCCTCTGCTCCACTCCTCCCCTCTCTTGCGGTCCTCCCTGTCAGGCGGGCTCCACCTCTCTGGGACTCTAGCTGACAGCCCGTGCCTTACCTGTGCTATTGCTGTTTCCTTGTGTTTTAGTTTTTCCCCCCCTGACCCCAGCTTAGAGAGCTTTTGCTTTTTTTTGTAACCTATTTAGTATTTAGCAGCATTTTATACTTAGGAAGCTTTCAAACAGTTTTGGTAGGTGTGAACCAAACTGAATATTCTGTTAGCAGGTGGCTGACAGGGAGAGTTACATACACAGTAAACCCTACGGTCCACTCTCAGCTCTGGTGAATTTGCCATAGGATTGAGTGTATTGAACATACATACACTGTGAGTTTTTGTTGATTTTTTTTTTTTTGCGGTACGCGGGCCTCTCACTGCTGTGGCCTCTCCCGTTGCGGAGCACAGGCTCCGGACACGCAGGCTCAGCGGCCATGGCTCACGGGCCCAGCCGCTCCGCGGCATGTGGGATCTTCCCAGCCCGGGGCACGAACCCGTGTCCCCTGCACTGGCAGGCGGACTCTCAACCACTGCGCCACCAGGGAAGCCCCACTGTGAGTTTTTAATGCACAAGCGTGTTAGGTATTCACCCTCCTAATTGAGAATGTCAGTAACGGCTTGTGGCAGTAATGATTAAATACCGCAGAGCAGTGAGATGGTAGGTGCCTCTTGGAGTTCCTGAGAGAGCCGTGCCTGGGACCACAGCCTGCACCTTGTGAATCTGTACAGTTTACATTCAAATTGGTCATTTCAGTGCTCAGCAGCAAGTAAGCCTCAACATTTCATTTTCCTATTTCAGTAGTAAGGTAGTGTCATCTAAGAATTCTTTTTAACTGTGAAGTTGGAAGTTTAAATTAGCACAGTAAAAGGAAAAATGCTAAGGTGGTGGTAGGGGACTGAGAGAATGGCCCACTCTCTTACCTAGCTGTACTTAGCATCTGGGGCCGTTTGCCGGGAAAGCGATTTTCAACTGTGTTGAGTAACTGGTTATCCTGAGTAACAGTTAACAGTGGAGGTTATGATGAATTGAATCTTTTAAAATTGTGGTAGGAGAAGCAGCCAGGCCGAGCAGACCTGGTGGCTGGGCTGCTGCCGCCGCCTCCCTGAGCTGGCCTGTGAAGGGCCCTGCCGGCACCTTGCCGCCGGCAGCCAGCCTGGATGACGAGGGCTGGGCTCTGGAGACGTGCTCAGTTCGCTCTCCACTTTGCCTCCTCCCAAGGGTTCTGTTTAACAATTACTTTCTTAATTTTCACCGGATGACTGGTGGAGGTTTTTCGGCCAGGTAGATTTTTTACATTGTGGCTTATGATTGGGACGGGAAGGGGGTTGTGGAGAAATAGGTGAGTACTTCTTAGCAAAGGAACAGTCTACCAGCCATGAGCCTATGCGGGAAAAACGTGGAAGTCATTTATTATGCTGTATTGAAGACATTGGTCATGAGCTGGGTAGAGTAGAAAAGGTGAGTTTTCCTGTGCAATTAAGAATAAACCTGCACTGTGCCTTTCAGTCGCAACGTATCTGCTGAGCAAAAGGAGGAAAACAAAGAAGCAAAACCTCGTTCCCTGCGCTTTACCTGGAGCATGAAAACCACTAGTTCCATGGATCCCAATGACATGATGCGGGAAATCCGCAAAGTGCTGGACGCCAATAACTGTGACTACGAGCAGAGAGAGCGCTTCTTACTCTTCTGTGTCCACGGCGACGGGCACGCGGAGAGCCTCGTGCAGTGGGAGATGGAAGTGTGCAAGCTGCCAAGACTGTCTCTGAACGGGGTCCGGTTTAAGCGGATATCAGGGACGTCCATAGCTTTCAAAAATATCGCTTCCAAAATTGCCAATGAGCTAAAGCTGTAACCCAGTAATTATGGTGTAAATTAAGTAGCAATTTAAAGTGTTTTCCTGAACACTGATGGAAATGTATAGAATAATATTTAGGCAATAACGTCTGCATCTTCTAAATCATGATATTAAAATATAAGGACGAGAGCACGCCTGGGAGCGAAAGCTGGCCTTTTTTCTACGAATGCACTACATTAAAGACGTGTGACACGTGTGCCCTCTGTCTTATTTCCATTGCCCTGAAAGTCAGCGTGTGACATCCATCTCCACGTGCCTCCTGTCTGTGCGGGTGTGAGAGTGGACGGTGTGTGTGTGAAGTAGTGCTACGGAAGCATCTCCTTACACTGGCAACCAGAGTTGTTACGAGTACCTCTGTGGGAGATTATTTGGTGCTAAAACATTAAAATTGCCAAGGAGGAAAATACTGAATTACTACTAAGAATTAACTTTAAGACTAGTTGGTAATTAATGCAGGTTTACAGTTCATGCCTGTGGTTTTGTGTTTGTTGTTTCGTGTTTTTTTTTAGTGCAAAAGGTTTAAATTTATAGTTGTGAACATTGCTTGTGTGTGTTTTTCTAAGTAGATTCACAAGATAATTAAAAATTCACTTTTTCTGAGTAAAATCTTGCATTGTCTCCTAATACTGTATTTAAGATTCAGATTAAGGCAGTGACTTAAAAGTATGTGTTTTTGCCTCCACCACCAAGTTGAACAAAAGCAAATGGAAAGTGTGCGAAGGCCGGGCCACTCTTTCCTTAGCGTGGATCCCAACATTTTGTGATTTCTAGCATCTTTTTTCCCCAAAGGCAATAAAGGGAGAAGATGGCCCCCCTGGTGACCTGAGCAGGATGGGAGTCGGGAGTGGCCGTCAGCCTCAGCCTCGGGAGCCCCGGCGCGCCCCCGTGTGGAGAAACGCCAGGCCTTGGCAGTTCTGGGTTTGTTCTCCATGAAGTATGTAATTTTCCTCTTGTTTTTTGTGATTCAGTACATGAATTAGACTCACAGCCGTTTCCCAACACCTACATGGTTACATAAAGAGGGTAATAAACTCATCAGTCAGTTTGATGCTTTAATCTCACGGGGATATTATCACATTAATTGGTGTGCTGTTTGGGTTCTGGGTTTGTCGGTGGTGGTCCAAGTATGAAAGTCTGGTCACTCAGTCACAAATACTTACTGTCTACCACGGGCAGAGCACTGTTTTGGGTATTTGGGATACATCCTTAGCCTCTTAAAGCATATGTCCTAATAGGAGAGCAGTCAGTAAACAATAGTACGGTATCTAGTATAGAACAAAGTGGTAAACAGCATGAAAAACGTCACAGGGCAGGGTCAGGCATTCCAGAGGTCCTGGGGCTCGGGTGGGGATGGGGTGCTTGAGCAGCGGCCTGGCTGCGAGGGAGGCATCCGCGCACGTCTCCCGGAAGAGTATCTGGCCGAGGCCGGAGCGCAGCAGCGAGCTGGAGCAGAGTGGAGGGCATTTGGTCAGGGTGCCAACTGGGCCACAGAGGTGATGCAGATGTGTTTTTACTCTGAGATGGGAGCAGCTGGGGGGTTCAAACAGAAGAAGAAGAGTGGCCTCAGGCTTTCAAACCCGTGTTCTGGCAGCTGTGTTGCAAATTCATCCCAGGGCGTGAGGAGAAGCCAGAAACACCATTTGGAGGCTGTCGGCCCTAATTAGGTAAGAGGTGATGCTGCCCTGGTGAGACTGGTTGGATTCTGGGTATGTTTTGAAATAAGAGTCAACTGCGTTTACTCCTGGATTAGAAATGGGTGAGTGAGAAGAAGCCAAGGATGACTGTCCTGGTTTTCGGCCAGAGCAGCAGAAAGGAGAGGGTTGCTGCCCACGAAACAGGACAGGTTGTGGGAAAGTTTGGGGGTGGGAGAACAGGTTTGGACACATCGAGTTTGAGGTACCTTTACACATAGGTGGAGACTGGGGAGAGAGACCCCAGGAACCCTCGGCAAGTGAGAGAAGCTCATCAGAGCAGAGGAGAGGACCAGTGCTGAGCCCCAGAGACAGTGCCTGGGGAGGCCGGGGAGAAGAGGTGGGCCTGGCGGGAGAGCCTTGTGGTGGGAGGAGCGCCAGGCCTGTGGTCCTCAGCCAGGGTCAGGGAAGGATGGAGGGGTCAGTGCCCTTTGACCTAACAATAGAGCCGGTCATTTTCACCTTACTGGTACTTTCAAACCTTTGTGATTATGGGGAAAAAAAACAAGTCCCCTCATTTTTTCACTTGAGGCATTCTCCTTTCTCCTCCAGACCCGTCCCCTTTCAGCATGCACTTTTCCGAGAGCACAGTGTGCAGGGCTTCCTGTGCAAGATGGCCCTGCAGGAGCTGCGGGGGTGAAGCGGAGCTCTGCCAAGCAAAGGTGTGGCTGCAGCCGAGTTTCTTCTGATCCTGTTGCCTTGGACATGTTTTAAATTGTTTTCAAGGACAAATGGAATACTAGAAGTTAAACTCCTTTAGGAGAAATCAGTTTACCACGTGCCCTAATGAAATGGCCACTCTTTATACAGACACAAATGTTCATATTATTTTTGATTGCTTATTTGTCATAAGCCATATCTGCATCTTAATAGTTACTGATCCAATGAGAAATTGTGTGTGTTTGTAGTACCAGTATTCATCTGCAGAAGTCATCTGAACTGGTTGTATGTAAAAGACTCTATTGATGAAGGTTTGAGTTTAGTGGCAGCATAGGTAGTGTTACCTTTACTGAGGTTAAAACTTGAGATCTCATCCATTACTGAGGGGCCCACATCCTTCCTTGAGATACTACGTCCTCAGGATATGGCATTTTTATTCTTCATACAGTGAATTTTTTTTTTACTTTATTTATTTGAATAAAGGGTCTTTATTGGGTCTTAGCTGCAGCACGCGGGATCTTTTGTTGCAGCACACAGGCTCTTTGCAGCACGTGGGCTTCTCTCCACTTGGGGCACGCGGGCTTCAAACCACACAGGCTCAGTAGTTGTGGCACACGGGCTCTCTAGCTGCACACATGCTCCAGAGCGCGGGCTCTCTAGTGTGGCCCGCGGGCTTCAGAGCTCACGGGCTCAGTAGTTGTGGCACGTGGGCTTAGTTGCCCCATGGCATGTGGGATCTTAGTTCCTCAACCAGGGATCGAACCCACGTTCCCTGCATTGGAAGGCAGATTCTTAACCACTGGACCACCAGGGAAGTCCCGTATGGTGAATTTTGAAAGGGAATATTCTAGAGTACTTTGATTACTTGAGACAAAGCCACACTTTTTTCCTCATTTACTTCCCTGGAATCCCTCAGAAGTGAGGTAAGGTACCTGGCGAGGCAGTACTACTGGTTTTATTTACCTGACAATCAGAGTGTTGTCTTACTCTTGAATATAAGGCTTATCTTCCAGTTAGGTCGACTTTCATCTAGATCAGGCAGATCAAAGGAACCAAGACAGCGTTTCTTAATGACGTGCCTTGTTCTCAGGCTGTCCTTCCGTTTCTAAAAGTGAAGACCCGTGCAGAAAACTGTTAAGAAACATGACTAACTTTCAGAAGCACAACTGTGATCACTTCCACAGCATATGTTTCTCCAAAAGTCTAGAGAACGATGATGTTTAAAAGAAAAATCTCCCTCCGTGTGCGGTATGAACGAGTTACCGTTGCCATGGAAACTGTCCCTAGAATACCCTCTCCCAGCAGTTCTTGCTCAGTGAGTGATGCTTGGTGACCGTGGGATCCATGGAGCAATTGCGGCTTCCGTGAGCAGCACCAGGGAGTCACAGGGACGTGGGAGGCGTGTCTGTGAAGTGCTGTGTCTTCTGGTCTGGCCCAGGCAAGAGCGGCAGCAGAAATGAGGGAGGGCTTGGATCAGAGGGTCCAAACTTCGCTTTTTTTGATTTTTGTTGTTGGGGCTGTTTTTTGTTTTTTATTACTAATTTGCCGTGGGATCCTTTAGACAGCTCAGCAGCCACTTTTGAATGGGGAGGGAAATGGCTGCTTTTGAAGGGAGCGATGTAAAGAGGGTGACATGCCTTGCAGGTGTCCTGACAGTGCACAGGTGAGTCCAGGTGTGACTGTTCCCGAGCGCAGACCCCGGGTGTCCTTGCCAGTCATCGAGAAGGCCAGAATCCAGCAGCTTCGTGAGTTGGTCTTGGTTTGCCACGTGGAGAGACCAGAACCCAGCCAGAGGTGACGCTTCCTCACAAGCAGTGCTCGCTGCGTGGTGCGGTGGCATCCCAGTGTGGCTGCCCAGCCACTGGTGAGATTGGGGGATATGTGACAGAGCAGCATCACAACCCTCAGAAGTCAGAAAGTGGGACTTCCCTGGCGGTCCAGTGGTTAGGACTCCACACTCTCACTGCCGAGGACCCGGGTTCAATCCCTGGTTGGGGAATCAAGATCTCACAAGCTGTGTGGCAATGGCAGGAAAAAAAAAAAAACACAAGCAGGACATCTGGGCCAGACTTATGTCCCCAGGGAAGGGAGCTCACCTGGTGAGGAGGAGTTGTGATGTGTGTGGAAAATGGGTTGTGGTGGGAGAGTCTGAGACCTTTCTTTGTGTTTGGGCCAGACTCTCGGGTGGCTTTAGGGCCCAGAACAGATAGCAGGGTGGGCATTGCGAGGAGGCCTTTGTGAACTCAAAATAAGAAAGTCCTCTGCCAGTAGGGGAGCCCCTGGCCACAGCGGGGGCGCTGAGCCTGTCCCTGCTAATTGCTGCAGCAGGGTCTGCGCGGCCAGGAAGGCCGGGGCAGGGCGGATTCCGAAGCAGGACCTCGGGATTCCCTCCAGACAGACTCAGAGCCCTGTTTAAAAGTGAACTGGGCAGCGTGGCCTAGAGATGTACGCCCTTGACCTGGGCAGCCTGGTGTCCAGATTCCAGCTTCTGAACCTCAGGTTTCCTCCTCAGAAAGTCAGCATGTCGTAAGAGTATCTCACTCTGGGTTGTTGGCAGGGTCCACCAGACGGCCAGTACAGAGCAGGGCGCCTGGCAGGTGTCTGGAAGACAGCAGCGCACACAGGCACAGGTCTTTTTAAAGAACACCAGCCAGTCCTCTTCTCTTTCTTCCCGGCTTGCCCAAGGCGCAGAAGTCCTTGAACAGCACACTCTGGCTCTCAGGAGGGGACACTGCCCTGCCAGCATAGACTTCATAAGGACATTCCCCCCGTGTCTAAAGCGTAGAGTTCTGGGCTCAGAACCCGCTGTTAGGAAAGTTGACAGGCCTGTGCCACCACCTTCCTGGCCCCAAGCCTTTGCCAGTGTCCCCAGAGGACAGGGGGAAGCAGCAGGCCTGGTGTGAGCGTGCAGACAGGAAGCCGACGGCGCCGCCTCCACCGAGGCCTGCCCTGGCCTCTCCAGGCCTGCTGCTCCGGCCGCCCTGACCCTCAGCGTCATTTACAGATTTATTCTGTCTCTCATCTCCTGCCCTTATTAGAATGTAAGCCCTTTTTTTTTCATGTAACCCAAGTACCTAGAGGAGTGCCTGGTACACAGCACAAAATAAGTATTCATTGAGCCATGACGATCAGGGTGATGATGGAGCGCACGCAGGAGAGATCTGGAACGCGCGAGACGGCTGTTCGTGAGTCTCCCCTGTAGCTGCCTCTCCCGCACGGCCCAGGCTGAAACGGGCAGCAGCTGTGGGAAGCCATGTTTGGTCTGTACAAGGCCCATCCTACTTGGTGTCCAGCAGCTCTCCGAGCCTCTCCTGTTTTACAGACGAGACCCAGAGGTGGGATGAGAACGGAGCCCACAGTCCAGGTGACTGGTGCAATATTCTCTTCACCCAGCTGCCTGGATAACAGATGCCCACATGGTGTCATTCAGCTCAAGTGGGGCTCAGACCGTGCAAGTTCCTGGGGACGTAGAGGAGGAGGCCCCGCATCGCCTGACATTTGCCATCAGATGTGAAACTGCAAGTTGAAGTGCTTGGCTTAGCGCCGTACTCTGTCCCACGCGACAGAGAATCGCTCGGTCAGTGTAGCGTTTGGATTTCAGACTGCTGAAAGAGTAGCGACCTGAGGGTCGGCAGTGCATGTGAGCTGTGTTCAGTCAGGTGGTCCGTCAGCTTCGCTTGTGTGTTAGCAGTGGCCCCCGCTCTGACTGCTTTGTCATGAGCAGGAGCCTCCCACAGAGCAGGGTCACCTTGGGGTGGAGGCCAGACCACGCTTGCCAAGACGACCTGGATCTCTCGGGGTGGGGGCAGGGGAGACTGGGGGCTGTGTCGGGCACTTCTGATGCCATCGGCGTTGGTTTGGTCGCCTTGCTGATGTGTTTTTTTGTGGTGGTTTGTGTGATGGGACTGAGTGGTTGCACATTCTGAGGTTCTCACATCCTCTCCCAGCTCCCTGGATATTCATTCTTGTGGTTTCTAGTTATGGTGATAAGTAGAGGCCTTCCTGGGGGTGTCACCAAGAAAAGAGACGACCGATCATACCGCGTCTCTTCCCCTGTGCCATTTGTACGTTCCTGCTCCCTCTACATCCCACCCACTTAAGCCATCTCTGAGTGTTATTTTAAGCCAGAATCGTCCCTCACGCAGAAGGGAAGTCTGCAGTTGCTCATCAGGAACTTCTCTGGTTTCTGCTGGGCGCCTCCAGTGCCAGAGGGCTGCGAGGAGTTCGGGCTGGTTCTGCATTTTCCGGATGCACAGCAGCTTCCTGCACCACTCTGGGAGTCTCTCCTACTCTCCTTGACTAGCCTTTAACTAGTCAAGGCTCAAGTATTTGAAGATAAAAATTGTATTCCCTCCCTGAATTTTGCTTCTCTAAGTTAAACTGCCCCAGTTCTTTTCAGATGTTTCAGGACAAGATGTGAAGACTTTCTGTCATTGTTTTTATGTTCATATATTCCTTCATTGACATTCATACTTGGGGGGGTTTAAGGTGGGACAGCTACTCTGGAGGGCCCTGTGCTGAGCTCTGGGGATCCAAAAATAAGGCAAAACCTGTGTCCTCTAGAAGCACGTTCTCACAGGAAGAGGTACACAGACACAGCCTTGAAACCTGGTATGGCCAGCGCTGCATGAAGGAACACCAGGGCTCGGGGCCGAGCAGGAAGCCCAGTCTGGGTGGAGGAGGCACGTAGAGATGACAGGTATGGCCTGAAGCCTCCCAAGTCTGCTCAGTGGAAGAGGAGGGCGTAGCGTGTACAAAGGCAGGCACGGAGGGCCCATCCCATCTCCAGCTCGGGACGTGTAAGGGCAGCGGTGGGCCTGGCGTGCTCCTGGACAGGCTTTCTTGTCGCCATCCCAATAAAGCACGTCTCAGACAATGCACCTCTGTTCTGTTAAGGGGACTTAGGGCCAACACTTCCTTAGGCAGTGACGTGGCAGGCTTCGGGGGAGAGTTCTGCCAGACCAAATGAGACCCTGCTGCCCTGGGAAGCCAGGTCCCGGGGACCAGAGAGGAAGCATCCTAGTGTGGGGCACCTGGCTCACCAGCTCTTTCCAGAGCGAGGTCTGCACTGACTTGCCCTTCCTCTCTCAGGAGGGAGCTGCCAGCAGGCGTGGGGAGGTGTGAATACTTTCTCAAAGCGGGCGTGTTCTGCATGGAGATAAGCTGGGAGGTAGGAGCATATGCGGTCGTGTTCCTTAGTGTGGCAGCAGGAGTCCTTTGGTAGAGGGTGCCCCTGAGAGCCATGTCCCAACACCAGAGCTGTGGGCTGCTCCTCCAGCCCCAGACGCACCCCATTCCCTGAATGCACTGTGCAGCCTGGGGGCTGCTCTGCTGGTTCCCCCTTGGCTCGGGTCCCCAGGCCAGTCTCTGCTTGTCCTTCAGCACCCAGCTCAGCTGTCACCTGCTGCCCCCAGTCTTCAGTGTTCTCACCCTCAGCCTACCTGTCTTCTCTTTGTGTCTCTGGTCCTCTCCACTCCTCCTTTGAGCTCTGGAGGCTTGGCATGGGCTTGTCTCATGGCTTGTCACATACCGACTTAGCCTGTGGGTAGAGGGTGGGAGTTCCTGTTACCCTGAAAGGCTGTGCAGGACATCCTCTTGTCTTGACCTCGCTCGGTGTGTAGGGCACGTTTTGCTGGGTTGAGTTTCCCAGTATCACAGCATTAATGAATTGAACCAAAACACTGGAACGGGGCTGGAAAAGCAAAGGCATGTTATCCTATGTCTTTGATGCTGGGGAATAGAAGAAAGCCATCAGCATCTGGATCCTCCTTTCTGGTCTCGAGGAAGGAGGAGGAGGCGGGACCTCTGGCCCCGACCTCTGCTCACAGCATCGCCTCTCCAAGACAGGCACTGGTACCGTGACTGCTGGTGCACAGCCCAGGTGGCCCCTGTCAAGCAGAGTCGACGATTTCAAGTATGGATGAATACGGAGCACCTTTATTTTTTTTTGAAATTGTAACGCTACTTGATGTGTTGGGCAGTTGGTGGGTCAAAAGTATTGACAAAACTAGACTTTTCACTCCAGTGAAAATTTGATAGTTTTGTTTATTTGCTAAATGGTGTACTTCTGTAGTAACCTGGGCATGTATCGATATTAACACAGACCACACGTACCAGAAACAGGAGCAGCCCAGTTTGGGTGAGGTGGGATGAATGGGGAAAAACCCAAAGCCTGACCCCACAGCCAGTGTTCCCTGGAGATTCACAGTGAAACCATTGCACGAAGGGGACAAGGAGAAGGAGAAGGACGGGTGAGGGCTGAGGTCCTTCCTGGCTGTGCTTGTTTGTTTAAAAGAGAGGAGAGGTTTATTCAGGGAGATAAGTACTCCATAGATAGAGTGTGGGCCATCTCGAAAGGTAAAAGAGGCACCAGGGTACCGGGCCATCTGTTTTTATAGTGGTGGGTAATTTCACAGGTCAACGAGTGGGAGGAGTATTCCAGCTATTTTAGGAGGGGATGGGGATTTCCAGGAATTGGGCCACTGCCCACTTTTTTACCTCTATGGAACTGTCATGGCACCTGTAGGTGTGTCATTTACCTTCCTGATGTGTTTCAGTGAGTGTATACTGAAGCTCAGGGTCTAGTGGAAATTGACTCTTCCGCCATCTTGGAGCAATTTGGTTCTAATCGGTTTACGTCGTGTCCTTGGGCTGTGTCATTCTTTTAAAGGTTGTGTCTGGCCCCCTTCCTGTCTCATTCCCCCCTCAGAGATTTTACTCCCATAATCTTATGGGAAGCAGAGGGGCAATGGTCTGCCTTCTGTAGCTGCTTCAGGGCTGAGTAGGGTCATTGACCCTGCCTGTCAGGGAGTAAAAGTCTCTAGATGCCTGATCTAGGGGGTCCCAGGGGTGGGGGGACAGGGGGAAGCTTCTTGCTTTGAGTTGGTATGGGCTGGAATCCTCGCATAGCCATCATCTTGATGTGGAACTGTTGTAACTGCTTCCCCAGCCTTTCTATGAATCTTTTTGAAGATGAAGCACTTTTGTAACAGCATCAGAGTACAATAACTGTCTATAAACAACAAAAGACTTAAAAGGAGGGACTTCCCTGGTGACACAGTGGTTAAGACTCCGTGCTCCCAGTGCAGGGGGCCCACGTTCGATCCCTGGTCAGGGAACTACATCCCACACACATGCCGCAACTAAGGAGCCCACCTGACACAACAAAGACCCGGCTCAACCAAATAAATAAATAAATATTAACAACAGCAACAACAAAAGACTTAAAAGGCATAGTTAAACATCTGATTACAGTGTAATTGATAAAGAAGCTTGGTTATTGTTGTGACATAACATTTTAAGGTAACAACTAGAACTCTATAGCCTTATACCAGGACATACCCAAATTTTAGAAACTTTATACAATTTTTAGAATGTCTATATTAATAACATTCATCCATACAGTATATTTTTAAGTAGCTTTATGGCTCGTGCGATAATGCTTTCTATGTAATTTAGCATACTAAATAATACTAGTTTGGGACTTCCCTGGTAATCCAGCGGTTAAGAATCTGCCTTCCAACGCAAGGGACGTGGGCTCGATCCCTGGTCGGGAACTAAGATCCCACAGGCCGCGGGGCAACTAAGCCTGCGCATCGCACCTACTGAGCCTGTGCACCCTGGAACCCACCCAACACAACTAGAAAGAAGCCTGCGCTACAACGAAAGATCCCACGTACCTCAACTAAGACCCGACGCAGCCAAATCAATCAATATTTTTTTGAAAATAAAATAAATAATCCTAGTTAAATATTTCTCTCCGCGATGCCTCAGGAGCCCTCTAAAGCCGCCCAAAGCTAGCTGAAGGTCAGAAGAGCTTCGACTAAAATTGGAACTTGGGAAGTTTGTCAAAAAGTTTTAATTAAAACACTTGATCAAGCAAGATCATCGGTCTCTGTGAGACAATACTAATTTCTTAACCAAAGTTACAAGAGATCTCAAAAACAAATACAGATCACTTAAAGACAATCTGTTACCAAAAACAACATTCCAAGAAAACTTTGTTCTCTTAACAGAAAGAAAAACCAAATCCAAGTCTTACCTTAGCTTACTCCCAACAGCATCCATTTACCCAACTAAATTCAATCCAATCTTAGAAAACCCTGATCGTGCATAACTTTTCAGTATTCTTTTCATTCCTCACACCTTTTACTGAAAACACATAACTTAAATTTTGTTTCTTCCACATTGAGTTATTTTTCTTGCTGACAAATTTGCAATAGATGTAAGGTCTAGTAAACCTAGGTTCAACAGAAGTATTATACTTAACATTGATGACACCAGAGACATGTCTGTATTAAACCAACAAGCTTAAGCCACCTTCAATACCAGATATCAGTTTAGTACTAAATATTTTCCAGATGACATGAACCTGAAATTCATTCTGGCCAGATTATTTTCTATTTCTGAGCATTTATATATATGCTTAATTTCCTTTAAGTCAATTCAATAGAGCTCTTTTATGAATTAATTTTTGGCAATACCATACATCTACAACACACATATAGATACAAATGAACACGCAAACTCGTAGTTCCCATTCCAAAATTTCAGCCATGAGTCAGGTACAGCAATGTAAGATCCATCAGTCTACAGAAGAGGTTGGATTAAAATTGGGTTTCTGGCAGATGGAACAAATCAAGCTCACTTATCTAGATGGCTAAACCCTTTCTACTAATATTTATGGAAGGTGTTTAAGATTTTTATTTGTCCTTGGCAAGTTCCAAATTATTTATGCCCCTTTTCAAAATTTGCATTTTAAAAAGATGGCAGAGGGACTTCCCTGGTGGTCCAGTGGTTATGACTTTGCCTTCCAACGCAGGGGGTGTGGGTTCGATCCCTGGTCGGGGAGCTAGGATCCCATATGCCTTGCGGCCAAAACATGAAAACATAAGAAACAGAAGCGATATTGTAACAAATTCAATAAAGACTTTAAAAATGGTCTACATCAAAAACTCCTTGGGGTTTCCCTGGTGGCACAGTGGTTGAGAGTCCGCCTGCCGATGCAGGGGACACGGGTTCGTGCCCCGGTCCGGGAAGATCCCACATGCCGCGGAGCGGCTGGGCCCGTGAGCCATGGCCGCTGAGCCTGCGTGTCCCGAGCCTGTGCTCCGCAACAGGAGAGGCCACAGCAGTGAGAGGCCCGCGTACCGCAAAAAAAAAAAAAAAACTCCTTAAAAAAAAAAGATGGCAGAGACAAGAGTTGCTGGTAGGACATTTGCATCTCACAGGCATAGGCAAGTTCCTCCTAGGTTTCCCCTTTGTTTAATACTTACAAAACTCTTAAGATAAATAGGGAAGGTTTGGGGGTGGTCAAAGGATGGATGGGCTTTGGATCATTTTTGGAGCCACACCTCTGTTCCTGTAAAGACTTGATTTGTAAGACAAGGACAGTTTTTTGTTTGCTCTTTTAAAGAATTGGGTGGCTACCTCAGTGATACTGAAGGACTGATACACCCATTCACCTATGTTGGAATGTTTTACTTTTCCTTATTTAGCTTAGGGGAGAAGCCCTCCCCCCAAATTCCTATCAGGTATGATTAGTTTAGTCAGACCAGTGGCCTCACATTTTGGTAATCTATTTACACACAATTTGGGGGATCCTCCCTGAGTTTAAGAAATTTTTAAATTATGGCCCTCAGTCCGGCCTTTGAGGAGGCTTTCCTGTAACCTCACGTGATCCCATTGTTACAGATAGCTGGATGATTTTTAGCCCAATTTTTTCACTCATTCCATTCCTATTCTGTACGCACCCTCGGCTTAAATTTTATAAGCACACACAGTGGAGGCATTCGTGGCATTACAGTGTCCGGATTTGCCCACTCAAAGGAAAAGTGATATTGGGAGTCTGGGAGCGGGGGAATGCAAAAGAAAGCACCCTTTAGTTCTAGCACTGTGAACCAGTTTAACAGCCCATAGTTTTAAAACTTAGATGGGGTGGAATGGAGACCTCCTCTCACTTGGGACTGAAGCATGCTCCCCTGACCAAGAGTAATTGTTTTTCTTGGTGGATGCCTGGAATTTAGTGAGCAAGTCCGTTTCCCAACAAGGGAATGGGGCACTCAGGCATGGGCAGCACTTGGTTTGGGGCTTTCCATCAATCCCCGTTACCTTAGAGGATTAGGAGGACAGGGGTCCAGGGAAATCAGCACAGAGTAGGCAGTCTCCATATCTAATAAGAAAATACCTTTCCTACCTGCCACGTCAAGGGTTACCCAAAGCTTCTCCAGGGAAGTGACCATGTGTCACTGGGGAGTTGGGAAGGGTCCTGGGTCCCCAGCCCTGTCAGTCTTTGGTCCTCTCAGCCATCATTGGTTTGAGAGCCCCAAGTCCCCTTCAGGACTGGGGGCAGTCCGCTTCCAGTGGCCCTCTTGATCTATTGTGCAGGGTCCTGGTGGACTTTTCCCATACAGGGAGCATTCGTTCTTCCAGTGGCCCTGTTATCCACACTTAAAACAGATCCTTTCTCAGTGAGACAGTGGCTCTGATCTAGGCTTCCTGGATCCTGTCCTCACCATGGGTCTTTGCAAGGGTGGGAAACCCTGAGATGGTGCAGGGGTTAGGGCCTCTGCCAGTAACTGTGCTTTTTGCTGTTATCCCTGAATCCTTTTTATCTCTTCCACCCTATCTGTATTGTTAAATTCC
Organism: Aethalodelphis obliquidens; assembly: GCF_003676395.1. NCBI lineage: Eukaryota > Metazoa > Chordata > Mammalia > Artiodactyla > Delphinidae > Aethalodelphis > Aethalodelphis obliquidens. The sequence goes on from NW_020837965.1 coordinate 26,677,095, forward strand.
AAACGCCAAATCCATGAGCTGATTTATGGGGGTCTGGGGTCTCCAGCTCCCCAGACAGGGCAATAGGGGTAAGTGGTCTGGAGGACTGTGGCCCCTCAGAATTGGGGGAGGTAGGAGTTCCTGGTTGTGGACCCCAGGGAAATGGACTCATAAGGGGTCATCTAAAACATCGGGCTCCTGTGGGGGAAGAAGGCACTTGGAAAGGGGTGTGAGCCAGGCACACCCGGCAGTTCTTTAGACCTGGATAATGGAATAGGGTCATGAACATTTGGATGGATGGGACTTCCCCTCCAGTTACCTTTCTTTTTTTTTTTTTAATAAATTTTTATTTTATTTATTATTTTTGGCTGCGTTGGGTCTTCGTTGCTGCGTGCGGGCTTTTCTCTAGTTGTGGTGAGCGGGGGCTACTCTTCGTTGCAGTGCGCGGGCTTCTCATTGCAGTGGCTTGTCTTGTTGCGGAGCTCGGGCTCTAGGCGCACGGGCTTCAGTACTTGTGGCTTGCAGGCTCTAGAGCGCAGGCTCAGTAGTTGTGGCGCACGGGCTTAGTTGCTCCGCAGCATGTGGAATCTTCCCTGTGTTCCCTGCACTGGCAGGCAGATTCTAAACCACTGCGCCACCAGGGAAGCCCCTTTCCTTTTGCAAAATAAGTCCAGCTGCAAGATGGATTATAATTTAATGACCCAATTTTTTTGCCAGATCTCTTGGTCCCCTAGTTCGTACTGGGGCCATGCAGTATTGCAAAAGAAAATTAATTTCTTTTTTTTCTTAAACCATCCTAAGTTTTCCCCAATTAGCTAATGTGCATCCTAGCAGAGAGTCCTTCAGGATGCTTGTAGTTGCCCCCATTTCTTATTGGGATGTCTTGACATGACGGGGGTCTGATTGATCCTGGCCAGATGGTAGTCATTTGTCCTGGCATTCTCCCAGTGTCAACAGTGGGGTCCCTGAGAGCCACCAGCCAACCTGAAATTTGCCAGGTTGGTTAGCCTGAGGATGCCCCTTGGATTAGTCAAGGAAAGGAACAAGAGTCCCAGGGCCTCAATCCTTCAGAGATGGAGGGAGAAGACCTAGGCCCTGAGCCAACTAAACAGATTAACTTTATCACTGAAACAAAAGAAAGAGAAACAAATAGAGCCAGGGGCCTCGAAGGAGGCTCAAGGACCAATAGACAGTCCAAGAAGTCAGGAGAGGAGGATATAAGAGGAATCCAGGATAGGAGGGAAGGTGTGCGGCCACGACACTTCCTAAGAGAGATTCGTAAGCCCGCTGAGAAACGTGCTCGCCCGCTACCTCTGCTCAGGGATTGACAAAGTCCGCCTGTGAACCCCACGAGAGAAGTGCTCTCCCACACTTCTGCTCAGGGGTGTCTGGGCTCCCCAAGAGATGTGACCCTTAAGAGGGAGCATGACGCCCAACTTGGTATCAGTCGACAAAGGGGTTGAAATAAGGAGAATACTGAGTGGGACTAGCAAGGTGCATAGCAGGCAGAGTGCAGACGTGCAGAAGGGAGCCCCGGGTTGGACCGAGATGGCAGATGGGAACAAGTCTGGGGGTGTTGGTGCCACTGCCGTCAGTCTCTGGTCACGTGTGTCCCATCCTGACTGAGTGCATGCTGGCTGGGAGGGGCCCAAAGCCAGGCTGTTTCTAGAGCCATTGGTCTCAGTTCCAACTAAATTCCTGGACCAGCAGGCACCAAGCCAGGCCTGACATTGCAGTGGGATGAGTGTGTAGCCAGGCAGGACCCCGCCCCAGTCCCCATTGCCAGGTCAGGAGTGATACTGGCTGTCACACGTGTGCACCAGATTAAACACTCGAGGGTGTTCCACCCTCCGGGCTTGGGTGCCCCTTGTCTGAGGTGGGCCTCTGCAGCATTTTCCCTGCAGCCACGGATGCTGCAAGAGCGTCTTGGAAATGTGCTCCTCTAGCTGGGCAGTTGCACGCCAGGCTCAAAGCCAGGGTTTTGCTACGAAGGCAGAAGGGGAGAGTGCACAGAGATTTATCGGCAGCAGGAGGGGCTGGAAGGAGTACTCTTAACTTTTCTGGGTGTTAAGCTTAATTATTTAGGTTGAGCCTTAGATTTTGACAAGACCCCAACTCTGGGAAAGGTGTGAAAGTTAGAACTTCTGAAACCAAGCAGAACATCTTCACAGATTTGGGGAGAAAGGTAGAGAGAGTCCAGATGCTGGGAATGGATCCCTGCAGAAAGCCTCTAGCCAGACTTGGGAACTGGGATTTTTGTCATCCAGTTAACACGTGAAAAGCCTCAACCCTCAGCAGGGTCAAAAAGCCTTGCTTCTCCAAGCTGAAATTCTGTCCCCTGTTCATTGGAAACCTCACAGGCAGCAAGATGACTTCTTGCCAATGAAAAGATCGTTTTCTTTGTTACCTGTGAAGTGAGTACATGCGTGCCCCCAAGGGTGCTTTATGGGGCTTTGGTGTAGAGGCACCACGCAGCTCCAAGTAGAAATGCGGGATGAAGGACCTTCCAGGCAACTGCCACCAGTTCAGCTACCGATAAGAGCAGCAGGTCCTGCACACTGGAGGTCTAAGATGTTCTGAAAAGTCAGAGCAGTGAAAAGAGCCCAGGACTTGGAACTGGGTGGGCTCACTGGTGCTGACGCCTGAGCCAGTTCAGTTTCCACCCCAGGGGTGGGGAGAGGCTCACCCAGAGCAAATGGGGGTGGTGGCGGTGAAGCCCTGCAGCCCTCAGTGGTCTCCCACCAACTGGGACACATTAGAGTGTTTTTTTTTAAACCACTCAAAAAAAGAATTTGTTTCAGCTATTTATATAAGTAATATGTGTTCGCTGTAGGAAATTTGGAAAATAAAGTATAAAGAAGGAAATCACCTGTTACCCCACCACCCACAGCTGACTGCTGCTGTTCAGGATTTTTCCATACATGTTCTGTGTGGGATCCCAAGAGTACAAGCTGTTTTATAACCTGCTTTTACACTTCTGCTTTTTCTAATCACGTCACCGTCTCACTGAGCTCTCCACGTTGCTGTCGAGGCCCGCGCGGCGCCACGTCGAGGGAGGGAGGTGGCCTGGTTTTTTAACAACCCTTTATTGTTGGAGGCCTGACCAGCTGTTCCCTGTTCTAAGTGACTGCATCTCTTCGTTATCTCTGTAGGGCAATGGTTCTTGAAGCAGCTGAGGGCCAATTTGCCCCCCCCCCCCCCGGGGACATTTGGCAATGCCTAGAGACATTTTCTTTCCATTGTGGCAGTCGGGGTGGGTGATACTGCTGGCATCTAGAGGTTGGAGGCTGGTGATAGTGCTGAGCGCCCGGCAGTACCCAGGGACCGCCCCCCATCCTCCCGCCAGCCGGCTGTCGGTGGAGAAGTTTCTTGGCTGGGCCCTGGCTGCAACACAGGTGTGATGCTCTCACTGGTGCTGATCGGAGCAAATAGTGTGTATCGTCATGTGGTGGGGCATTTCTTAGACCTTCCGTGTTTGACCGTGGTTTCAGGAAAATTAAAACCACCCTGTTTAGAGGTCTCTTGAATCCAGAGGAAAGGGGGAGAGGTTGTAGGGATTGTGGCTGAAGGGTCCATGGACTGCTGAGCAGAGGTGCCCTTGCTGAGTGTATAGTCAGCTCTGTCTTGTCCTAAAAAAGAATTAATGCAGCTTACAGCTTACAAGCGTGCATTCAGGACAGCCAGGTAAAATAAATGAGAAAGTGAGAAGTAAAAGTGAGGCAAAGGGAAAACGGTGGAGAGGAAAACGAGCGGCCTAGGGAAGCAGCAGTGGGTTTGAGATGGCGTAGCTCTGAGCCTGTGGAAGACGCTTCCCCCCAGGGTCCCAGGGAGCTGTGCCCGCCCTGCTCGATCGACCAGGTTTCCGAGAGCCCAGGTGCTGTGTGTGCCCCACCCCAGCTGCAGGCGAGGGCAAGAGGGCGAGGCTTCGGCCTCTCAGAGGGAGTTGGCTTCCCTGCGCCAAGCCCTGAGAGGCCTGCGCAGGTGGTGAAAGGGAAGTGCTGGAACGTTCTCTTTATCAGGAAGTGACGTGCCTGCCTGACCAGGGACCTCAGGTACCCGTGCACACGGGAGGGTGGCTTCAGGACAGTCATTCCTGAGCCTGCGCCCCCGGGCTCAGTCCAGGCGGTGGTGAGGGGGCCTGAGCAAGCAGGAGGTCCTTCAGCTGGAGGGAGCACGGGCAAGGGCCCCGGGGTGGGCGCAGGCAGACAGGCCAGGAACCCTGCTGACCCCTCGGATGGTAGCGACACAGCCGGACTGGGCAGCCCCTGGACCAGCTGGGGGAGGCCTCCCACTGTTCCTGCTCTCTCCTGAGCTGCCCTCAGCCTCCCCTCTCTGCAGGGCGACGCCTTCACAGGAGGGGCACACCTCCTGTGCCTGTCACAGCCCTTTTTACCCTGCGTCTCCAGACTCTACGAAGCACTGTATGGCCTGGCCCAGCCCACACTGGCGGGAGGGGGACAGTGGCTGGAGGAGGAAGCTGAGAAAAGGGGCCCCCTGCCTGGTGTGTGCCCCTGACCTGGAACTTCATGGCAACAGGGCCAGCCCAGAACTGGCCTCTGGCCCCCAGGCCAGTCAGGGACCCCAAGAGTGGGTGCAGAGACCCCTTCTCTGCCAGTCTTCTGCACCTGGGGGCCTGCCCCCTCTTATGCCCAGCCTATCCAGGTGTTCACTCACCCAACCTCTGGGCCCATGCCCCCTTCCCTGGCAAAGGCTCCTGAGAGCCCTCCCCAGCCTGGACACTGCCTGGATGGGCCCCTCAGACCAAGCCTGGCCACCGAGGCAGATGCCAGGGCGCACCTCCTCCTCCACTGCCGCCCCACCAACCTGCTTGTCCTGGGCCTCGGGGTCCGGGTTGACAAGCTGCCCCTGGGACGTGAGCGCCCCCAATGGGGGCTTAGTGGGCAAGACTGCCCAGTCCAGGGCGTGGAGGCCATGCCTGGCTTCTCCCAGGTGCAGGATAACCTCAGGAGGACTGTGTGGCTGATGCATGGGGAGCTGGGCATCGCAGACCCCGATGGGGTTGAGGAAAGGAAGGACAGAGGCGGCCCTGGCCAGCAGGGGGCAGCACAGACTGTCCGCAGAGCTGAGGAGCTGGCGAAGGAAGACGGGCCCAGGACCCCGGCTGGCTCACCCGTCCCACCTAGGGTGCCCACCCATGATGGGGACCCCCGAGTGAGACCAGATGGGGACAGCAGCAGCCAGGAGGTGGCTGGAAAACAGACCAGAAAGCCATGTCCCAAACAGCCCCAACCTCCCTCCTGCTTGGGGACCCTCTGGTGGGGGCCTGCCATGGGGGGGCCCAGGGACTGGGGCACCTGAGGGTTCTGGAGAGGAGGCTGCAGGGAGGAGGGGGACTGACGGGGCCCTGGGGCTTCCTGGAAGGGGCTGGAGGGCTAGGCTAGGAGTGGGCGAGGGGACAGTTCAGCCTAATGGGAGGCTGGGAGGGAAGGAAGGGGAGGAGAGACATTATTTAGGAGCTGGAGTAGGTGTTGGGGTAGGCGAGGGAGCAGCTGCCTGCAAGAAGAAGAGGAAGAGGGTTTGGGGGGAAAAGGTATCAAGTTTCTGGGCTCCTGCCCTCCCCCCAGCGTCCACAGCTCCCCCAGGCTACAGGATGGGGCTCAGCAAAGTGCCAGGCTCCACGCCCCAGGGCCCAAAATCCTTTGGATGCTCAGGCTGGGGCTCTGCCACCCTGGAGCTCCTCCCCCTTCTTGCCCCTCCCCCACCAGCCCACCCCAGGCCTGCAGGGAAGCCAAGTAGACAGGATGGCGGAGAGACTCAGGGAACAGGACTAGGTGGGTACAGCAGGGTGCCTGCCTCCTGATTACTTACTGTCCCAGCTTACAGTGAAGCACAAAGGGCAGACCCAAGACTCAGGCCTCAGAGCCTGGCTGCTGAGCCCTGGGCTGCCCCTGGAAAGGGGAGGCACCACTCAGACTTGGGGCAGGCCAAAACCCTAGTTTATTTCAGCATCAGCAACATCTCAGCCATCACAGAAGTTAACTCTACCAAGGGCGACAGAAGTCTCTACAGCAAGGTTAAGGGCTCAGCCACCAAATGGCGAGCCTCAGGGGTGCATGGTGGGCACTGCCCGGACAATAAGTTAGGAAGCAGCAGGGCTGGAGATGGCGGCAGATGCAGGCCAGGGCTTCACTTCTGGGCAGGCACAAGGTCATCGATGGCCTTGCCCTGCTCCAGCCGCTGCTCCATCTTAATGAGCAGCTTCACGCCGTCCACCACCATCTGCACCAGCTCCACCTCCGAGAAGCCCAAGCGGTCTGCGTTGGAGACGTCAAAGATCCCGCCCACGGCAGCCGTGTCCACACCGCCTGGGGAGACAGCCAGGTCAGCAGGCCTGGGTGGGGGAGGGTGGGCTGCTCCGGCAGAGAGGGGTGCCTGCAGGCGCCCCACCCCACTCACCTGTGCCTCGCTTCTGAAGCCGCAGCCGCTTGAGCACCTCCGGGAACTTCTCGTGCTTGCCCAGGTGGGGCAACTTGATGTGCACCCCTGCCCGCAGCCCTGTGCCCAGGTTAGACGGGCAGGTGAGGATGTAGCCCAGGTGAGGGTTCCACATGAATTCGTAGTTCTTAGACTTGAAGAGCGTTTCAATCTGGAGGTGGAGGTGTGAGAGGGGAGGCCTGGCTGAGACATGCCCCAGGGGACCAGCTGAGACCCGGGAGCCCCCCGGCAAGACCCTGAGGCAACTGAGACCTGGACTCCCCAGGAGGTTAATGGGGCACCTACATCTCTGCCTGAACCGGGGGGCCTGGCCCTGCCCCCTCCCTGGCACCCAGCCCCCACTGTGCCAGCCCAGGTGGCGGGGGCCAGGCCTGACCTGGGTGAGGCCATTGCAGAAGCGGGTGAACACCTCCTTCATCTTGCCTCCCTTCTGCATGGAGATGACCCGCAGGTGGTCCTCCTCATTGATCCACACCAGGAAGGTCTTATTGTCATTGTGCCTGGGGGAGGGGCACAGTCAAGCCTCCTCCCTGGACTGTGGTCTCAGGGCACATCCAGAAAAAAAACTCTAGGGGGTCCCCAGAGCAGAGGCACTTCCCAGGTCCCTGGGGTGCTCATCCCAGCTGTACCCAGGAGTGGGGGCCGCTGCCCGGACTCCAGCCCCGTCAACAGCCTGGGGGCACGGAGGGAGGCCAGGACAGCTCAGAGAGGGGACAGAAAGAGAGGCCTGAGCTGCTTCCCCAGCTTGCCCATCAGGTACTGTGTGGTCCCCACCAAGGGGATAAGGGGCAGAGGCAGCCAGCACAGCCCCCCTACAGGGGGATGGGCTGTAGCTGGGCGCGGAAGCCCCAGGATACACGCACAGTGTGAACAGGAGCTTGTAAGCCCTCCTCCCCCACCGCCCACTCGAGGAAGCGTCTGCGTCACCCAGCACCTGACTGACTCCCCGCGGGGAAGCGGGTGGGAAAGGAGAGAAAACAAGAAGCTCCAGCTCCCCAGAGGGGGGTGGAGGAGGAAAGCCAACACGACTGCTCCCCCCACCTCTAAGATCCTGAGAGGCTGAGGCCTCTACTAGCCGGGGTCCTTCACTTACCTTCGAGGTGAGGTCACCTGCAAGGAGGCCTGGGTGGCACCAAACCCATCCCAGGAGCGCGGCCCCTCCCTCTTCCTCCTCGGCCTCGCCAGGGAGAGGACGAAGTGGGGGAGTGGGGACCCGCGGGAGGGGGGTTGGGGAGTACGCACCAGATGCCGCGGGCATCCGGCCAGTCGCGGGCCATGCCTGAGGCCAGCAGCAGGGGCGACACAGGCTTATCGAAAAGGAAGTGGTCGTCGATGAGCTGCTGCTGTTCCGCTTCGGTCATGCTTTTGAGCGCATAGTACCTCCCCGCCAGGTCACCGTCCAGGCTCGACAGGGCTGCGGAGGGGCGCGCTCAGGAGGACAAACGGGTGGGCTCCTGTCCCACACCGCCACCACCCCTAGCGACACGGATCCGCCCCACCTCCCCATGCCCGCTCGGCTTGGCTGGAGTCCAGTCCTCCCGGTCTGGGCGGCGGGCCGAGCCGGTGACCCGGCCCAAGCCGACCCTCGCCGGGCCCCAGGACGCTGTAAGCGCGGGGCTGGGCCTCGGTCCCTCCGGGAAACCGGAGCCAGAGCGCAGATAAGAGCGCGGCGTCGGCGGCGGCTCGGGTGACTAGTAAACAAGCCGGCAGGGGCCGGGACCGGGACCGGGACCGTGGCCCGGCCGGCCCGACCCTTACCTTCGATGGCAAGCTTCTCGATGGCGCGGCGCTCCCCGCGGCTGCAGTGCGGGGGGAGGCAGAAGCCGCGGATGCTGCGGCCCGTGCGCACCCGCGAGCTCAGCACGTAGTTGGGGTCCAGGTCGTCGCCGCCCTGGGGGCCAAGCAGAGGTGAGCTCCGGGAGACCCCTCCCCAGGCCGACCCGCCGCCCCGGGCCGCCCGGCACCTGCAGGTTGTCGGGGTTGAGGTCGGTCTTGTGCTCGTCTGTGGGCTTATAGCCGCCGTGCCGATCCTCAATGATGGGGTCAAAGAGCTCCTTGAACACGTCGTACGACTCCTCGTCGCCAGCCACGCAGCCCACGGTCATAATATAGGGGTGGCCTGTGGGGGGGCCGCGGAGTGGGGACAGTGACGTCACTGCCAGGCCTCAGCGAGCCGCCGAGGACCCCGCGGCTGTGCGCGGGAAGAGGGCGCCCGGACTTTGGCCCGAGGGGGACTGGCATGGGGGGGGGGCTCTGGGCCCTAGCCGCGGGTTGTCCCGCGGATACGGCGCTGGCACCCTGACCCCGGGACTGGTGTGCGCGTACCTGGGTTGTCCACGCCAGTCTGGATGACGTCGTCCAGCGTGAAGCCGCTCGGCGTGCTCTTAGCGCGCAGCTCGGCGTACAGCTCGGGGGTCAGTACCTTGGCCATGTGATTGTTGTGGCCACTGAGGTCGGGGTACTCGTCCTCGGCCGGGAAGCGCAGCTTCAGCGTGTTGTGGCTGTTGGAGAAGGGCATGGCGGCGGCGGGCTGCGGGGAGACGCGGGGGTCAGCGGGCACCCGAGGCTCCGGGCCTCCTGGGGACCTGCTAACCACCCAGGGACCCGGGCACCGGTCGCCCGGGACGCGGCCAAGGTCAGCGGGGTCGGCACTGCGCGCAGGGGGCTACCACATCGCCCAGGACCCCCGGCCTGGCGCCCGCTCCAGGCGGCGGGCCCCTGCGTGCCGGGAGCGCGCGACGCCGCGGCCCCCGAGCCCCCTCCATGCGCAGCGCCCCTGCCCCGGTGCCCCACGACCCACCCCCACACCCCCGCCCTCGGGCCCACTCACTGAGCAGCCGGGCGGGGGCGGGGGTTCTCGGTCGGTCGGCAGCTCAGGGCGCGGCGCAGGCGAACAGCGGCCGCTCCGCGCTCCCGCGGCTCTTAAGGGGCACGACGCGGGCCTCCCATTGGCCGCTATTTATAGCCCATTCATTCCATTGGGCCGCGCTACGGGATTGTGACGTCGCTTTGTCCGCCGCACGCAGCCCCCCAGAGCCCCCCGCCCCAGGCAGCCCACCCCGACTATCCCCTCGCCGGAACCCCGCGCAGCCCGCCTACCCTACCCCACGCCCGCCCAGGATCCCGAAGCCGGAACCTCAGGCCCTTGGACATTCTGGATCCCCACCCCCACCCACCCCCCGCCTGTCTCCTAGCGGGAAACCGAGGCAGGAGGGCCACCAGGCACTTGAGGACGCTCGGGCTTGTCTGCACCATGGCTCCTGCCCTCCCTCGTCTTGCCAGTCCCCGCGGTGGTCGCGGCGAGGGGCCAGGCGAGGGCGTCCAGGGCTTCCACAGCAGGTACTGCCAAACCCCCGCCGCCCCTCCTTCTCCTGCCCCGTCCGAGCTGGCCCCGAGCCGCCGACCTTCTCCAAGGTGCCCGCAGGCATCTCCCGGGCGGTCTTGGTGCAGAGCGAAGGCGCTCCGGAGGCGCAGCCTGGCTGCGGCCCAGCCCGGCGGCACCCTTGGTGCCTTGACCTTGGGCAAGTCTCCGGGCTTTTGGGCGTCTGAGCCAGAGACCCCCCGGGCCCAGCCCCTCCTGGTTGATGCGGAAATACTCTGGCTCTGCTGGGGAGTGCACAGTCTCAGAGTCCCCAGACCCCAGGCCTGTGCCCTCTCTGCAGGGGACAGGTTCACCTCCCCACCCCACCCCCAAAGGCAGTCCTCAGAGACTTTTGGCAAAGACTGGAGGAAATGCTAACAAACAATAAGCACATGTGAGATTTAAAAAAAAAAGAAAAAAAAAGACACTAAAAATCAGAATCACGTAAGTTAAAATAACGACTATGCCTTCCACTAGCCCCAGCACAACCAGACTGGCAAAAAAAGAAGATTGATACCAGCCAGTGTTGGCTGTGGGTTGGAATGTGGGGAGACAGGCATGCACACGCTGCCTGCAACTGTGAATTGCTACATCTTTTTAGGAAAGTAATTTGGCAGTATCTATTAAAATTTAAAATGTTCATCCTCCATGACCCAGCAATCACACTTCTAGGAGTCAAGCCTATAGAGTCTCATTCTCTCTATAAGAGAGAATGGACTCTCTTCTAGGAGTCCAGTCTCATTTCTCTTTGCAGATAGACCAAGAGATGTGTAGTAGGAGAAACAAACACAAGCAAACCCGGATATAACTCGATGCCCATCACTTGGGGACTGGCCGGGGGTAGGGAAGGCACCTCCCCAGTGTGGAATATTATACAGCTATTAAAAAGCGTGAATTGGAGCTTGTGTGGTTGATGTCCATCATACTTTGCTTTGTGAATGAAGCAAGGAAGGGGGAAGAGCCTTATCTATGTGTATATTTAACAAAATCCCTCCAGGACTGCACAGTGTGCTCTGTGGGCAGCAAGGTGAACACTGCTGCTGCTGCGGGAAGACTGGCTGTGAGCAAGCAGCTAAGTGAACAAAATATCATCCAGAGATGGGAGGAGATGGGTCCTGCAGAGGCTGGGGCAGAGCGGGCATTCCAGCGTATCTGGTGCCTCTGAGGAATGGGCACTGGAGCAAAGGGCGAGCAGGTCCCTTTGCCTCTGCCTCTGTGCTCTGTCCCCCGACGTTACTGCAGAGAGACTCCTGCCTCTTCTCTTGCTCACCTTGGCGTGTTTTGACCTGCTCGCAGTCAGCATTTTTTAGACCCATGAAACAAGCCAAGGCAAAAAGGCAAATGGGTCTGGACTGGCCAGACAGCAGGTGTCCCTTAAGCCTGAAATTCCTGCGTTCTGTGCCCCCTGCAGCCCCTTCCCCTAATTTTAGAAATATCTGCAGCTGCCTTTCCCAAGTCTCCACCCCAAAGGCCTGATGGGCTCACGTTTCTGTTTCTAGAAACAGAGCTGCTGCTCCTGGAGGCCTATTTGGCTTTCAGACCCCAGCGGGTGGAGGGGTGGTACTCAGGGCTTCCTCTTTGTAGCCTCTGCAGCTTCCCAGAAGGCCCCCCTACCCTACCCTCAGGCCACCAAGGGCCTGACCAACTTGGGAGAATGGGGGCAGGAAAGGACCCCTGCTCCCCTTTCTCTCCACAAGCAAGGTCCACACTGGAGAGGTGAAGTCCAGAGGCTTGGGGTCTTGCTCAGGGTCAGGCCCTAGGGATGCTCCTGCCTGGGGCTCCAGCAACCCTCAGCCTTTGGAGATGAGTGTTTTGTCCTCATCTTTGCAGATGAGCAAAGGGAAGATCAGAAGGTGCGTGATGGGGGACCGGGTTGGAGGTCTGGCAGTCCCTCAGCGGTCCTGGAGTGACGGGCCCTGTGCTAACCTGAACTGGGGCCCACCCTGAGGACCCCCGGCTGGCCAAGCCTGGGCTGGACTCAGTCTGATGGTGCACATGGTCAGCAGCTGTGATGGGGGAAGTGGGGAGAGGCCTTTGAGGCCTTTAGACCCAAAAGTCAGGGTGAGGCCCCCCACCAGGCAGGAGCCGCTTGGGAGCCTGGGTGGTCTCAAGCAGGGGAGCAGGAAGGGGGCCTCCACCTCAGCAGGAAGAACACTGCCCCCAGCTACACTTGGCCTCGTCTGTGGACCCTCCACTCTCCTTAGGGCCCACAGGAGCCGGTCTGGCCGCGTCCGGGCAAGAAGCTGGGTGACATCACCAGACCCATTTATGGTCCAGGTTTCTTGGAAATCGCACCTGGTTATACATTAACCACCTGGCCCTGGAGGGGGTGGGGAGCCTCAAAGGAGTCCCTGGCCTTTCATCCCCAGAACATGACCCTGCTCAGCAGGGCAGGCACAGAGCTGGGCAGGTGGAGGTGAGCCAGGTAGGAGGGCAGGGCCAGGATCCAAGCAGGGGACGCGACGCCATCCTCAGAGTCTGTGCTCAGGGTGCAGCCAGGGTGGGCATTGCTTCCTCCTGGTGCCCTGTCCCTGAGCTCCGCAAAACCCAAAGGGGAAGTTAGTTAGGATCAGAAAAGGAGCGGGGGCTGCCTTGTGGTCACAGAGCATGCTGGCGCAGGAGACTGAGCTGGTCAGGGAAGAGGAGACCTTGGGTCACCTGATCCCTGCCTGAGATGAGAGCAGAGCAGCCTCCCCCTGTGGGCATCCTCAGGGTCTCCCTTTCCTCCAGGGCCTACTTCCTGCCAGTTTCCAGCTTTCTTCAAATCTGCCACTAGTTCTCTGAAGCCAGGTTTACTGGCTTTAAATCCCAATCCCACTTTGGCCACGTTGGCTGTGTGATCTTACGCAAGTTACTTGACCTCCCTGAGGCTCAGTTTCCCCATCTGTAAGGTGGTGGTCCCTCTCTCACAGGATTGTGGGGAAGACTCAATGTGATGACACTTAGCTGGGCTCATACAGTATCAGTTCTTTTTAGGGGGGGCCCCAATATATAATATATAAACTCTGCCCTGGGCAAAGTACCCACCTGACCTGGCTAATCAGTTGGTGCTTGAGGACTTAGGCTGGTGGGGCAGGCTCAGATGGACAGCCCTGGGAAGGCTGCTTGGAGGAGGGGGCAATGGAGGAGCTGGCCAGCCAGTCACAGAGAGGCGAGTGGGAAGTTGGGAGTCCTAATTTAGGCTCTTAGTAGGCACTCAGCCGCTGAGCAGCTGCAAGCCTGGGGAAAAGGAACCCCCATGAGAAGTGGAAAGTTGAGATCTCCCAGGAGAGCAATTAGGGGGTGATTCAGGCTGGTGCAAAGTCACCTGGAACAAAGGTTGGTGAGCCGTGGATGGAGCTGGGTTGTCTCGGTGTCCAGAGCAAGAGGCAAGGGGACAGTGATACAGCCACACAGGCAGCTGGTGGCCAGAGCACTGGCCCCACAGGGACAAGAACCCACAGAGAATGGGAGGCCACCAAAGGCCCCTCACCTTCATCCTCTGGGGCTCCAAGACCCAGGCCCAGTCAGGGCAGGGGCATGGAGGGGCTGAAGCTAGGCACCTGGGTCTCCATCATGTGCACTGTGGTCCACAGACACCCTTGCCAGTCCTGGCCCCAGAGGAGGGAGAGTTCAGAGTGCCTCACAGGTTGGCAGGGCTCTGGGAAGGGACTGGCTCTGAAGGGCCTGGCTACTCCCATTTGCCCAGGATGGAGCAGCCTGGGCCTGGTAAGTGTGGCCTAGAGTCATTGCTAGCTGACCCTGGGTTAGGGCTCAGGCCTCAGGGTGGCTGGGTGGGCTGGGGTCTCTATCCCTCTCCAGTCCCCCAGGCTAACAGGATAAGCCCTGGCCCACAGGGACCTGTGTGCTGGAGGAAAATAGTCCATGTCCCCTGTCCCCCTCCCCCGCACACACTCTCCAGAGGAACCGGTTCAGAATCAGCTCTGCTGAGACAGAGCAGAGCTGCTGCTTCCCTTTTCTGCCCCCGTCCTCCAGCTGCCCCTCCCCCTGTCCCCTGCTCAGGCCACTGGCCCTGTCCTCACTGACCGACCCCAAAGGGAGCACAGTTCACCCAGTGCTCATTGCACCTTGGGTTCCAGGAGGGGACACAGGACCCCCTCCCTCCTTGAAGCAGCTCCTGCACTCCGGAGACTGTGCCCCTGAAGAGGAGGCAGGCCAAGAAGAGGCAAGGCCTGGGCTAAGGCCACTTCTGCAGACCCTTCCAGGCCACCATCTCCTGCTCCTCTGGTTGACCCTAGCCAAAGCCTTCTGGGTCGACCCTCTCATCGGCGATTCCATTTTCTGGAATTTATCCTGGGGCCCGTCACAGGTGTTCCCAGAGCGGTTTGCAGTGACAAAATGTCCATGGCAAAGTGTCCTCGTAGGGGACTGCGCAGCTCGCCTGGGCGGCCCTTCCGGGGACTCCGGGGCTGTCAAAAGCCTGCGGAACGGGGCCCTGCCCTGTTCCCAGCCTTTATCAACAGCGCCCGTAGGAAGAGTCTGGAAGGACTGCAGCAGCTCGGCGGCGGGACAGTGGGGCTTTCAGTTTGTTTTTTGCACAAGTAGATATAAAGCAGAGAGTCCGAGCACGAGGCGCGCTCCGGTGGCCGAGAGGGACGGCCCGTGGTTCCCGGGGGCCCGCGCGCGAGGGGCGGTACTCCATGACGTCATCAGCGGGCGCCGCGCACCAGGCCGGAGCCGGAAGTGCTGTGGTAGTGGCGCGGGGCCACGTGCAGACCCTCCGGGAGTCGGAGCCCGACGAGCGTCGCCGGTGAGACTCCGCAGGGCCAGGGTGGCAGTGCGCGGGTGGGGGTCGCCCTGCACTTCCCTGCAGCCTCTCATGGCCGCCCCCAGCCCTGTGCCAGCCTGGCCTGAGCCGCCCCCTGCCTCTACACAGGCCAGGCCAGTGTTTCTGTTTACTGCCCCCTGCACGTCCCCAACCTCTGCTTGCGAGCCCTTACATCTGCATCCCCCTGCCACTTGTCTGCCCAGGAGCCCGCCATAGGGGAAACTGGGAAGAGGGGGCGTTCTGCCTGGCGTGGAGGTGACCTCACGGGCCATTTGCAGCTCTTCCCTAGGTAGTCGCTCTCTCATCCTACAGCTGGAGAATGGGAACCAAGCTCCTGGAGAAGGGTGATAAGAGAGAGGGTCAGGCCCTTACTTTGTGGGAATCCTTGGGCCCCTCCTCTGTCAGTGTAGGGCCTCAGTTTCTCCATCTGTGATTTGGGCTGATGGCTTTTTTCTTAAGACCACACCAAGAAGGGCTTCAAATGTTAGGCCAGGGTGCAGCCCTATTGGGCTGTCCTAATGGACAGTGCCAGGGACTGAGCCAGCTACTCCACCCCCATTGCTCAGGATCTGGGCCTCACAGCCTTCTCTCTGGACCCCAGGTGCATATCCTGCTTTCTGGCCCCCTTACATGTTCATGCCGACACACCTCCCAGGTCCCTGGCACCTGCCAGACAGCAACACCATGAGCTTCGTGGCGTATGAGGAGCTGATCAAAGAGGGTGACACAGCCATCCTGTCACTGGGCCATGGTGCGATGGTGGCAGTGCGTGTGCAGCGTGGGGCCCAGACCCAGACCCGGCACGGCGTCCTTCGGCATTCAGTAGACCTCATTGGCCGCCCCTTCGGCTCCAAGGTGACCTGCGGCCGAGGTGGCTGGGTGTACGTGCTGCACCCCACACCTGAGCTCTGGACACTGAACCTGCCACACCGCACCCAGATCCTCTACTCCACCGACATTGCCCTGCTCACCATGATGCTGGAGCTTCGGCCAGGCTCTGTGGTCTGTGAATCGGGTGAGTTCTTCAGGTTGCCTCAGTTCATGAAGGTGGAGGTCAGACCCACTGTCCAGCCAGCCTCCAGCCTGCCCTTCCTGAACACAGGCATTATTACTCAACTTCTGTTTTAACAGGGTCTTTCTGGGGGTGCTGACCGCAGGGAGTGAGGGCAGAAGCAAGGAAGCCGGTTAGGAGACTGGTGCTGTACTCTGAGAGTTGATGGGACTGGACCAAGGCTAGCCCGCTGGAGGAGCTGGTGCCCAGGGGGGATCCTACTTGTCTAGGTGGGGTGGGGGGTGTGAACGCTGCTCGGCGCTGACCGAGGGCAGAGGGTGCCTGGCCTGGCCGTCCCTGACTGCTGCGAATGGGAGCCCCAGGCCCAGGGCTGAGAGTGCCCCTTCCTGGAGGGAGGCCAGGGCTGCTTCAGGGTGCTCACTGTGGGTGAGGAGCCAGCCCCGTGCTCATCCCAGGCCAGCACCATTGTCCCTGAGCCCAGAGCCTAGAGTGCAGATGGAAGTGCCTGAAGGCAGCTGTTCCCAGCCTCTGCACATGTGTGCGCCCGCGTACACACACACACGCAGGTGCTGGGGATTGAAGCATGCACCCTAGCCAAGAGCAGCCCAGGCCCAGGTGTGCCTAGATTTCCAGCATGTTTTTCGTGGGCCGGGCATCTGGGTTCCAAAGTCACGAAGAGTTCCCCGTAGCGCTGCTGCCAACATTTGGAGGCTTCAAGCCATCTGCATCCCTCTCTTTGTCCACGTGGAGGGCCTCAGTTTCTCCATGTGGACAATTGGATGGTTCTTTTTGCCCAGCCAAGCACTTTGAAATGGGGAGAGTCAGATGCAGAGCCTGGGCAGTGAGCGGGTCAGAGAGTGGGTGGGGCCTGGGCAGAGGCTGACTGCTAGGCACCAGGGCAGCTGGGGGGTGGACGGGATTCAGGGCCAGCTCATCCCCTGCTTCCCCCTGTGCATCCGCAGCCAGGGCCTCGCTCCACTCGGCTGAAAAGTGCTGTCGGCGAGCGTGCTTCTGGGCTCCTCTGATGCGCCAGCTTCCCTTCTAGGAACCGTGGCTACAGCCGTGACCAGACAGACCAAGTTTCTGCTTCTCAAAGGGGACAGACAGGAAGCCCACTGTGACCGTTACGGTGTTGTTGATTGCTGGGGGGCTTGGGGAACAGGGCTGCGTGTTTGAGGGTGACTCAGAGAGGGGTCCCTCCAGCTAGGGGTGTCAGGGAGGACCTCTCTGAGGAGGGAGCAGTGAGTTGAATGTGGTTGAATGTGATGGGAAGGTGGTACCAAGAGCCAAAGGGGAGGGTCACCCCAGGGAGAGTCTTGCAGAGACCCTGCGCGAGGGGCCGTCAAGGAGACCAGCGTGGCAGGAGCAGGGATGAGGTCAGGGAGGAAGGGGGTGCTGCTCGGGAGTCACGAGGAGTCCGACTCCGCCGTGCGTGGAAAGGGCAGAGGCCTGGTCTGACCGCGGGGAGAGAGAATCCGCGGCTGTGTTGAGGTGGACTGAAGGCGGGGGTCAGGGGCTGTCACGGGGAGCCGGGAGCGGGGCCCGGGCGGGCACGGCAGGCAGGTGGGGAGAAGGGCTCCCAGAGAGATGGGGGAGGAGGTGCAGGAGTTACCTGTGGGGAAGGGGAGGGCTCCTCCGAGGCATCTGGCTGGGCAGTCATGTCACCAGCTGGTTCGGGAGGCTTGGCAGGGAGTGGATTTGGGCTGGATCGGGTCCAGCTCTGCACCTGTAAATGCTGGGCGCTGTTTGCGGTCGCGGGGGAGGTGATCGGTGTGCAGTGGGCGCCCGGGCGTCTTCGTGAGGCCTGGCGCCTGGAGCAGCGAGGTGGGGGAAGGTCACGGGGGGTGACCGGAGGACGCAGGCCCGGCTGGACACTGCAGGACAGGAAGGCTGGCAGAGGGGCAGCCGTGAAGGAAGCTGAGGAGTGGCCCGTGAGGCTGGGGGAAAACAGAGACGATGACGTGGGGGGCACATTGGTCACCGTGTCTCTGGTCGCGCAAGGTGAGGGCAGAGCTGCACCCCGTGTGGTGGGAGCGGATCGGGGGGGGAGCAGGAAGGTGGACTGACCTGAGTCCCTCGGGGAGCTTGGGCCCAGCCACCACGTGGGACGATTCCAGTCCCCTTGATCTGCTCTGCACAGAGCCTGCAGGGCCACGGGCCAGTCCCGGCCCCTCTCGGGACCCGTCTTCGGGGCTCCAGGTCTGTGCAGCAGAGTCTCTCCAGAGCCAGGGGTGGTCAGGGCTGCCACCCTCCCCGCTGGACCCACGGCGGACATCGATGATCAGTCAGCTCCCTCCTCTCCCCCTGCCACACATGCAGCCTCCGTGTCCCAGGACCCCTCAGGGAGCTCCAGACTGGTGCCTGCTGGTAACCCGGGGTCGGCTGACCTCGTGGGCCCTTGATGGGTCCCTCATAGTGCGGGTGGGCTCGTTTCCCGTCTGACACCCGTCCCGTCCCGCTAGGCACCGGCAGCGGCTCCGTGTCGCACGCCATCATCCGCACCATCGCACCCACGGGCCACCTGCACACGGTGGAGTTCCACCAGCAGCGGGCGGAGAAGGCTCGGGAGGAGTTCCAGGAGCATGGCGTGGGCCGATGGGTGACCGTGCGCACCCAGGACGTGTGCCGCAGCGGCTTCGGCGTGAGCCGCGAGGCGGACGCTGTCTTCCTGGACATCCCCTCGCCTTGGGAGGCCGTGGGCCATGCCTGGGACGCCCTGAAGGTTGAAGGTGAGCGGGGGGGGGGGGGGGGTCTGGGAGGGGTGTGGCCAGGCCGGGGCCACTTTCGGCCTGAGCGGGGGTGGGTCAGGGCAGCGGGGGAGTCATGGGGAGGTCGCCCAGGGAGAGGGTGAGGGTGAGAGGGGTCAGGACTGGGGAGGGTGGGCCTCCACCTGGGCTCCTGCCCCTTGGCCTGGCCCCACTCCCACCCCAAGGTGGGAGGTGTCTCGGGTCCCTGGGGAATGTGGCATCCCTGCCTGAGTGAGAGGCGGGCCCTGCACCCCTGGGCTTGCCAGAGGTCAGAGGGCAGCCCCTCACCCCAGCCAGTGCCTGCAGAGTCTCCCTTCCCCACCCGCCGCCACAGCCAGGCTAATGCGCCCCTTTTAGGGAAGATGCTGGGTGCAGAGGCTGGAAGGTCGGCTCTGAGCCAGGAAAGTGCTGGCGAGGCCCTGGGTTTTTCCCTTTTCTGGAGAAGTTGTTGGCTCAGGCAGCCGGGCCGTCCTCCTGCCCGCTGAGCAGTGCAGCACGAGGGGGCGGGAGAGGCAGGCCAGGGCGCCCCAGGGAAGGCCTGCCCCTCGGAAAGACAGACGCCAAGGCGGCCATAGGGTCCCAGCGGGGCCCCTGCCTGCTGGCTCAAGCTCAGCCCTGGACTCCTGTGTCCTGGTCTCTGCTGAGGTGGCCTGGGGCTGGGGAGAGGGGCAGCGCTGGCTTCCCCACACCTCTGCCCGCTCCGGCTTTGCCCCCTGGACACCTGCAGGTCCTCGCTGCTCCAGGGACACCAGCGGGCCCAGGCCTCGGACCCCAAGGCCGCAGCCGGTCGCGCAGCCGTGGCTGAGCCCAGGCAGTCCCTGCCCTGGGCTCCCTCCTGCCGAGGGAGCCATGCTGTGTGTTGTCCCGTCCCCTCCGCCCCGCTAAGCCCCGTTCTCTGGATCTGCTTGTTCTGGCCCAGAGGCTCCCGACTTCCTCGTGGGTCTGGCGTTTCTCCAGCTTGGCCCGGCGAGGTGCGGCCGCGGGCTCGCTGGGCCTCTGGCTGACGAGCAGGCTCAGGCCCCAGTTCCTCGGCTGTGTGCACAGGGGTTGCGTCCCCTCTTGGGGGTGACCCTGTGCCCTCTGGGTTCACGTCAATCTCACGCTCTGCCTCCAAGCCCAGGCCTCCCAGCTGACCACCTGGGGGTCTGTGTCCCACGTGTGGCTGAGGTGACCAGGCCTCAGGGACCTCTAGGGGCTGGCCTGGGCCACGTCCCTTCCCCTAGCCAGCCTGCTGGATGTGTGGGCGAGCCCTGGTGGGAGGCGGCAGGAAGGGGCTGCGGCTCCCGCCCCCTCTCCCTCACCCTTGGTCCGTGGGGCTCCGCTCAGAGTGGGCACCTCGTGTTCCCAGGAGCGGGCGACAGCCTGTAATTTCCTGTGACAGCCGCAGCCCCCGCCCCTGAGGCTGCTCTGTGTGGTTGAAGCTGTTCAGGCCCAGCACTCTGGCGGCTGCCGTGCCAAGGCTCCGCGCTGGCCCCGACCCTCAGCTGCCTGGTGGGAATCGGGGGTGGCGGTGCCCTCTGGAAGCCCAGGGAGATCAGGGCGGTGGGCTGGGCCTGCAGCGGCGCGCGAGGGCTTTGTTTGGGCGGGGCCCTGCCCTGTGGCTGCAGAGGAGCTTTTGCCCCGGGCCGGCCCGGCTCCCCTACCCTGGGGCCGCTGGGGCCGCAGCTCTTCGTGGCCAGAGGGCTTGGTGGGGGCTTCATGGCCTCGGACCCCAGGGCAGGGGTCGGGGCGTCCACCCTCCTCAGCTCGCACAGTGGGGTCTCGCAGCGCCCACTCCCGAAGGGACTGGGGGTGCATTGCCTCTGCCCTGCAGTCCCAGGCCGCAGACGCCCGGGCCAGAGGAGGCTGCCAGGCGGGCGGGGCTCTGAGGGCGGCCCCTGCCCTCTGACCCCGTGTCCTCCTCCTGCGCAGGCGGGCGCTTCTGCTCCTTCTCCCCGTGCATCGAGCAGGTGCAGCGCACGTGCCAGGCGCTGGCGGCCTGCGGCTTCTCGGAGCTCAGCACCCTGGAGGTGTTGCCCCAGGTCTACAACGTGCGCACCATCAGCCTGCCCGCGCCCGACCTGGGGGCCAGTCCGGGCCCCGACGCCGGCCCCTTCCGCAGCGGCATGCCCATGAAGGAGACCGTGGGCCACACCGGCTACCTGACCTTTGCCACCAAGACCCCGGGCTAGTGAGCCGCCTGCAGGAGCTCCAGGGAGCTGGGAGCACCGCGGGGCCGGACGGGGAGGCGAAGCTCAGCCAGAGGCTGCCTTATATGGTCGGCGGGTGCCAGCCGGGGCCTGTGTTTAGAAACCGACGGACGCGGGGTGGGGCGGGGCCGGGGGCCTCCCGGGCGGCTGAGTGGGGCTGCCACGGTGGAACAGCATCCGGCCCCCGGGGAGGGAGGCCTCCCGCCCACGTCACCGCCGTGGTCAACGTCCCCGTCCTGCTGCTCTTTGTTGCCACTCACCGTCTCCACTGCCGTAGGCTCTCCTGGATGTTGAGGCCCGAGAGTGCAGGTGGCGGGGTGCAGGTCTGACCCTTCCCAGGTGGCCCCAAACGAGGAGGGAGGAAACGGGGGTTGCAAAGACCCGGAGGAGGAGGGCCAGGGACCTCCATGGTCCAGCTGCCCGGCATCTGAGGCGACCCCGCTGTGTGGCCTCAGGTCTGACCCCACCCCTCTGGGCAGTGCACAGGCCGCGTGGGCATGTCCCCAGATTCCCGCTGGCGAAGGGGCGGGGCAGCCCCGCTGATTCGCTTCTGCCTCTGGGAAGTACCTCTGCGGCCCTGGCCCAGCCAGAGCCCTCTCGTGTCAATGCGTGCGAACACGCAGCGTCATGTAGGGAAGAGCTGGGCAGGGCGGGAACGTGCTTCCGGTGGCTGGCCAGTCGGGTCAGAGCCACTCGGTGCCCCTGCCGCTCACAGGAGCCGCAGGGATGTGGGGATGGGGGCGTGCACCCTGGATGGAGGGGGCGACGCCAACCCTGCCCTGGCCTGCTCTCCAGCTCTGGTGCACGGCTGGCATCCCTCCCGCCCTGCTGCTCGAAGGGCCTGGGTGCCTGCCCTTGGCCTCAGCCAGCCGTCAGGAGACTCGGTGACCCCAGGTCGGCGTGAGAGCCCCAGGGTACCGGGCTGGCCTGAGGCTGGTCCCCGACCACCCCTGGCAGAGAAATAAAACACTGTTGCCCCTGCTGTGCTGACTGGTCCACCCTGGTGCCCCATGAGGCCAGACCTCCACTCCCCACACCAGCATCCAGGCTGGACCTCCCTGCACGTGGCCCCCCGGCCCCTGCTCCTTCCTCTCCCAGGGCAGACACCACAGGGGCTCTGGACTCCAGGACAATGGCCTGGGACATGGTGGACAAAGGGACAAGTGTGTGGCCACCCCCACCCAGCTGCAGAAAGGGCCACTTGTTCCTGGGAAGGGTGGGGGCGGGGGGGGGGGAGAGAGTCCCTGGCTGTGCGTGTGTGTGTGTGTGTGCACGCGCGTGTGTGTGTTTCCTTCCGTCCATGTCCGGCTGGGCCTTCCGTCTGCAGCCCGGCCTGGGCACCTGGGTTGCCCCTCTTGTTGCCAGAAGGGCCCAGAACTCAAGAAGGACCTCCCAGGCCTGCTGTCCTGGCCCCAGGCCACCACCCAGGCTTTGGGGGTCCTTGGAGGGATACCAAGTGAGGTGGGCCTACAAGAGGACCAGTCTCCTGCTGGCAGCATCACAGGGCCAGGGGCGCCTTCTGTCTTCTGGTAAGACCTGTGTCCCCTCGGAGACCCTAGTGTCCCTAGAAGCCCTTGCCCTACTCCAGGGGTCATATCCCCCCTTCAAGGACCTGTCCTGACCTCTGACCAAATGCCTAGTCTGGGGACAGAGGAGGGACCTGGGCTTTCCTTGGCCTTCAGGAAAGGCCTGTGAGGTGTCTGATGTAGGGCATAGGCCTCCTCTGCAGGCCTGGCTCTGCCTGTTCTCCAGGGCTTCGGCTGGCAGGCTAGACTATGGCCCTGGGTGAGTCACTGGAGCCTGCACTTGGGTCCGTGTGAGGTGGAAGGGAAAGCCCAGGATGGATGAAGGACGGAGGGCCACCAGGGTAGGGGTCAGGAGGCCTGGATCCCTGTCCACGCTTGCAGTTGCATGCACAGAGCTGCTCTCAAGTATGGGGCCCTCCAGCCCCTTGACTGTCTGCCAGGCCCTGCACACGAGCCCCCAGGGCTCCACTGGGCCTCTATCCCATGCCGGGGGCCTCAGCCTGGAGCCCCACCTGGCCGCAAGCCAGCAGTGAACTCCTGCGCATCCTTCAAAGCCCCTCAAGTGTCTCTCAGAGCTTCCCACCCCCACACACCGAGGCAAGAGCGTCTTGCTCAACCACGTCTTCTGCTCCCACACATCCCATGCTGGTGATCAGCCCTGTAGGGCTGCCCCTAGCCTGGGAGCCCCTTCAGGCAGACAGCAGAAGCCAAGCGGCCTCACAAACCGCACATGTCCGTGGTGAGTGACCGATCAGCAGGTCACTTGGTCACCTCCTCGAGGCAGGAGCCTAGGGCTGGTCACAGGACGAGGATTCACCCGGAAAGTCCCCGTCCAGCCCCAGACTCCCACCTCTGGCCTTCAGTTTTTCCTCGGAAATTCCTGCGCCTGCCCAGCCCTGGTCTGAGTGGCTGAGACGTGACACATCAGCTCCCTCCGCTGCAGCCCCCGCTCCCAGGTCTGAGCCCGGGAAGCAGATGGCCACTCAGACTCACTCACCTGCCCTGAGGGCCCTGGGCCAGGATCCCACCTTCGGGCCAGGATCAGGGCCTGCCTCTGGGCTGTCTCCAGCTGCCTCCCCCCGGAAGCCCCCCGGGCTTTGCCCCTGCAGCCCCAGTGTGAGCTGCTCCTGTCCTCCCTGTGCTTCACCGTCACCTGCCTTGGAGGGGCTCGTGCCCTGCACCCAACCTGGGGCAGTGTGGGCTGGGGGCTCGGGGCGGTTGTTGGATGGGTGTTGGTTGGTTCAAGGGATGCCAGGCCCCTGGAGGCTGTACCCTGTCTAGCAGAGGGCGACAAGGAAGGTCATCTGCATGAGGACAAGTCAGGGGATGGGCTTCCCCACATCTGCCCCCCTCAACCCTTAGGTCTGCAGGAAGGCCCCCCTTCCCGTCCCCTTCCCTCTGCCTCCATGGCCTCTGTTCTCCCAGGGCTGCCGGCTCTCCGGCCTCTAGTCTGCGTGCTGGAGGGAGGGTGGGCTGCGTGGGACCCTGGCCCAGGGAGATGATGCAGCTCCTACCCCATCCCAGCCCACTGCACAGGGAGAGAAACAGGCCCAGCAGAGATGAGGCGGATCCAGGCCTCCTCCACCCACCCACCCAGGACCTCCCATATCTGACACTCTCCCACCCATGTGGTTGTCTAGGGAGGTCAAAGGAGACTTGCTGCTGCAGTCATGGAAGGCTCCTTGGAAGAGGCGACGGTCTGCAGGGTGTGGAGGGGCGGGTGGAAATTGGAGGTGGGTGAGCTGGAGGCCTCCCCAGGGGGCAGCAGGAGGCCCCAGGCAGGACAGCTTCCTGCAGGCCCAGGAGGATGAAAGGCCTTCAGGAAAGGCTGGTAGTGCCTGCCGTGTGCAAGGCTGCTCTGAGTACAGGCCAGTCACGGGACCCAGTGCTCTGCTCTGCCCGGGGGCTCTCGGGCTCGCGTGCCAGCCTGGGGGTGTTCCTGCCTCCTAGTGGGGCTCAGGTGAGAGTGTCCCTGGGTTGGCCCTGCTGGAGGAGGGAGCGTGCAGATGGGGACCCAATCCTTAGGTCGGTCCTCTTCACCAACCTCGGGCGCTCTCATGCAGCAAATGGGGGTCGAGCATCTGCCAGCGGCCCGCTGGTGCCGGGGACCCAGACCTTCAGGGCAGCCTGGCCTGCCCTCGAGGGCTCCCGGGAGGCAAAGACTGCAGGTGGGTTGTGCACGGCTGGAGCAAAGCAGGGAAGGGGGTGGGGTGAGACAGGAAGGCCTCGCCAGGACGTGGCCTCGGCGGTCACGGGGAAACATGGAGTCTGGACTGGGCCCGCAGTCAGCCTGTCCTCAACAGGGATAACCAAACCCTGCTCTGCCCTCGGGAGGATGCACTTAAGGGCTCAGGCGCCGGGTCTGCCGGGGTCACATCCTCCCTCTGGCGCCACGTTGACGAGTCCCTCCCTCCTTCGTGCAGAGGTGAACACAGTGCCTGCCCAGTGGGGGGATGGGGGTGGGGGAAGCTGCTGCCGTGAGATTAAGTGTCGTGTCAACGTTTGGACTGTCCGTGTCCACAGAATGTCTCAATGATTATTAGCGCTAGTGGGAAACACCGCCCTTTCCAGGAAGACCCCTGGCCTTCTTTCAGATTCCAAGGCCGGAATTTGGGGGCCACTTATGAATCTGAGGAATGTCCTCTGCACTTTGTGACACTTGAATAGCTTTTTGAACCTTCAGGGGCACTTGAATAGTTCATCAGAAGACTTGACATTGAGACTTTTCGGGAAAATCCAGGTCATCCAGTCACTGTGCTTATAGTTAGTTGTATGATAAAACTAAAAACTGAGAACATTGGCCTGTGCACAGGCAGATGGCACTCAACTGACCACAGTTTTTGCGGTAGGTGTACTAGTTAGCTGTCATCACAGACGTGCTGCATAACAGATCATCCCCCGCCCCCCAATACTCAGAGTCTTAAAGCAGCAGCCAGTTCCTCTGCTGGGTCTGTAGCTTGACTGCTCTTGGCTGACCTCTGCCAGGCTCGTCCATGTGTGGGGGCTGAGCTGATGTAAACTCTGCTCTGCTCCACCCTTTCCTCCTGGGACTGTGACTCTTATCACGTCCTGTGGCTCAGGCGCAGTAGGGGCGAGCCTGGTCATGCAGGCGCTTTTCAAGCCTTTGGTCACATGGCCTAACCTCAGATCCTGGTGGAGAGAGAGACCCTGTGATTTTAGGGGAGGAGCTGCAGGGCTGCTGGCACAGGGCATGGGGGCTGGGGCTTGCAGGTCCTCAGCCAGCGGGGTTGAGACAGCCAGGCTCGCCAGCCTTTCTTGCCCTCCTCTGTGGGTGTGTGTGTGTGTGTGTCTGGGCCCGGCCGCAGGATGAGGGCATTTCCTTGTGTGTGTGTGTGTGTGTGTCTGTCCGGGCCCGGCCACAGGATGAGGGCATTTCCGTGTGTGTGTGTCTGTCTGTCTGTCTGGGCCCAGCCGCAGGATGAGGGCATTTCTGTGTGTGTGTGTGTGCGCGTGTGTGTGTGTGCGCGTGTGTGTGTGTGTGTGTGTGTGTGTGTGTGTGGGCCCGGCCGCAGGATGAGGGCATTTCAAAGTCAGCCTGCCTCCGAAGCAGCAGCGTTGGCGGGAGGGAATAACTCCACTCCCACCAGGCTGAGAATAGCTCAGAATTGGGTCACGCTCCCCAAGAGCTCCGGTCACAGCCTCCAGCCTTTGAGGATAATCAGCTTTCTCCCCGACATCTGTCCCTTCAAAGAGGAGGGCAGGCCGGGTGCGGGCACATTCTTAGAAGGAGCGGAGGGGATTGGGACGGGGCAGGGAGTCTGTTAGTGGCTGGCCCCTTCCTTCCCTCCCCCGCTTCCCTTGCTGACCCCGCTCCATTCATGTCCCCTGCCTGGCAGGCCACTTCCACCCTTCCTGCCCACCCTGCCACTTCCCCCACTCCCCGGGGCCCATCAGCCCCTGCCCAGGGCCAGATGATGTGAGAAAGCTCTGAGGGTGCCCCCACCCTCCTGCCCTGACTCCTTCCTGGGCTCTCTTTCCTTCTGTCCTGGGTAAAGGTGATGGTGGGGAGTGCGCAACCCCCCTCTGCAAGGATGCAGGAGGCTCAGGTCTCTCCAGCCTTCAGGCTCTGACATCCTGCTCCCCACTTGGGCCCAACGTGGAGTGCAGCCCCTTGGCCTGCCAGAGGAACTGGAATCCCTCAAACTGCTCTTTTCTTTCGCGCCTCGATGAACCTAAGCAGCAGGGTAACCACTATGGAAGCTTCCAGCACCAGCTTCCTGGCTCTTTCCGAGGCTGCGCTGTTGTCAACACGAGCTTAGTTTTCCCTCCCTTTGGTTGGATTGTTTGTGCCGACGCCCCAGGCCCTTCTGGGATCACTGTGTCTCCCAGTGGCTCCATCGCAGAGGCCCCTGGGCTCCCAGATTGACAGCAGCAGGGGGACAACAAGGCAACGCAGTGCGGACGCTTCTTTTGGTTCAGCTGGACCATTTGAAGGCCGAGTGGATGTTTCATGGGTTTAGGGATGACAGCGTTTTTAGGTGTGCTAACGATACTATGAAATGATACGGTGGCTGCCATCGGCCTCAAAATAACCTGGGTGGGGTGAGGGGGAGGGAGATCTGAAACCCTGGTCCCCTGGGACCAGGAAGCCTTCGGGATTCTCTCTACTTTCACCTTACTTTGCCGTTTTCCATGATAGAGTTTTGTTCTGTTTTGTTTTGTTTTACAGGAGAAATGCTCCAGGCCACTTAACCATTTCTTTGCTCTTGACTCCCCAGCCCTGGAGGAGGTCAACCAGATCAGTGCCCGGGGTCACTAGCCCCAGCCTCCCCTCCCAGGGCCACCAGGCTCCTCCTACATCGAGGGCGGTGTGTCCCTCGGGTTCTCCAGCACTGGGGGCAGGGGCAGCAGCTCACGCGCTGTGGGGCAGGAGAGAGACACAGAGGGTTGGTCCCCGGCAGGGGCAACGGTGAGCCGTCCACTCTCTGCTCCCCTCAGCGTGGGTCCAGTGGCCACACACCCAGAAGCCAGCTTGCTGTGGTGGAGCCTGGGCCTTGGGAGCAGCTCCCAGCCTTGCAGGGTGGGAGGGGGAGGGCTGCAGGACGTCCTCACCTCCTGCCTCGGAGGGGGTGCTGCCCGCTCCAGGAGACGGCCGCTCTTCTGGCCTCTCCAGCTCCAGACAGCCACCCTGTGTTGGCTTCCAGACCCTCCCTGTAGCCCTGTACCCCCTTTGTCCACCCTGCTGCCACCAATAGGCCTGACCTCATGCCATGCCCCCAGAAGGTAGCTAAGGGATTCATTCGATTGCAGTGTAATTCCCATACAAGGATGGACCCGTTTAACAATCCAGCTCCAGGAGTGCTGGACCCACGTATGCACCCCTGGACCCCCGCTGTCCCTCCCTAGTCTGTCTCCGCACCTATCCCAGACGGACACTCGGCTGCCTTCTGTCACTGTCATTACATTTGACAAGAAAATGAATCTAAGCGGGCGAGTGAACCAGGGGATGGGACGAGGTCTGAACACAGCCTCTTTCCGTTGTGTCAGGGAGCACCGACAGGGCCAGCAGCGGACACACAGCTCCGCAGGACCCAGGCTGCTGGGCACGCCGATGGGAAGGCTCTGAGCCGCTGGACACACTCGGGTGAGCAAGGCCCGGGCCTGCGGAGGCGAGGGCCCTGCCGAGGAATGCGGGTGGCCGCCTGTGGGGCGGGGGCTGCGGGGGCGACAGACAGAGGCTTGTTGCTAAGCTACGGCCACAATGGACATTCCGGGCGCCAGGCAACTGGGACAGAGACGGGAGGAGGACGGGGGGCCCAGGCCACCCCCACCCCCAGCTCTGCTGTCCCCCAGGACGTGAGGCATACGCTGCCCGGCCCCGCGGGGCCTCCGACATCCAGGCCCACTAGCCGGGCACCCAGTGGGGAGGGTAGCCAGCGCGGGCTTCTGCAGCTCAGGCTGACCCAGCCCTCCGTGCCAGCCACCTCCTCTGGGTCTCTGTCTCCTCTGCCCCGTGCTTCCTGGCCAGTCCCCCCAAGGCTCAAGTGCAGGCTCTCACGGGGTCCCGGGCAGAGCTCAGAGGGTTTGGGGGGCCTCCGCCCCCCCAGCCCTTAGCCTCGGCACCTCCGCTTTTGGCCACACCCAGCCGGGGCTGGCTCTGCTGGTGGCCACGCCCGGAAGGGCCCCAGGCCCCCGGCGGCTGGCCCCGGTGTCCAGCGCGGCCTCTGTTTGTCTGGGACAAGACAAGGGGTAGGTCGGCTCCCTTTGGGCTCCACTTCCTCCCTCCGTGGAGAGACTGCTAAGGAGCTCTGGGCCCAGGGCCGCCAGCTGGTGCCCAGTGGCGGGGGCTCGGCGGCCCTTCCCACCCCTCTGATGGGTGGGACCAAGCTCCTGGTCCGTCCATCGGGCCTTGGCCCTCGCAGTTCCCGCATCCAGCGGCCCAGGGCCCCCTCCACCAGGGCGGCTGAGCCGCCAGGTCCCCTGCAGCCCCGAGAGGCAGACATCCCAGGAGCCCACCCAGGCCTGTCTCCCACTGCACAGTGCCGGGGCCCCAGATGGACTGCACAGTCCTAGCGGGCCCGACCGTGTCCAAGCTCTGCGGCCACGGTGACGGCATCGGAGTCCACCAGGCACCGTCTCTGCACTTGCCCAGCTTTTGTCTCTGTTCTCTGCTACCCTGTCTTTGCTGACCCCCACCGGGCCGGCCCCCCGGCCCCTGCCCGAGGAGGTGCCCAGTGCAATCTGACTCATCCTCACTGTGGACGCTTGGCAGAAGGGTGAGAGTTTCTCCCAGCCCCACCGGCTAGGGGCTGGGTGGTTTGGGGCAAAAGACTTGCCCTCTCTGAGCCTCAGCCCCCCCACCCCCTGTGGAACACGGTACGCCCAGGAGCTCCCTGGCTGGGCTTAGGCGGTTTCCCGCATGGGGACGTGCCCAGGCCTGCAAGCCCCTCACCCCACCACACACACATGCACAGAGATGAATGCACAGGTGCACGTGCCAGGCGTCGTGGGATCCAGGGAGATAGTAGTTTCAGAGCTCCCCACCCCCCCCACCCCGTGCCCAAGCCCACCCCAGGGTGCTTCCTTATGCCGGCCTCATGGTTCCCCTCCCCCTCCTGCAGCCCTCATCCTTGAAGCTTGCCTGCCTGTCCTGTGACCCAGACAGACAGCTGGACACAGACCCTCCCACACCAGGCCAAGACCCGCGCCCCACCCCCCAAGAGCTGCCTGGGCCCAGCAAGGCGTCTGGGGTGGAGTCTGCACCTCAACAGGTGCTGCCACTTATCAGGAGCAAAGCCAGGGGAGGAGGCCGCTCCCCTCTCCTCCCCCACTCCGTCCACTTCCCAGGGAGGCAGCCTGGGCCTCTCCAAGGCCGAGCAGGGGCCCCTCGGGGTCTCTTCTAGGCCAAAGCTGAGGACAAAGAGGCAGCTGCCAGCAGGGCGGGTTGGGGGGCCTCGGCCTTTGTGAGCACAGGGCCCCTCCTGGTGACCTCATCACAGCCCAGAGAAGGGCCCTTTCTTCCCAAGGCGGCCGTTGGGAATCTGCCTGGGGACAAAGCGGCTGCCCGGCAGGGGACCAGTGAGGGGCTGGCCCCCCCATGGCATAAATTAGGGGGGCTGAAGTGGGGGAGGGGAGGGCAGGGCGGCTGCAGCTGGCGCCCGGAGGAAGGCGCGCACAGACGGCCACCGAGCCCCCCCCGCACACACCGGTGCACGAGCTGCCCCCCTCCGAGGCTCATTCATTCATCTCTACTTCATTCATTCCACACATGGCCACTGGGCACTGGCCCTGGGGACGCAGAAGAGCATCCGGAGGAGGGAGGAGTGAATGGACAGGTGATGGCTGGGGCTCCCAGTCTGGAGGGGGAATTGGGACAGCCAGTCACCGTGGTCCCCAGGCTCCAGGGCTGAGCAGGGAGCTAGTCCATCCAAGCAGGTGCTCGGGACACCCACAGCTGCATGTCTGTCCCTGTGGGGAAACCAAGGCCCAGCAGGTGGCCGGGCCTGAGGTCACAGAGCAGCCTCTCAGCCTGGCCAGCTCCCCAGGTGAGGTCAGGAAGACATCTGGTTTTCAATGAGATCAGTGGTGTCGGGTGACATCCGCCCCCTGTGGGGCCCAGGGCTCCACAAGCATCCTCACTGCTTTGCTGGCCCGCGGCCCTCCCTCTTCAGGGCACCTCCCCTGCACCAGAGATGACCCCTGGGTGAGGCCTTGCTGGGTCAGATGGCTCAGGGTGGCCGGTGGTGGCAGGGCATGTTGACATCACAGATAGTGCCCGGCCAGCACAGGTCACCCAGAGCGCCCCTTGGGCTGTCCCATGGATGCCCTAGATCTCCTCTGTGGCCTGCTGAGCCCCACTGGGCATTGGAGACACCTGCCCCCATCCCCGAGGCTCTGAGTGCACCAGGGCCCCAGGCCGGGCGGGCTTCCTGCAGGCGGAGGCAACAGGGCAGATGGCCCTGAGTGTCAGGCCGGGTCCAGGAGGCATGCACAGGAGACCTGGTACTGTCAGCAGGGCTATGTCAGGCCCAGGGGGTCTCCTTCAAAGAGTGACAGCCCTCCCCACCTCCCCCACCAGCCATGAGTAGGATCTGGCCCTGCGTCCTGTCCACACTGAGCACAGAGGCTGAGAGGGTGTCTGAGCGTGTGGAGGGCACCAGCTCCGGGTTCCGTCCCCAGGGCTCCTGGCCCCCCCTCTCACCCAGATGCTGTCCTGACTTGGGGGACTTGGCCTGAGTTGTTTGGTTGGGGTCCGAGAACTTCGGGGCTTGCAGTCACTCCAGCAGCACAGAGAGCTCTGAGATTCCTGGTCCGGAAACTCCCAAAGCCTTTTTGCAACCACTGGGGCCAGAGCCCAGCAGGAGACAGGGAGGAAACTTACGCAACTGAGCACAGACTGGGTGCTGGACATTTCTGTCCTCCCATCACCCCCATTTGTGGATGAGGAAACTGAGTCTCTGTGGCTGGGGAGGAGGCCTGAGGCTTCCAGGACACTGAGCCCCCAAAGGCTGGGGCGCAGCCTGCAGGAGCCCCTCACCGCCTCCCTGGAACAGAGAGCTAGCAGGGCGGGGGCGGGGTGTAAGTAGGCCAGCGCTCTGTGCAGCGTTGCTATGGCGCCGCCGTTGCTGCTGTGCAGGCTTCCTTCTGGGCCCTGTTCCCAGGACACCTCGAGCTAGCTGCCAGGCGTCCCTCCCCAGCCCGGCCAGGCCCCATCGCCACTCAGGGGCTGCTCCCAGTCTCCGAGCCCTCCTCTACCCCCGGGCCCCTTGCCCACCCGCAGGCTGCCGGGGAACGGAGGGAGCCGTGGCAGAGCGTCTGTTCCACCTCGTCACACACACAGCCTGTGCACACACTCACAGCACACACGCGCAGCCACACGAGGCACTCGGTGAAGGTGAAGCTGCAGGAGCTCCGCCTCACGGTGGGAGGTGGGCTGCAGTGCAGAGCTTCGGCTCCAAGACGCCCCCGGACTCCGAGGGGCTGCGAAGCCCGGAGCTGGGCCTCAGCGGCCTTGGCGAGGGGCCTCCTCTAGCCTGGCTGCCCTGCTCAAGGAGCGGGGAGGGGAGGGGCTCTTTGGGCCTAAGGGGCAGACTGAGCCGAGCAGCAGTGCGTTGGCTCGGGCTGCCTCTGGGCCCCGCTGGGCTTCCTCCACACACCACGGCAGCTGCCGTGCCCACCCCGGGCCCCGTGTGTGCCTCGCTGGACTCAGCCCCGCGATGAAGTGGCTTTCACCGCCCGCTGCACAGGCAGGGGCCCAGGAAGGCCCTGGTGGGCAGCCGCCATGGCCGGAGCCACGCCCACCTCCCTCCCGACGTCAGCTGACCCCAGGGTCCCGGAAGCCCAGCCGGCAAGGACCCCAGTGAGGGCGGGGAGGGGGCACGGGAACCGAGTTCCCTGGGGAGGGCCAGGTGGGAGGGGCCGGGGGGACTCCCAGGCCGCCCTTCAGGGTCACAGCTGGGCCCTGTGAGCTCCCCCCTCCCAGTCTGAGGCCAGGGGTCCTCACGCCCGCACGCTGTCTGTGCAGGCGCTGGCTCCTCGCCAACAGGAGGGCCTGCGTCCTTCCGACCTGCGCCCCGCGGCGGCGGTGGCCCCGTGGGCACCCGCGTCCTTGGGGTGAGCGCTTTGTCTGTTAGAATCCCAAGGGCCCGGGGAAAGGCCCTGAGCTGTTAGCAGCGGGGGCCTTTCAGCACAAAGGCCTTCGGGCCCAGGAGGCCGAGGCTCTCCGGTGGGGATCCTACCTCTGCGCCCCTTGCAGCCTCCCCAGCCCAGCGGCCAGCAGCGCGTGAAGCTGTGTGAGGCGCTCAGGAAGTGCTCGAAAGTTAGAGCTGGCTCAGGGCAGAGGAGAGGGGCTCTTGAGAGGCCCCCAAAAGCTTCCTTAGGCAGGGGCGTGGTGGAGGGGCAGCAGGGGGAGAGGGGGCTTCGTGGAGGGGCGAGTGGGTGGGCCGGAGCTGGGAGCATGCTGGGGGTCCTGAGGGAGAAAGGGCAGGAGGCGTCTGACATCAGGGGCGGGGGGCGGGGGAAAGGATCTTGCTCCTGGCGCTGAGGTGACAGTGGCACAGAGGCTTGCCTTGGGCACAGGCCAGGCTGGAGGCAGGGAGGGACCCCTGCACCCTGGGCCACCCACCAGGCCCCATGGCTGGAGCTGCTGCGGTTGCCCTCACACCTGCCCCGCCTTGCTGCTGCAGGTGGCATGGGGCCAGAGGCCTGCTTCACACGGGGGCAGAGGCCTTTGCCTGGCGCACGTCACCTGAGCTGCCCTGGTTGCTGCCAACACAGGCCCTGGGAGGCCTGCAGGGGGGAACGGAGGCCTGGAGAAGGACAGGGCTCCTTGAGCCCCGGGAGCACCGGGGGAGGCCCAGGCAGGGTGAGGACCAGCCCTCCCTTCCCACTGCCCACAGCAGTGTTTCCTGACCCCGAGGGCCCAGACTCCCCGCCCGGGCTCGCCCACCTGCTACTGATTTCCAGTTCCTCCCTTCTCTTCGGTTTCCACTGACTTCCTCGGCCCTCCTGCCCTAGACCTCAAAACACAGGAGCCCCCGTGGGGCCCGGGAACAGAGGATGCGGCTGGGATCAGCCAGTTTGGCGGAGGTGGGGGGCGGTATCTGTCCCAGGCCAGAGCGCCTTGGGGCCCGGAGGATCAGCACACGGGGCAGGGGGCAGGATGTGGCATTTGGCTTGGACGTGAAGGTTGAGCTCAACTGCCCAGGAGGGAGGGACCAGCCTGCGTAGAGATGGGGGCGGACTGCAGGGCTGCCTTGCCTGCCAGGCCACCCAGCTCCACCCTGATGGCGCGATGCCACATGAGCTGTGGGCAGGTGGGCCGACCCGGCCTGAGACGGTCCTGCTGGACCCCCAACTCTGAGGGGTGAGTCAGAAGCGAGATCCACGGGCCTCCACAAGGACCCATCAGAGCGCGTGGTCGCGGCGTGACGGGTCATGGAACCCAGCACGAGCACCACGCACAGCTCGGGGACAGAAGCCGCAGCCAAGCGGCGCCGCGGCCACCTGTCCAGCATCCCGAGGGCAGCTGCGCGGCCGGCGCCCCTGCCCGCTGCCTGCTGCTCCCTCCACCCGGGCGGGTCCTGGGCTCCGTGAAACTGGGCCGCGGGCGCCGCCTGGCGGCCGCACAGCAAAACAGGACCGGAGGGCGGGCCGCGGAGGGGAAGACCGCCCTCCAAGGTCAGGGGCCCAACGTGGGAGCAGGTGCGCCGCGGTGCGGGCCGGGCCGTGCGGAGGGCCGGGCCGTGCGGAGGGCCGGGCCGTGCGGAGGGCCGGGCCGTGCGGCGGGTCTATCTAGGTCATCCTTTTCCACCCAGCCGGGCAGGCCCCGCGCACAGTGGGTCTCACACAGGCCCCTAGGGATCTCATCTGGAGGGACCCCCCCCCCCCCGCAAGGGGCACTCTCTCAAGCTGGCCCAAGCACAGGCCTAGCACCTGGACGGCCATCCATGGCAAAAGTCACGGGGCCTGGCTTGGTGGAGCTGCTGTGGGCTGGGCCTGGCAGGGTCTCCCCAGAAGCACCCGGTCCCAGAAGGCTACCTGAACCTGGCTCTCTTGTTTTTGGGGAGCCTCTGGTCTAGGATGCAATCCTGCCTTGCCAGGCACACATGGCTCCCCCCATAGCCAGCAAGGCCCTGTGGGATCCAGCCCGGCAGACTCTCACCTGACTTCTCACCTGGCTACAACCACAGGAGCTGCTGCACCTCAGGGCCTTTGCACAGCTGTTGGTCTGCCCTCACACTCTTCCCCTGGCCCTCGCGTGGCCCCTACCTCCTGGGCCACCCCGATAACCC
Organism: Aethalodelphis obliquidens; assembly: GCF_003676395.1. Taxonomy (NCBI): domain Eukaryota; kingdom Metazoa; phylum Chordata; class Mammalia; order Artiodactyla; family Delphinidae; genus Aethalodelphis; species Aethalodelphis obliquidens. Next base: position 26,711,387 of record NW_020837965.1, read on the forward strand.
TGTTGGTCCAAGTTGGCCCTGGGACACCTGCCTTTCTTTTGAGTGGCTGGGTCGGGGATGAGTGCCAAAAGATGCCTTTTTCTGAAAAGATGGAACCTGGGCCTCCCAGAGAAAATAAGGCATATGGGACCCTGAGAGTGGCCTGGGCCTGCCTAAGCTGGCCTGTGGGGGAGGGCAGCATGATGAGGCTGTGGACGGTGCCGACGAGACCTCAGGCTCAGGAGCCAGGCCCATGGGACATGGCTGGCTTCTGTGCCTGCCTGTTAAATTATCTGCATCCTTCTTTCTTTCTTTCTTTTTTTTGCCGCACCATGCAGCTTGTGGGATCTTAGTTCCCCGACCAGGGATTGAACTCAGGCACTCGGCAGTGAGCGCGTGGAGTCCTAACCACTGGACCGCCAGGGAGGTCCCTCTTTGCACCTTTAATAACCAGCTCATTTTGTTATTCAGCTAGATCCAGGGGGTTCTTGCACTGCTTGTGTGACCCTGTCCCCTTGAGTAGACCCTCCTGCTGTTAGACCAGACCCCTGGGAGCCCCCATCCCCTGGTGCCACCCTCACCGTCCTTGTAAACCCTCCCCCTGGGTCCCTCCCTCCCTCCGGGCCCTGCTGCCCTGGCCCCAGTGCTCCCAGTTCAGTCCCTACGTCTGCCACCGGGTGAGCCTTCAACAAAACTCCTCGTCTCCAAAGACCCAAATCCTCCCCTGGCTCACCAGGGCCCCCGGCACCCGTGCTCTGACCCCTGCTCCCTGCCGAGGTGCTCCCAGGCCCTCGGGTACGCCTGGCACCAGACTCTGGGCCTCTACGTCCGATGCCCCCTCACCTGGGAGGCCCTCCCACCCCGGGGGTCTCCGTGTAAAGGGTGTGCCCCTACAGCGTCCTCAGAGTCCCCTGCACAGGAGCTCAGGGCACATGCGCACCCGCTCCCCTGGACTCGTCCGCCAGCCTGGCCGGCAAGACGAGGTGACCAAGGGAGGAGGCCGCAGTGCGTGCCCCTGAGGGCCCCTTATGTGGGGGCTGACGTGTCCCTTGGGCTTCTCACCCAGCCGGGTGCTCGGCCGAGTGCAGTCAGTCAGACGTGAGGGTGGCGACGTGCCAGCCTGGCTGGCTTTCCTGCCACACGGGTCTTGGGCACGGCCGCTGCCGATCCCACCCAGCGGGCGAGGTGGGCGTGAGGTGACCTCCTGATGGGGATAGCAGGATTTCGGCTGCAGGTGCTGTAGACCAAGCTTCTTTGGATCCAGATGAGCAAAAGGGCCGCTGATTTTATTTAATTAACTATTTGGCCGCGCCACACGGATCTTAGTTCCCCGACCGGGGACTGAACCCGTGTCGTCAGCAGTGAAGGTGCCGAGTCCTAGCCACTTGGCCGCCAGGGAATCTCCCTGATTCTAAACACTTTATGAAGCCACGTGAAGGGCTGAGGTTTTCCATTTACTTATGCAGCAAGTGTTTGGGGGATGTATTATGTGCCAGGACACTGTTTCTAAAGTTCAGCCAAAGGGTATCCGAGCGCCTCCTGCTGCCTGGGACGGAGGCTTCGAGGATGAGGAGAAGGTTCTGCCTAGGAAGGCACCGCAGCCTGGCGTGGGAGTGACCAGCCCGTGGGCCCCGAGGGCTGCGGCAGGGGAGGGGGCCAGTACCAGGCCACGCCCGCCGTCTCAGGGGTGGGGCGGAGGTGACAGAACCCACCAATGGTGGCTCGCCCCTCCATCCAACTCCACATCCTGCGTCTGCCGGAGGATGCGGCGGGACAATCACGTGGGTGTGAGGGCCAGGTGGAGGCTGCAGGGAAATGGTTCAGGAGTTCAAAGGGTTAGTATACAGACGACGTCAGCCACTTGCCGTGACCGGTTTGGTGTTTCTCCGGTGTTTCTCCAGCTGCGAGTCACGGGTGCCTGGAGCTCCGAAGGTCTGTGACTCCTAAGCGGGGGAAATGCCAACTACACTTTAACTGGCCGAGTTCTCCGACCCTGAGTGCTCCGGACGCCTTCCCACCGTCCAGCCTGCACCCATGCTGATGAAATCAGAGCCCCTGGGGTGGGACCCTCCAGGTAAACCCTGTGCTTGCATGTACCCTACTGGGCTGTCCTGTCCTCCCGGTTCGCCATGCGGCCTCGGGCAGTGCCTTGGGCAAGTGATTGCTGTAGAGCCCAAATCTGTGAAATACACTTACCAAAACCTGCCTGGAATGGTTCGCAGAGTTTAACATGCACATGAGGCGTTTCGCCCAGGGCCTGGCACGCAGGAACGTTCACTCAACGATGGCTTGAAAAATGTTTAAATGATAGCGGAAGCAACGTAGGACACCCCCCGCCCCGCATCAGACACACTCTGACAGCCGGGCACCCGCTGACCTGCATCCGGGCCCTGAGGCGGGCCTCGCTCGCCCTCCAGTTAGCGCTTCTGCGCGCTGGAAGTAAGAACCAAGTTTGCCAGCGCTGTGCTGCTCAGCCCCTGTGCGACATCGCTGCCCTGCGCTGGGGTTTCTCCTGTCTTGTTGCTGACCAGCCTCGGGGGGTCCCTGAGCCCTGTCCCTCAGCCTCCCTGGCCTATGGCACTCACGGTCTCTCTCCAGCGCTCAGGGAGGACCTGCCCCGCTCTCCTGACATCCTGGAGTTTATGCCCGAGACGGATGCGGGACAAGCGTGTCCTTTGCCACCTCCACGCTGGCTGAGACACAATAGGATGGCCATTTCCCAACCTGAGCACTGAGCACACAGCAAGAGCTTGAGAACAGTTTTTTAAAAAAATGTATTTATTGATTCTTGGCCGCATTAGGTCTTTGTTGCTGTGCGCAGGCTTTCTCTAGTTACAGTGAGCGGGGGCTACTCTTCCTCGTGGTGCGTGGGCTTCTCATTGCAGTGGCTTCTCTTGTGGCAGAGCACGGGCTCCAGGTGCGTGGGCTTCAGTAGTTGTGGCGCACGGGCTTAGTGGCTCCACGGCATGTGGGATCTTCGCGGACCAGGGCTCAAACCCGTGTCCCCTGCATTGGCAGGCGGATTCTTAACCACTGCGCCACCAGGGAAGTCCTTGAGAACAGTTTCTAACGTGCGTAAATAACCCAAGCCTAACGGGGCAGAGCGCATCTTGGTGGGTGGCAGAGAATTAAAAATGTCAAATTTCCTGTCTTTTTAACCTGTACGATTTGTTTCTCCTGGCGGCTGGCCTATTACGCATCACACACCTGCACGGCGGGGCTGGCCGCGCTGCTTCTCCACTTGGATCACTGGAACACGCAGGCAGAGAAGACAGAAGAGGGCCTGTAGGAGGAGGCGGGGAAAAGGCAAAACCAGTTGCTGCCACCAGGTAATGGGTTGTAATGGGTTTGTGACAGACAACTGCCAAAACGAGGGTGAGCTGCGAGGTGGGTGAGGGAGCCCGAGGCAGAGCAGAGCATTTTGGGAATGCTGGAAGGACTAGATGGTCAGAGATACACGGCCGCCCGACTAGCTCAGGTGGCAGAGCACGAGACTCTCAAGTGGCCAGAAAAACATCTCCGTTAAGATGAGTTTCAACAGCACAACACCTTACCTCAAACCTTTCCTCCGGGGAGAGGACCTTTCCAGAACGCCTCGAGTTTCCCCTCCTGCGAGTAAGGGCAGCTCCTGTGCGCTTGGCCCGCGGGCACCCTCCCCAGGGAAGCAGCACGTGAGGCCACATCTGCTCCAGGTTCCCTGCCCCCCCCCACTTCCTGGGTTGTTTACGGGGGCACAGTTACCCCTTCACCCGCCACTGGATCCCCGTCTGTGCTCTGCGCTGCGGCCCCCTCACATCGCTGCCCCTGACTGGAGCCAAGGAGCCCTCCTCCCGGGCCTGGCCTGCTCAGGGGCACCCAAGTCAGACAGTACCCAAAGGTGAAAACATGACAGGACTCACACCTCAGACTCACGTCCTTTCTCCACCGCAAAGAGAAGCTAAGAGATTTTTTATTTCATCAATAATTAAGGGTATACTAGTATGTCTACCTCAAAATAATGCTGAATTATTTAAGACACAGTATTCAGTAGTCACACAGTTCATGGGGCAGGGACGAGAACCAACACGCTGGAATGACACACCTGAATTATACATCAAAATCAGTGTGGCAAATTGTTCTCCAATTATTCTTGAGAAAAACACTGCATGAGTTAAAAGCTAAAAAGCTTTGCTTAAAAAAACCTGTGTGAACAGGATAAGCTTAGACCCTCCAAAACCAGATTAAAAACTGGCCAAGCAAAACAAATGAGAAAAACTGGTTAAACTTTTCAAATATACTAAATTATGTCAACTATATTATACCCAGGCAGTTTAGCAAAATAAAGCATTAAACTGTCCTTAGTGGACATAGTCTTCATATTTATTTCCTTAACTACTTCACAGTAGGCTGATTAATCTGTTTGGAGAAAGAATGACCTGAAAGCAATGCTGACTGAGGGGAAGGTAAAGAAAGCAAACATTCGCAGGCAATGTCTCATGAACATGGATTATACAGTTTAATGCAGACCCAAGGCCAAACATTTTTAGGGGGCAGGTTTTACTTCCAGTACAGATTCTCTTCAAGTGAGATCATAAAAATACAATACAAAGTGATGAACCCAAAATACATGCAGCAGGCCACATTAACACACACGCCTCCCAATGAGGGACAGGAGCAGCTAAAGCCAGTATCGCTAGGGCTCATCATGGGAACCGAATCATCGGGCACAAGGAACTAGAACAGACTGAAGACAGGGAGCATCACTCCTCAGCACTCAAGGCTGATCTGATTATTTCAATGACCAAAATAATCCCCGTGAGAAATCCAGCGTGACCGTGGATGGGCTCAATATCCTATGCTCACCCCCGATGCGCAAAGATTAACGGTTTGAGCCATCTCTGTGAGTTATGGAAAACACTGCTGGAAATAAATGCTGGAGGAAGAACTGCTTTCAAACAACAATGGATACTCTGAAAGGACAGGCTAACATTTAACTTTCAAATCTGAAATGAACGTGAAGCAGTGGGGCCTGGTGCAGGATGTGTGTACGTCTGAAGTGAGTCAGAGTACAGCCTTGATTGCCCAGTGATATAACGCCAACAGTGCTCGAACTTAAAAACTCCTCAAGATTTTAAGAGCACCCTAAAATTATGATACAGGAGAGCAATCCTGAAACGACTTTGGTCGGCATGAGCTACCAATAAGCTGCACTGAAAGCCCGCTGGACGTGCAGGTGGAAGGCTCACGGCCCAAAGACCTCCGATTGCCCTTTGACCCCACTGTCCGATGAATCTATAACATTTCTAGTAGGAAAGACATATCAAGGGCTTTTAATTATTGGGCAGTACTGAGACAAAATGAAAATTTTTTAGGGCTACACGTTTATAATCTTTTAGGTGTTTAGGGCTATTCCTTTATCCATCTTATTTTTAGCTGTTTCCAAAGTTATCAAATTAATATCTCTGAAAGAAAAGAACAAATTACTATAGAGCTCAAAAGATGTACTCTAATACGATTATTTTGTGAGAGCTGACTACGGAGTAGTCTGTTAGTTATAATACTGGGGCAGCAAGTTATCAAGGCACTTCAGAACTCTGGGAAATTCTTTTGTTCACCTTAACAGGCAACTGGTAATCTTGGATCCTCAAAAAGTATGTACAGAAATATGTGTACCCTTTAGCAGAAAAAAAAAATTTCCTGCACTGACAGACTTTACTGGCCCTTTCAGGCACTAGAGAAGCATCCATGTGCCAATAACATGAGCTAAGGAATGCAGCAGGTGCCCGGAGTGCGACGTCTGCAGGCGCAGGGAGCTGATGCTCGCTTCCTCTGAACAAGCTTCAAAGAGCTGGTCCTGCAGGGCTGCTGACAGTTTCTGCTCTCATACACTGTAAAACAGCATCGGGAATGTTTAACAAGTTTGTCCCTTATGCCGCCTTGAATGACAGAAGAAGCCCATTACGTGCTACGTGCAGACATTTTTGCTTATTTTAGCATAACCTGATAATTGGTAATTTCCACTTCTTTTCATTACCTTACCATGGGTGTGGGTGTTTCCTTTTTTTTTCAAGGTCCATTAACTTCATTTAAATGTTCCCATCCTTAGTAATTTCTAAGGGAAACTCTAAGTTTAGATTTTACAAACAAAAACAACTTGAAGGTATCAGCTGGTGTTTTATCCCTTCTTCAATGCAGTCTCAAAGGTGTTTTTGCTATTCATTTTCATAATTTTATTATGTCATACACAAAAATAAGACTCCCCCTCTAAGTGCAGAGTACAGGAGAAAATACACTGTATTTCAAACAAAAAATGTTTATGAAAAAACCCACCATCCAAAAAAACAAAAAAAGACTCCCACCCTCTTAAATTGGGTGGAACCAACTGGGTTTTATAAATGAAAAAAATCCTTCTGCTTTATTTAGCATAATAAAACATTTCATTGTACTGCGTTTGTGCTTGGACTTTACTTCTATTTAACCAAAAATTTCCCCCTTCCTCATAACTGTCCTGGTATTTATTATGTAAGGTTATGTCTATTCTAGATTCTGAAATATCTGCATTTTAATGCTTGAACCTATTAAAACTTTTAAAAGCTGCCCCTATTCCATTTTCTGATTTTAAAAAAAACAACAGAAAACCACACCACAACATAGTGATCCAAATGGAAAAGTTAGTATGTCGTAATATTTGTTTTTCAACATCAAAAGCAGCAGAGATACTGAATTTGCTTAAATCATAAATACTGAGATTGACATATGCATGTATAAATCACATCCAGGCTCAACAAACTGAACGCTCTCTATAAATACACAGACATATATATAAAGTGCAAAAGAAGAATGATCAACCGTGGGCTCTCTGGCGTTTCAGTACTCCCATTCATCGGATTTCAAGTCGAGATAGCTGAGAATATTCTGTGCAAGCTTCACTGCCTGCTTCCGGGCAGCCTTACACTTCTCCTCTCCCTGTGGGTCAACGGCGTCCAGGGCAAGCAGCTGCTTGGTGAGCAGCTCCTCCAGCCGGATGTAGTTCTTATCATTTCGACTGCCATCAAATGAGAGAACTTCCCCCTGGATGTCTGACAAGTTTCCCAGGACGCTCCAGACCGCTTTGTGTGAGGGGTGCTCCTCACAAACAAACAGCTTTCTCTTCTCGAGGGCTTCCTTCAAGTCGATGTAAGTGATGAGGGTCTGAACTTCGATCACCGCTCTTCTCCTGGCTTCCCGGATGCAGGGGTTTTTTTCAAGGCTTACCTCATCCAACTGTCCAATCAAACCCTGCAGCTCTGTTTTGGAGCTCAGGTACCATTCTGAAGGATTCTGTGCTTCAAGAAGTTCGTTTTTTATTTCTCTCATTCTCTTGAGGACCTGTTCTATTTTTAAAATGGAATGATTCTGCCCCAGGTCAAATGCACGAGTGCCATCTGCTTCCTCTTCTAAATCCAAGTACTTCAATAACTGGTTGATATCTTCCACGACCTCCTTCCGGTAATTTCTGATTTCTGTGCGGCCGCACACGTCTAAAGCATCCAGATCGGCCATCAGCCCCGAGAGCACACAAGATAAGTGCCTGCAAGTCTCATCACTGTTCACTCCCATAAGAAGGGCAATCAGAGTGCCTCTGGTCTTGTTCACGTCACACAGCACAGAGTTAATTTTGGCAACTGAGGGATGCGCGTCCTCAGAAAGCGGCAGGGAAGGCTGCTTTTTCACGCAGTCCTCGATAATCTCTTGCACTGCACAGATTTTGGTTAAAGTGTAATACCGTGCTTTCCGCAAGGAGATCTTGCCTCCAGTTTTAACATGTGTCAGCCTCAAAATGACATCCTGGATGCCTTCCTCAAACTCATCAGTTACACAGTTGCCTCCACTATAAAATGGCACAATCTTCTCTTTCACTAGGGACTGGGCTTCTTTAAAAATGTTCTCTATTTCGATCCTGTGTGGGTGGTTTGCATTCTGCTCCAACTCTTTGAGAAGACGCTCTGTCTCTTGTGCTGCCCTCTTCCTAGCTTGCTGAATATCTCCTTTTCCTTCAGTATCTACCGAGTCTATTTCAAAAAGTTGTCTTGTTAGAATCCTCTCTAGTTTCTTGTAATTCTTGTCGTCTGACAGACCGCTGAAACCAATTACTTGCTGTTCTATGCTTTTTACCTCCTTTTGGATTTCCTGAAGCCTAGTAATAGAAGGATGTTGGTTTCCCATCTCCATACTTTTGTTGTGTTCAGTTTCACAAGCACTAAAAGATGACAAACAGGATAACTTATTACACCACAAAGCCTGCAGAATGGTAATCGTATATTAATTCATTCTACAAAGATATGCTTAAGAAATACGGCTTGTTATTGCGATCCCAAGAACAGTCAAGCTCAAGTACAGAAATTAGAGTGACTAATCAACTCCCTCTCCTGAAAACAACCTAAACGTGACAGTGATTGAGATCGGGGTTACTGCAGTGGGGAATATGAGCCAGAGCTCTGGACCTGGGAAATTCAGTTTCCTCAGTCATCAAAGAAAACGGCATATGCCTTCGTAAGTATGCCACGAGGCTGAACCATCAGCTTGGAAAAAGCACAAGTACCTTAGGTCCTAACACTGGAAGCTGGTTTTTGGCAAGAGCAGGGCCCCTCTGCAGAATGTGAAACAGCAGCTCTCCTAACCTTCCAGACGACGTGGGTTCACTGAAGCAACCCCACCAGGCCAAAGTGCTATGCCTAGTTTCAGGAAAAGGAACTAAACAAAAGGAGCTGAGCCAGTGAAACAAACACCAGGGGTTCGCAGACACTCCCAAAAGTCCCCGCTTCTACTTCCTCTCCACCCTTTAAGCACTTGTGTAAAGATACCCTGTTTCTCGCCCCGCCCTTTTCATACCTCACAAATCCTCCCTGCACAGGGATAAAATTCCACAGGGAAGGCGACTGGGGTTACGTTAAAGACACCACCTTGGGCTTCGGAGGCCTAGTACCCCCTGGGCCCTATCATGCTCCTCTCCTCCTCCAAACCACACCCCACGAGAATGAGACAACTATGACTAATTCATTCACCAGCCTCCCTTTAAGGGTCCAGAAGGGCTTAACGCATTTTTTTCTTTTTTTTACGCTCTTTCACGGGAAGGGGATGGATGCTCAACCGAAACTAATCCCCTGTGGGTGGCCGAGCCCAGAACACGCCTCTGGAAGCCCAGAAGAGCAGGCTGCCTCTGCTGTTTCCTCCTCTCTCGCCCGGCCCTCCCGGCACTTTACCCAGCAGCGGTCTAAGCTGGTTTGGTCTTGGCTTCCCGTGGGTGAAGTGGCCAGATGGAAGATCGACTCTTTACGGGGTGCGGCACCGGAGCTGCATCCCTCTCCCCGTCCCGGCTAGGTCTGAACGGGGCAGCCAGTGAAGGGGCCGGCGGTGGCAGCGGCAGCTACCGGCCGCAGCGGCCGCTCCGGGCGTCTCGCCCGGCTCCACGACGCGTCCGCCGGCCTGACCTCACAATGGCCCGTGGGGGGAGGGGACGGCCGCGCTCTGCCGGGCCAGGGGAGCCGGCGAGAAGAGAGGGAACTCGGGCCCGGCCGGCTGCGGGGAGCCCGGCTCCGAAACCAGGCCCGGCCGCGTCTGACCCGGGGCGGGTGTGGCGCCCCGGGACAGGGGTCGTCCGCTGGCAGCCCGCGCCGAGGGAGGCCGCGCGCGCACCCCCTCCCCCCCGCGGAGGCCTCCGCCCTCGCTCACCTGCGCAGCCCGCGCCATCGCACGCTTCGCCGCCAAAGCTCCTCAGTCCTGCAGTCGCCGGGACCGGCAGCCCCGTCCCCGGGCCGAACACACCCCGCCCTGGGAAAACGTCCTCCGGCGTCCGCGCTGCACCTCGACCTTTGCTGAGCTCGCCGCTAGCCGCCTACCGCAATGCCCTGGAATGCCCGCGCCCGAGGAGCTGCCACCCGGGCGCGCTCGCGCCGTTCGGCCGCCCACGCAGCCTGTCACATGCCGGGCTAGTTCATGGTCGGCCAAGTAGTCCCCTCCCGCGGACTTTGCGACCGTGCCGTAAGGCAGCCCCTCGCACCGTCGCGACTCCGCTGTGCGTGCGGTAGCCGCCGGACGGCAGCCATGGCGGCCTTGCGACCCCCGAGGAGGTTCCTCCTTCCTCTCTGCCGCGCCTTCTCCGGCGGCGGCTGCCAGCCCGTCCCCGAGCGCGGCGGTGAGCGCAGGGATGCCGCGCCGAGCCGGGTGAGCGTGGTTCCCGGAAAGGTTGGGCCGGGAGTGACCGCGAGGGGCGACAGACCCGAGCCGCGCCCCTCAGGGACACACGTGGGCGCTCACCTGCGTTGCCGCACTGGCGGCCTCGGCTGAGCTACCCGGGAGCAGGGTCCCCGAGCCGGCACGGGCCTGGCGCGGAGCAGCGTACGCGGCGTGGGGGGACGGGCGGGTGGAGAGTGGGAAGGCCCCGGAGCCCCCAAGTGTCGTGCGTCGCCGCCACCCCGGGGCTGTTGACAGAACTTCTGTTAAGTAGAGTCAGCTAGGAAGTTTATACGTACCTTATTTCTTGTCGAGGGTAATTAGTCTTTACATTTAAAGAGCTGTTGATAAGCACAGCGTGTGTGTTCGCGCGCGCTTGGCCCCTCGTTCAAATTATTAGTGCTTTTCGTCAAGTGATGACAAACTATCGTCATATCTTGTAGGACTTCACGTTGAACGCTTTTTCTGGTTTGGAAACTTTGTGTGCATATATGCGTGTTACTGACCAAAGATGCACAAAGATGAATATCTTTAGCAGCAAGGGGTGGCGAGCAGTTTTTATAAATTGCACTGCTTTGGGGCAGGATGTTTTGTTTGAGGGAGCCGTAGGCCTTCATTCCAACTGTCACATGAAAATTTGGACTAACGGTGTGGAATGGACTGCAGATAGAATATTTAAACGAAGCCTAAAAATACTGGACCTCCCTGGCGGTCCAGTGCGTAAGACTCCGCGCTTCCATTGCAGAGGATGTGAGTTCTATCCCTGGTCGGGGAAGTTCCGCATGCCGCGCTGTGCAGCCTGCCCCCGCCCCCCCCCCCCAAAAAAAAAAAAAAAAAAGCATACAAAAACTAACGTTTCATTTGCCAGCAGGCTAAGGAGCGAGGCTGGCAAGCATCCTTTAAACGATAATTAAAGAAGGATAAAAAGAGCTTATTAAGAATTCCAAAACGTGCCTGCCTGTAAATTTTCATTTATTTTGGTCTGTTGCTATTAGCATGCTTTTATAAATGCAGCTTTGAAGTTCTGTCTGGTTTACAGTGTAAACAGGGAGTTACCAGGGCAACTGGGCGCCTAGACCCCAAGCCTCTGGCTCAGTTCCCTCACACCGTGGCCGCAGCCCTGACTTCTGTTCCTAGAACATAGAAACCCGCCAGCATCTCAGTCTTTGGGCAGAAAGATACTCAACAGGTATCTGAAAATGCTCTGGGAGGGCAAACAACATCAGCCAACAGCTGCCCCCACGGTGAGGACTTCGCCCAGCTTCTTTTGTGAACAAGTGCTGGAAAAAAGAACAGCACCCACACAGGGCTTTCTCTGTCGACATACAGCCTTTTGTTAAAGTAAGTCTTACTGTGGGTCTGATCCTCGGGATGAGACCTCTGCCTTTTGCAGTCCAAGTGACAAGGAGCCAGTGCTGCGTAGCTGTTGGACTGCCTACACCTGTGAAGGCGATGATGCCGACGAGGCTGAAAGTGGAGCAGCTGACCCATGAGTCAGACCTTCCCCGTTCTAGCCTTACGACTTGTGTTGTTTTTTATTTTATTATTTATTTATTTATTTTGCGGTACACGGGCCTCTCACTGTTGTGGCCTCTCCCGCTGCGGAGCACAGGCTCCGGACGCGCAGGCCCAGCGGCCATGGCTCACGGGCCCAGCCGCTCCGCGGCATGTGGGATCCTCCCGGACCGGGGCACGAACCCACGTCCCCTGCATCGGCAGGCGTACTCTCAACCACTGCGCCACCAGGGAAGCCCTTGTTGTTGTTTTTTAGAATGTGTTCCCCATTACGCTAGGTTTTGGATGGGACGTTGAAGAACAGTTCTTTCCTCAGGGCAATTTGTGTTTCCTATGTATTTGGCCCCATCTTTGTGTGCTTCCTGAGCACACAGCCGGTTCTCCAGGTAATTAAATTCCTGCAGCAGAGAGAGATTGTTGTCTTTCAGGCTGTGATTTTAAATATTTTTTAAGGTCTTCTTAAAAGTCACAGGTCCTAAACCTTTTGTTTTCTTTATCTAAAGAGATATATTTTAATCCTGTATTTCTAGTTCACTCTATGTATTTTCTCATTCTTTGTTCTTCACTTGCGTTAAGGAGACCTGCTTTTAGGACCTACACAATTTATTTCCCTCTCTAATCTCTGGCTACCAGCTTATTATTATTATTATTTACTTATTTATTTTTTGGCCATGCCGTGCAGCTTGCGGGATATTAGTTCCCTGACCAGGGATTAAACCTGGGCCCTCAGCAGTGAAAGCGCGGTCCTAACCACTGAACGGCCAGGGAATTCCCTGGCTACTGTTTTTTTTAAAATAAATTTATTTATTTATTTATTTCTGGCTGTGTTGGGTCTTTGTTGCTGTGCGTGGGCTTTCTCTAGTTGCGGTGAGAGGGGGCTACTCTTTGTTGCGGTGCGCGAGCTTCTCATTGTGGTGGCTTCTCTTATTGTGGAGCATGGGCTCTAGGCGAGCGGGCTTCAGTAATTGTGGCACACAGGCTCAGTAGTTGTGGCACACAGACTTAGTTGTTCTGCAGCATGTGGAATCTTCCCAGACCAGGGCTCGAACCCGTGTCCACTGCATTGGCAGGTGGATTCTTAACCACTGTGCCACCAGGGAGGTCCCTGGCTACCGGTTTTTAATAGAAAAACATTATAGAACTTAGAGTTAAGCACCACTTTTCCTTCCAAACTGAGCTGTCAAATCAGGAGTTCTCTAGCTGCTTCGTACCTGCTTATTCCTTACCTTTGTTGTTTACGTCATTGGTTTACACCTTTGCCTGCACATTTGGAATGATCTGGAAGACTAGGAAATACCGGGGCCCACCCCCAGAGATTTTGATGTGATTGGTCTGGGATGCAGCCTGGGCATCAGGATATTTACTTATTTTCTTGATTTGTCTAGTTGTTTTCCCCCCAGCTCTGTTGAGATAAAACATAAGGATTCTCTCTCTTTTTTTTAAAAAAATATTTATTTATTTATTTATTTTTGGTTGTGTTGGGTCTTCATTGCTGCACGTGGGCTTCCTCTAGTTGCGGTGAGTGGGGGCTACTCTTTGTTGTGGTGTGTGAGCTTCTTGTTGCGGTGGCTTCCCTTTTTGTGGAGCACGGGCTCTAGGTGTGTGGGATTCAGTAGTTGTGGCTCGAGGGCTCTAGAGCATAAGCTCAGTAGTTGTGGTGCGCCTCTCCGTGGCATGTGGGATCTTCCTGGACCAGGGATCGAACCCCTGCATTGGCAGGCAAATTCTTAACCACTGTGCCACCAGGGAAGTCCAAACATCAGGATTCTTTTTTTTTTTTTTAATTTATTTATTTATGGCTACATTGGGTCTTCATTGCTGTGCGCAGGCTTTCTCTAGTTACGGCGAGCGGGGGCTACTCTTGGTTGCAGTGCGCGGGCTTCTCATTGTGGTGACTTCTCTTGTTGCGGAGCACGGGCTCTAGGCGCGTGGGCTTCAGTAGTTGGGGCTCGCGGGCTCTGGAGCGCAGGCTGAGTAGTTGTGGCGCACGGGCTTAGTTGCTCCGCGGCATGTGAGATCTTCCCGGACCAGGGCTCCAACCCGTGTCCCCTGCGTTGGCAGGCAGGTTCTTAACCACTGTGCCACCAGGGAAGCCCCAAACATCAGGATTCTTAAGGGCAAGTCCAATAAGTTCACAAGTTCGGGAACCATGGTTACATTATATGCATTAATATTTGCTTATAGTCCTGAATTCCATTCACGTTTATACTGATAGTAAACGTTTATCAAGCACTTGCATGCACTGTTCTGAAAACTTTACATATTTTACCTTATTTAAGCCTCAAATTCTGTCCAGTAGGTGCTTTTATCATCCCCATTTTACAGATGAGATTGAATAATTACTTTTCAATAATTACTTTTACAGTAAGATTAAACAATTTCAAGATCATAATGCTTGCACATAAGGAATATACATGTTATAGTTCCTTTATCCAAAGGATAATGAATTAAAATTTTTCTTCTAGTAAATTTTAGATGAACAAAACAGAGAAACAGGCCCTCAGCATAGAGAGGTAATATTTGCAAGTAACAACAGATAATGGAACCACTGGTGTCACGTTTTGCTTACATTTTCATTAAGGAGAATGAGCTCCAAAATCCCCAAGTTTAGATTTGGAATAAACCTCATAGGAAGAAGTTGAAACTCAGGATAGATGAGAAACTGGTGAGAGAGCCAGTCACTGAATTTTAAGGTTAACATGGCTATTTCTAGTATTTAAAAGGCTTTCAATAAATAGTTGGAAAACAAAGCTGCGGTGGGAGGACTTAAAAACCATGCATTTTAACTCTTTTATCATAAAGGTGAGGAAATTGGGACCCAGAGATGTAAAGTGACCTGCCTGCTAATCACAGAGCAGAGTCAGGATTGAAATCAATGTTTTCCCACTCAGTCCAGTGTTCTAACGCTACCAAATGCTTTTCCTTCACCTCTTGAAACAATTACATCATTTCCCCTTGTTCTGTTAATGTGGAGAATTACTTTGATTTATTGATTTTCTTTTTTTGTTACTTATGGGAAATTTAAAACATGTACAAAGATAGAAGAACATAAAGAATTGTTGTGTATCCAGTACCTTGCTTCTACAGTTATCCACTCATGGCTGTTTATTTCATCCTTAGCCCCATCCAGTCCCCCTTCCCAGATAATTTTATGCCAAATAGCAGACATATTTCATTTGTAAGTATTTCAGTATGTATCTTTAAAAGATACAGACTTAAATATATATACATATGTGTGTGTGTGTATATATATATATATATAAAACATAATACCATTGTCACACCTAAAAATATTATAATTCCTTAATCCCAGCAAATTTCCAATGTTCAAATTTCTTCAGTTGTCTTAGAAATGTCATAAATGTTTTCTTTTACAATTTGCTTGTATCAGCATCCAAATAAGGTCTACACATTGAGATTGATTAATATTCTTTTAGTTTTCTTTCAATCTATAGGGTTTGACTCTATCCCCTTCCTTTTTTTTTGAATTTTTGAATTTGATTTATTTTTTTATACAGCAGGTTCTTATTAGTTATCTATTTTATACATATTAGTGTATATATGTCAATCCCAATCTCCCAATTCATCCCACCACCACCACCACCCCCCCTCCACTTTCCCCCCTTGGTGTCCATACGTTTGTTCTCTACATCTGTGTCTCTATTTCTGCCCTGCAAACTGGTTATTCTGTACCATTTTTCTAGGTTCCACATATATGTGTTAATATACGATATTTGTTTTTCTCTTTCTGACTTACTTCACTCTGTATGACAGTCTCTAGATCCATCCACATCTCTACAAATGACCCAGTTTTGTTCCTTTTTATGGCTGAGTAATACTCCATTGAATATATGTACCACATCTTCTTTATCCATTCGTCTGTCGATGGGCATTTAGGTTGCTTCCATGTCCTGGTTGTTGTAAATAGTGCTGCAGTGAACATTGGGGTGCATGTGTCTTTTTTTTTTTATCATCTTTATTGGGGTATAATTGCTTTACAATGGTGTGTTAGTTTCTGCTTTATAACAAAGTGAATCAGTTATACATATACATATGTTCCCATATCTCTTCCCTCTTGCTTCTCCCTCCCTCCCACCCTCCCTATCCCACCCCTCCAGGCGGTCACAAAGCACCGAGCCGATATCCCTGTGCCATGCGGCTGCTTCCCACTAGCTATCTACCTTACGTTTGTTAGTGTATATATGTCCATGCCTCTCTCTCGCCCTGTCACAACTCACCCTTCCCCCTCCCCATATCCTCAAGTCCGTTCTCCAGTAGGTCTGTGTCTTTATTCCTGTCTTACCCCTAGGTTATTCATGACATTTTTTCCTTAAATTCCATATATATGTGTTAGCATACGGTATTTGTCTTTTTCTTCCTGACTTACTTCACTCTGTATGACAGACTCTAGGTCCATCCACCTCATTACAAATAGCTCAATTTCGTTTCTTTTTATGGCTGAGTAATATTCCATTGTATATATGTACCACATCTTCTTTATCCATTCATGGGCACTTAGGTTGTTTCCATCTCTGGGCTATTGTAAATAGAGCTGCAATGAACATTTCGGTACATGACTCTTTTTGAATTATGGTTTTCTCTGGGTATATGCCCAGTAGTGGGATTGCTGGGTCATATGGTAATTCTATTTTTAGTTTTTTAAGGAACCTCCATACTGTTCTCCATAGTAGCTGTATCAATTTACATTCCTACCAACAGGGCAAGAGGGTTCCCTTTTCTCCACACCCTCTCCAGCATTTGTTGTTTGTAGATTTTCTGATGATGCCCATTCTAACTGGTGTGAGGTGATACCTCATTGTAGTTTTGATTTGCATTTCTCTAATAATTAGTGACGTTGAGCAGATTTTCATGTGCTTCTTGACCACCTGTATGTCTTCTTTGGAGAAATGTCTGTTTAGGTCTTCTACCCATTTTTGGATTGGGTTGTTTGTTTCTTTAATATTGAGCTGCGGGGCTTCCCTGGTGGCGCAGTGGTTGAGAGTCCACCTGCAGATGCAGGGGACACAGGTTCGTGCCCTGGTCCGGGAAGATCCCACAGGCCGTGGAGCGGCTGGGCCCATGAGCCATGGCCGCTGAGCCTGCGCGTCCGGAGCCTGTGCTCTGCAACGGGAGAGGCCACAACAGTGAGAGGCCCGCATACTGCAAAAAAAATTGAGCTGCATGAGCTGTTTATATATTTTGGACATTAATCCTTTGTCCATTGATTCGTTTGCAAATATTTTCTCCCATTCTGAGGGTTGTCTTTTTGACTTGTTTGTAGTTTCCTTTGCTTTGCAAAAGCTTTTAAGTTTCATTAGGTCCCATTTGTTTATTTTTGTTTTTATTTCTGTTACTCTAGGAGGTGGATCAAAAAAGATCTTGCTGGGGCTTCCCTGGTGGCGCAGTGGTTGGGAGTCTGCCTGCCCATGCAGGGGACACGGGTTTGTGCCCTGGTCTGGGAAGACCCCACATGCTGCGGAGCGGCTGGGCCCGTGAGCCATGGCCGCTGAGCCTGCGCGTCCGGAGCCTGTGCTCCGCAACGGGAGAGGCCACAACAGTGAGAGGCCCGCGTACCGCAAAAAAAAAAAAGATCTTGCTGTGATTTGTGTCAAAGAGTGTCCTTCCTATGTTTTCCTCTAAGAGTTTTATAGTGTCTGGTCTTACATTTAGGTCTCTAATTCATTTTAACTTTATTTTTGTGTATGGTGTTAGGGAGTGTTCTAATTTCATTCTTCTACATGTAGCTGTCCAGTTTTCCCAGCACCACTTATTGAAGAGACTGTCTTTTCCCCACTGTATATCCTTGCCTCCTTTGTCATAGATTAGTTGACCATAGGCACGTGGGTTTATCTCTGGGCTTTCCATCTTATTCCATTGATCTATGTTTCTGTTTTTGTGCCAGTACCATATTGTCTTGATTACTGTAGCTTTGTAGTATAGTCTGAAGTCAGGGAGTCTGATTCCTCCAGCTCCATTTTTTTCCCTCAAGACTGCATTGGCTACTTGGGGTCTTTTGTGTCTCTCTACAAATTTTAAGATTTTTTTGTTTTAGTTCTGTAAAAAATGCCACTGGTAATTTGATAGGGATTGCATTGAATTTGTAGATTGCTTTGGGTAGTATAGTCATTTTCACAATATTGATTCTTCCAATCCAAGAACATCGTATATCTCTCCATCTCTTTGTGTCATCTTTGATTTCTTTCATCAGTGTCTTATAGTTTTCTGAGTACAGGTCTTTTACCTCCTTGGGTAGGTTTATTCCTAGGTATTTTATTCTTTTTGTTGCAGTGGTGAATGGGATTATTTCTTTAATTTCTCTTTCTGATCTTTCATTGTTAGTGTACAGGAATGCAAGAGATTTCTGTGCATTAATTTTGTATCCTGCAACTTTACCAAATTCATTGATTAGCTCTAGTAGTTTTCTGGTGGCATCTTTAGGATTCTCTATGTATAGTATCGTGTCATCTGCAAACAGTGACAGTTGTACTTCTTCTTTTCCAATTTGTATTCCTTTTATTTCTTTTTCTTCTCTGATTGCCGTGGCTAGGACTTCCAAAACTATGTTGAATAAGAGTGGCGAGAGTGGACATCCTTGTATTGTTCCTGATCTTAGAGGAAATGCTTTCAGTTTTTCACCATTGAGAGTGATGTTTGCTGTGGGTTTGTCATATATGACCTTTATTATGTTGAGATAGGTTCCCTCTATGCCCAGTTTCTGGGGAGTTTTTATCATAAATAGGTGTTGAATTTTGTCAAAAGCTTTTTCCGCATCTATTGAGATGATCATATGGTTTTTATTCTTCAATTTGTTAATATGGTGTATCACATTGATTGATTTGCATATATTGAAGAATCCTTGCATCCCTGGGATAAATCCTACTTGATCATGGTGTATGATCCTTTTAATGTGTTGTTGAATTCTGTTTGCTAGTATTTTGTTGAGGATTTTTGCATCTATATTCATCAGTGATATTGGTCTGTAATTTTGTTTTTTTTGTAGTATCTTTATCTGGTTTTGGTATCAGGGTGATGGTCCTCACAGAATGAGTTTGGGAGTGTTCCTTCCTCTGCAACTTTTTGGAAGAGTTTGAGAAGGATGCGTGTTAGCTCTTCTCTAAATGTTTGATAGAATTCACCTGTGAAGCCATCTGGTCCTGGATTTTTGTTTGTTGGAAGATTTATTTATTTATTTATTTATTTTGCGGTACGTGGGCCTCTCACTGCTGTGGCCTCTCCCGTTGCGGAGCACAGGCTCCGGACGCGCAGGCCCAGCGGCCATGGCTCACGGGCCCAGCCGCTCCACGGCATGTGGGATCTTCCTGGACCGGGGCACGAACCTGTGTCCCCTGCTTCGGCAGGCAGACTCTGAACCACTGCGCCACCAGGGAAGCCCGTGTTTGTGTTTTTTACCTTTTTTTCCCTGTAATTGATTTCTAATCTCATAGCATTGTGGTCGGAAAAGGTGCTTGATATGATTTCAATGTTCTTAAATTTACCAAGGCTTGATTTGTGACCCAAGATGTGATCTATCCTGGAGAATGTTCTGTGTGCACTTGAGAAGAAAGTGTAATCTGCTGTTTTTGGATGGAATGTCCTATAAATATCAATTAAATCTCTGTGGTCTATTGTGTCATTTAAAGCTTGTGTGTCCTTATTAATTTTCCGTTTGGATGGTCTGTCCATTGGTGTAAGTGAGGTGTTAAAGTTCCCCACTATGATTGTGTTACTGTCGATTTTCTCTTTTGTAGCTGTTAGCAGTTGCCTTATGTATTGAGGTGCTCCTATGTTGCGTGCATATATATTTATAATTGTTATATCTTCTTCTTGGATTGATCCCTTGATCATTATGTAGTGTCCTTCCTTGTCTCTCGTAACATTCTTTAGTTTAAAGTCTATTTTATCTGATATGAGTATAACTACTCCAGCTTTCTTTTGATTTCCATTTGCATGGAATATCTTTTTCCATCCCCTCACTTTCAGTCTGTATGTGTCCGTAGGTCTGAAATGGGTGTCTTGTAGACAGCATATATATGGGTCTTGTTTTTGTATCCATTCAGTGAGCCTGTGTCTTTTGGTTGGAGCATTTAATCCATTCACGTTTAAGGTAATTATCGATATGTATATTCCTATTATCATTTTGTTAATTGTTATGGGTTTGTTTTTGTAGGTCCTTTTCTTCTCTTGTGTTTCCCACTTAGAGAAGTTTCTTTAGCATTTGTTGTATAGCTGGTTTGGTGGTGCTGAATTGTCTTAGCTTTTGCTTGTTCGTAAAGCTTTTGATTTCTGCATCAAATCTGAATGAGATCCTTGCCAGGTAGAGTAATCTTGGTTGTAGGTTCTTCCCTTTCATCACTTTAAATATATCATGCCACTCCTTCTGGCTTGTAGAGTTTCTGCTGAGAAATCAGCTGTTAACCTTATGGGAGTTCCCTTGTATGTTATTTGTCGTTTTTCCCTTGTTGCTTTCAATAATTTTTCTTTGTCTTTAATTTTTGTCAGTTTGATTACTATGTGTGTCAGCATGTTTCTCCTTGGGTTTATCCTGCCTGGGACTCTCTGCGCTTCCTGGACTTGGCTGGCTATTTCCTTTCCCATGTTAGGGAAGTTTTCGACTATAATCTCTTCAAATATTTTCTCGGGTCCTTTCTCTCTCTCTTCTCCTTCTGGGACCCCTATAATCCGAATATTGTTGTGTTTAATGCTGTCCCAGAGGTCTCCTAGGCTGTCTTCATGTCTTTTCGTTCTTTTTTCTTTATTCTGTTCCGCAGCAGTGAATTCCACCATTCTGTCTTCCAGGTCACTTATCTGTTCTTCTGCCTCAGTTATTCTGCTATTGATTCCTTCTGGTGTATTTTTCATTTCAGTTATTGTATTGTTTATCTCTGTTCGTTTGTTATTTCTTCTAGGTGTTTGTTCTTTAATTCTTCTAGTCTTTGTTAAACATTTCTTGCATCTTTTCGGTCTTTGCCTCCATTCTTTTTCCGAGGTCCTGGATCATCTTCACTATCATTATTCTGAATTCTTTTTCTGGGAGGTTGCCTATCTCCACTTCATTTAGTTGTTTTTCTGGCGTTTTATCTTGTTCCTTCATCTGGTACATAGCCCTCTGCCTTTTCATGTTGTCTATCTTTCTGTGAATGTGGTTTTTGTTCCACAGGCTGCAGGATTGTAGCTCTTCTTGCTTCTGCTGTCTGCCCTCTGGTGGATGAGGCTATCTAAGAGGCTTGTGCAAGCTTCCTGATGGGAGGGACTGGTGGTGGGTAGAGCTGGCTGTTGCTCTGGTGGGCGGAGCTCAGTAACACTTTAAACCGCTTGTCTGCTGATAGGGCTGGGTTCCCTCCCTGTTGGTTGTTTGGCCTGAGGCGACCCAGCACTGGAGCCTACCTGGGCTCTTTGGTGGGGCTAATGGCGGACTCTGGGAGGGCTCATGCCAATGAGTACTTCCCAGAACTGCTGCTGCCAGTGTCCTTGTCCCCACGGTGAGCCACAGCCACCCCCTGCCTCTGCAGGAGACCCTCCAACACTAGCAGGTAGGTCTGGTTCAGTCTCCTATGGGGTCGCTGCTCCTTCCCCTGGGTCCTGATGCACGCACTACTTTGTGTGTGCCCTCCAGGAGTGGAGTCTCTGTTTCCCCCTGTCCTGTTGAAGTCCTGCAGTCAAATCCCACTAGCCTTCAAAGTCTGATTCTCTAGGAATTCCTCCTCCCGTTGCCGGACCCCCAGGTTGGGAAGCCTGCCGTGGGGCTCAGAACCTTCACTCCAGTGGGTGGACTCCTGTGGTATAAGTGTTCTCCAGTTTGTGAGCCGCCCACCCAGCGGTTATGGGATTTGATTCTCTTGTGATTGTGCCCCTCCTACAGTCTCATTGCAGCTTCTCCTTTGTCTTTGGATGTGGGGTATCTTTTTTGGTGAGTTCCAGTGTCTTCCTGTCGATGATTGTTCAGCAGTTAGTTGTGATTCTGGTCCCCTTCCTTTTTTTAAAGCAGTTTATCTGGGGCTGCTGAGGGGAGTCTGTCCTTTGGAGTTTCTCAGAGTCTGGATTTTGCTGATTGCGTTCCCGTGGTGTAATTTAACGTGGTCCTCTGACCTGTGTGTTTACTGTAAACAGACAGCTGCACTCTACAGCCTTGACCTCATGTGGATTTCACTTTTTTATTTCTGAGAAGACTGCTTCATTGGTTATTGATTTTCTGATGTTAAACCAACCTTGCACTCCAGTATAAACCCAGCTTGGTCCTGATGCGATGGCCCTTTTGTGTACTGCTGAATTCAGTGTGCTGCTTTGTCTAGCATCCGTCTAGAATGACAGGCTGGGGGCGCCAACCCTCCAGAAGGGAAAGGCTTTCAGTTCCCATCCCAGGAGGGTTAGGACTCTAGACCAGGAAACACGCCGAGAACGCTGAATCTGGCCAACATTTGTTCCTTTCACTGTTGCCCGTTGGTTTCCCCAGTGTCTGGCAGTGAAACTTTAACTCAGAGAGGAGCTTTGTGTTGTGTACAGGCACTTCTGGGAAGGAAGGCACTGGATAAAAAGGTCTCCCACTCCAAATCCCGGCTTCTAGAAGGACAGGCCCCAGGGTGGGAGTGTGCTGGCAGAGCTCTGGAGCCTGCTGCAAGGCAGAAGGGATGGAGAGCCAGGCTGGGCCTGCAGAGCTGAACAAGGAGAGGCCTGGTGTGGGGCTGCCCAGCCTGGCAGTTTACAGTTACAGAGAGAAAACTGGAAGGTTCATCACCACCCCACCCCCCAGTAATGAAAACTCAGTGTGACCAGTAAGAACATGTGTGGCCCTCCGCGGAGCTGTCAGGTCTGGCACGCCTTCCCACGCACATCCCTGCCCCTCCAGCCTCAGGAAGCTGTGCACTGTATGCTTTTGCTGGAAGAACCATGAATTATGGTAATTATTCAAACCTCAAAGGGATTCTTTCTTTTCCTCCCCCAAGCCCCTTCTTCTCCCTTTTAAATAGCAGTGCTTGGGTGAACAAAGACAGAATGTATGTTTATAGGGGAGAGTAGAAGGACTACTTCTGCCATAATTGAAGATGCAGTCTCTCAGATTATAGTGGAAAACTGAGGATGATTGAAGGAGTTGGTTCACAGAGTTCACATAGGAACTGTAAAGTAGTTTGTAAGCAATAACTAAAAGATGCGTGTGGGAAGGTAACTGAATACCCCGGCTCCTCTGAGCTTGCCTTGGTACGCATGGGCAGCTGGGGTGGCTTCTTTAGCATTTCTTGATAGGGAACCTGTAAGAATAGATGGGGTACAGTTCTGGGAGATAGTAAGGCAGGTGAACAGGTGCAGTTAGGGTGGAACCTGCCCCTTTGTCTCCTTGCTGCTGGCAGAGCTGACGTCTCCAAGGGGTGTTGTGAAGCCTCCCCAGCTTGGAGGAGGGGAAGGAACCCCATCTTGCAACAGAAGTTCACAGCAGGGGACCCAGGCTGGCTCCGTTTCTGTCTCCACTCACTGGATCCTTTTGTGTGAATCACCTTCAATTTCTAAGAATATCTGAATACAACAGATGCAAAGGCTGTGTGGGAAAAGTCCAGAAATACTTGCAGAAAAGTAGGTTTTTTTTCTTAAAAGCTTTTTTTTTCTTCTTCTTATTTTTTTTTTCTTAAAAGCTTTTTTAAAAGAAAAGGAAAATGTGGTAACCGTATATTATTCTTAGAACGATGGATAAAACATTAAAGATCTATGTGTTACGGTCCTGCCATTTTTTTTTTTTTTTTTTTGCGACACGCGGGCCTCTCACTGTTGTGGCCTCTCCCGTTGCGGAGCACAGGCTCCGGACGCGCAGGCTCAGCGGCCATGGTTCACAGGCCCAGCCGCTCCGCGGCATGTGGGATCCTCCCGGACCGGGGCACGAACCCGTGTCCCCTGCATCGGCAGGCAGACTCTCAACCACTGCGCCACCAGGGAAGCCCCTGCCTTTACTTTCTAAAAAGGATTTTTAAGTCAGTCTAGTATCAAGTCAGTATATTTCAACCCTGCTGGCGAGGAGCATAATTTCAGGTCTTAGGTAGCAGATCAGGATGCATTTCTGCTAGTGGGGCCCTATCACTTTCACACACGAAGGATGAGTTCAGTCCCTTCTTGGGGACTTGCTGGCCCTTCATTTAGAACTTTCCACTCTGGCTGTGCCTCTTACGGCTCAGCTTTGCTTCCCAGTGACAACAAGAGAGACACTCTTTAGAAGAACTAGACAAAAGTAAAAATGGTCAAAGATAAAGATGTTTGAGTCTGCAAGAAGAAATGAAATAGCCATGCTGAACTGGTCAGTAGGGTGTAGTAGACCGGTGTGGAGTGTGAACTGGCCACGCAGAGGTGACAGCTACGCCTAGGCTTCTCCCCGTCTCCCTCTGTCCCTCTCCAGCAGCCGGTCAGCCTGGCTTTCCACTTCCCCTGCAGCTCTGACGTGTCCACCTGCAACAGTGCCTCCCTGTTCTTCCACCACGTGTAAGTCGTACTCCAGAACACTCAGCCACTCAATGTGCTTCTGCTTCTCTGATTATACAGCCTTTGAGAGTTTACTGGAAGACCTAGAAACTCGTCAAGAACTAGCAGTTACATAAGGAACACTCTTGGCGGTGATGGCTTCTGGCTCCCTCAGAACTTCTCAACATTCTGGTGCTAGTTATCAGTGATTGCCATATTGAGTTAAACTTTGCTAGGGACTTCCCTGGTGGTCCAGTGGTTGAGAATCCACCTGCCAATTCAGGGGGCACGTGTTCGATCCGTGGTTGGGGAACTAAGATCCCGCATGCCACGGGGCAACTAAGCCCTCCTGCCACAGTTACTGAGCCCACGCACTCTGGAGCCCGTGCGCCACAACGAAAGATACCACATGCTGCAGCTAAGACCCGACACAGCCCAAAATAAAAAAAATAAATAAATAAATATTAAAAAAAAAAACTTTGCTAGATGTTTCTCCACCAAATCGTTCATGTAAATCAAGCTTTTTGAAGATGAAGGGATTTCTCTGCATAAGCATAGAGAAAGTGAACAGGAAAGATTTTTAACAACTGAGAAGAACATTCCTCCAACAAGTGCTTGTTACAACCAGAGAGATGCAGTTTCTGCCCCCATGGGCTTGCAGTCTAGTGGGGGAAACGTGTTTCCTCACGTCACCAGGGGGCTCAGGATGCCCTGGAGATGCGCTATGGAGCCTGAAGCCAGTGAAGGGGACGAGATGAGAGAGGGATTCAGGGAGGACATAAGTAGAGTTCCCGAGGACGGTCAGAAATCAGATGTCCTGTTATTAAAGGAAGTTCCGGTGGGTGGACGGGGAAGCAGAGATGGGGCAGGCCTGGCCTGCTAGACCACAGTGAGGATTTTAGACTTTATCCTGAGGGTAATGAGTAGCACTGACGGTTAGGTTGAATGATTTGGAGCAATCGCTCTGGCTGCAGTCTGGAGAATCGGTGGGTGTAGGGCAGGCCTCTGGAGGCAGTTGGAGCTGCACGCACTAGCTGACTGCAGAATTGAAGTGGAGCCTTCAGCCTGCCGTGGAAGCCCGAGGCCCGGGGCAGCTGGCACAGGAGGTAGTCGGAGCCGCTGCAGGTGCAGCTGTTTGAACCCTTCAAGGGCCTGGTGGGAGGGTGCCAGAGTTAAGTGCTGCTTGGGCCTGGAAATCTGCAAGCTTATTCCCTGGGCCACAGAGAAGAAGGCTTCTCAAAAGATAGTACTTGACTCCCGTTAACTTTCATCAGCTGTAGGCTCTTGCATCTTCTGCAGCTGTGAGAAAAATTCATCTTAATAAAAATGTTTGCATCAATCATGAAATAAGCTAGCATGAAGCACGGAGGAGGTTTTAGTTCTAGCAGCTTCTTCTCCAGAAGTCTGAAAGTAATAAAAGAAAAAGTAAAATAAAGTATTGGAAGCAGCAGAGCCTGCTAATATTCATTGCTCAGAAATGAGGCTAATTAGAATTCTTATGGCAAAAACTGCACACAGAGAATTTTAGAAAATATTTTTAAAAATTTCTTTTCCTTACTAGTTTTCTAATACACACACACTTATATTTGCTTGTTTCTAGACGACAGTAACTACAGGAAACAAACTTTTTTTATTATGTTGATAATTTTGGACGTTCTATTAAGTTTCTTCTATATCCTCATAAATATCTTTAGGAAAATTAAAAACATTTTTAGGCATTTAAACTAATGGTGTAAATTTTAGCTCTCTAAAGAGTACTGAAGGGACTTCCCTGGTGGTCCAGTGGCTAAGGCAACGCGCTCCCAATGCAGGGAGCCCGGGTTCGATCCCTGGTCAGCTAACTAGATCTCTCACACTGCAACTAAGAGCCAGCACAGCCAAATAAATCTTTTTTAAAATAAAAATAAATAAACAGTACTAAACGGTAACAAAATAAGCCACCCCGAAATAGGCCACTTTGGAATGAAGATTATTTTGAGCTAAAAGCACTTGAAAGACAGCAGGTGCAAGAAGGGCACTGTGACCGCCCCCTTTTCTTCCTTTAGGCAGGAGATAAACCTCCCGCGTGAAAGCTGCCTTTCGTAAATCAGGAACAAAATGTGTTCTTATCACCAGAGAGCGAAAGAGGTCTGTGCAAACGGGTCTTGGTAAAATAACTCTTACCTTCCTTTAGTCTCCCCATAGATTTTAGTCCCTCTTCCACAGTGGGTACTTTTTGTTCAGCCTGGTATATAGGCAGTTGGGCCTCTCTGCTTTTTGGGGTCTTCATTTTCCTATGGGTGCTCCCATGTGTACATTAAAAAATCTATATTGTTTTCTTTTGTTAATCTGTTTTATGTTAGTTTGACTCTCAGGCCCGTTTAGAGACTCTCAGAGAGGAGAGGAAGAGTTTGCCTCCTTTACTAAAGGTTGGATTATAACTATCTCTGCTTCTGAGGTTATTTGCATCTATTTCTACCATACCTATATGGCAGAAATAACATATAATGGTATTTCTGCACATCTTTTCCCAACTCCTTGTTCAGTAACATCACGTTGCTAGCTTGAAGTTGTCCATGGTGGAAGTCATTGAACTATGGAAATTGGCAAATTTTCCAAATCAGGGCTTGACTTACTGTTTTGTTGATGGTCCAGACTTAGGAAAGTGAAGGATGAAATGTTAGTACACTTGACCCTTGAACAATGCGTGTTTGAACTTCGCAGATCCACTTACGCTCAGATTTTTTTCTGTAGTACTATATACTCAGGTTGGTTCGGTCTGCAGATGTGGCACCTCTGATATGGAGGGCCGACTGTAAAGTTGTATGCAAATTTTTGACTGTATGGAGGGTCGGCACCCCGACCCCTAAGTTGTTTGAGGGTCAACTGTAATGTGGATTAAATTAAGAAGTATATCTTGGGACTTCCTGGTGGTCAAGTGGTTAAGACTCCATGCTCACAATGCAGGGGCCCAGGTTCGCTCCCTGGTCAGGGAACTAGATCCCGTGTGCCACAACTAAGACCTGGCACAGCCAAATAAATACTAAAAAAAAGTAGTGTATCTTGTCGGTTGACATCATATTGTGAATAAACCAAATTGAGAAAATGTTCTTCCAGTGTTTGAAAGCTGTTACCATTCAGCAAAGAAATCATTTGTGGGCTTCCCTGGTGGCGCAGTGGTTGAGAGTCCGCCTGCCAATACAGGGGACATGGGTTCAAACCCTGGTCCGGGAAGATCCCACATGCTGCGGAGCAACTAAGCCTGTGCACCACAACTAGTGAGCCTGCGCTCTAGAGCCCATACGCCTAGAGCCCGTGCTCCTCAACAAGAGAAGCCACCGCAATGAGAAGCCCGCGCACCGCAACAAAGAGTCGCCCCCGCTCGCCACAAGCAGAGAAAGCCAGCGTGCAGCAACGGAGACCCAACGCAGCCAAAAATAAATAAATAACAAAAGAAAATCATTTGTGTCCTTGACAAATAGGTGAGGTCAGTAGGTCTTGTTCACCCTTAATTAATTAATTACAAAAAAAAATCATTTGTGTCCTTGACAAATAGATGAGGTCAGTAGGTCTTGTTCACCCTACTTTTTTTTTTTAAATTAATTTATTTTTGGCTGCGTTGGGTCTTCATTGCTGCACGCGGGCTTCCTCTAGTTGCAGCGAGCGGGGGCTACTCTTTGTTGCAGTGTGCGGGCTTCTCATTGCGGTGGCTTCTCTTGTTGAGGAGTACGGGCTCTAGGCGCGTGGGCTTCAGTAGTTGCAGCACACCGGCTCAGTAGTTGTGGCTCACGGACTCTAGAGCACAGGCTCAGTAGTTGTGGCAGACAGGCTTAGTTGCTCCGTGGCATGTGGGATCTTCCCTGACCAGGGCTCGAACCCGTGTCCCCTGCACTGGCAGGCGGATTCTCAACCCCTGTGCCACCAGGGAAGCCCCCACCCTACTTCTTAATATCAAATCACCTTTGTGTCCTAAGTATTATATGCTTACTAATTAGTCACCTGCAACCAGGGTTTGGCTATTAATACCAAATTTAGCAAAAATCAGTGAAGGAACTGCAATGAGATACCACTTCGTACCCGCTAGGATGGCTGTCATTTTAAAACATGGACAATAGCAGGTGTTGGTGGGAATGTAAAATGATGCAGCCACTTCGGAAAACAGTTCGGCAGTTCCTCAAAGTGTTAAACAGAGTCACCATGTGACCCAGCAATGCTACTCCTATATATACACCCAAGAGAATTGAAAACATATGTCCACACAAAACTCTGTACACAAATGTTCATAGCAGCATTATTTATGATAGCCAAAAAGTGGAAACAACCCGAATGTTCTCAGCTGATAAATGGATAAACAAAATGTGTTTATATCCACACTATGGACTGTCACTCAGCCATAAAAAGAAGTGAAGTATTGGCAACACACACTACAGCTTGGATGAACCTGGAAAACATGTTCGGTGAAAGAAGCCAGTCACAAAAGAGCACGTTGTATGATTTCATTTACATGAAATATATAGAACAGGCAAATCCATGGAGTCGTGGTTGCCAGGGACTGGGGGAGGGGAAGAATGGGGAGTGACTGTTCTTGGGTACGGGGTTTCTTTCGGGGGTGATGAAAATGTTCCGGAATTAGTAATAATAGTTGCCCAGCTCTGTGAACATGCTAAAAACACTGAATTGTATACATTAAAAGCGTTAATTTTATAGTAATACTGTTTTTTAAAAAAATATTTATTTATTTGGCTGTGTAGGGTCTTAGTTGCGGCATGTGGGATCTAGTTCCCTGACCAGGGATCAAACCCAGACCCCTGCATTGGGAGCGCGGAGTCTTAGCCACTGCACCACCAGGGAAGTCCCTGTAGTATGTGAATTATATATCACTAAAGTTGTTAAAAATTAATGAAAGCGGTTTGTGAGAATCAATCGGCTATGTAAAATTTATGAGGAAAGGTATCGTATGTTTTATTATTATTTGTAAAGTGTGTGCTGCACATCCTTATATCAGTGAAGTTATAACCACATGCGTCCCCCAGCCATTAAACATTTAAGGGCACACCACTGCCCAGGGGGCGGCTCCATCCACTGGTTCCTCAACGCTGTCCCCAGGCCTTCTCCCGTTCCTCTGTCCCTGCAGCCCCCATACCGCCACAGCCTCAGAGAATGGCTCTTCCTCTCCACCCCCTCAGAGTGGTCATGTCCCCCCAGAACAGGCCTGAAGGACCCTTCCTTGCATTCCCCTGGGACCTCCTCCAGCTTCTTAAGCTCCATTACTGATGTGTAAATTTGAGTGAATTTTAGGGCATATTCTACTTGTCACCGAATCTTTAACTCATTACTACATAGGTTCTTTTTAGTGATTGGACATTTTCTATCAATTTTTTTTTTTTTTTTTGTCTGCGTTGGGTCTTTGTTGCTGCGCGCAGGCTTTTCTCTAGTTGCGGTGAGCGGGGGCTACTTTTTGTTGCGGTGGCTTCTCGTTGCGGAGCATGGGCTCTAGGCGTGCGGGCTTCAGTAGTTGTGGCTCGTGGGCTCGGTAGTTGTGGCTCACAGGCTCTAGAGCCCAGGCTCAGTAGTTGTGGCTCACGGGCTAGTTGCTCCGCGATACGTGGGATCTTCCCGGACCAGGGTTGAACCCGTGTCCCCTGCATTGGCAGGTGGATTCTTAACCACTGCGCCACCAGGCAAGGCCTCTATCAGTCTTTTTTTCTCCCCAGTCAAATGCTGTATTCTGGGCTTCCCTGGTGGCGCAGTGGTTGAGAGTCCGCCTGCCGATGCAGGGGATACGGGTTCGTGCCCCGGTCTGGGAAGATCCCGCATGCCGCGGAGCGGCTGGGCCCGTGAGCCATGGCCGCTGAGCCTGCGCATCCGGAGCCTGTGCTCCGCAACGGGAGAGGCCACAACAGTGAGAGGCCTGCGTACCGCAAAAAAAAAAAAAAAATGCTGTTTGCTTTTACATAATCTGTCAAGGGTCCTTAAAATTTTGAAATTTTGTTTAAAAGATACTTTTCTAGAAATGTTTTGAGAGTCTGAGGGAATCATATGTACTTTTCAACATTTCCTGCTCATTCACTTATTCTAGACTCAAAATAATTTTCTAAATAGTAAGCATTCCTTTTTTTAAAAGAATTATTTATTTATTTTTGGCTGCGCTGAATCTTTGTTGCGGCCCTCGGGCTCCTCTGGTTGTGGCGCTTAGTTGAGGTATGTGGGATCTTAGTTCCAGGGATTGAACCTGGGATCGAACCCAGGCCCCCTGCACTGGGAGCGTGGAGTCTTAACCACTGGACCACCAGCGAAGTCCCCAAATAGTAAGCATTCTAATGCTGAGCTGAACATGCCACAGATTTTTAATAAAATATTATAAATGCCAGTGTTGTCCTAAAGGCAGAGCTATAATGTGTTATAACTCAGAAACTCTGTGTTCTCAGGTGTAAGGAGAAGCTTTTTGCATGAGTGGATGTCCCTGCATATTTTGTAATATAACTTGACCTGCTGAACTCTGAGCGGTGATGGCAGAGCTGATGTAACCTCCTCAGGTGTTCTGTGGTCTGAACTATCCTCGCTAGGTGGCCACACCGAGCTTTGTAACCCACTTCCCGACCAAACCCGCTGCCATCCTTGTCATGTTTTAAATTCTTCCTATTTTTAAACTGCCTGGGAATTTAGAAGACTTAGGAAGGTCATAGCATCCAAGACAAGGAGAGGGCCGGCGGGTAGTGCTGCATCTAGCAGTCTCCTTCAGTTAATGCCAAGTTCTTGGGATGCTCGGTGTAGGTTGGTGGTGCTTAGTGGCAGCCGTCAAAGCGAAAACTGACTGACTGTGTTTCCTGAAGAGTGACTTGGTTTCCTTTCTCAGTCTCCACTTGGTTCTTTACTCTAATTGTCCAGGGTTGAGTCCAGGGACCAGAAGATGGTCAGACCCACACCAGGGAGGGGAACGCTGAGGACTGTACACCAAGCTGAGCTTCTGCTTGGCCTCTCCTTTCCTCCCATGGTGCTCCTGCCAAGTGAGCCATTGCAAAACACGCAGCTGCACCTGGTTATCTGCATTAATTTCTGAAATGATTAGCTATTAAAGCTATGTTTTTCAAGTGAAATTATAAGTAAGCTGCTTACTGATAGAAAAAGAGCTGCTTTATCTTAAACTTTGCAAACCCTGCATCTCTATTTTTAGTTCCTTGGAAGTTGCAGCTTACAGTGGTGATAGTGAAGTACTGAAGTATCCTAAACGAAGGGCCTTCTAAATGCAGAAGAACTGTTAATTGTGCTCAATATAGTAATTTTGTATCTTTGTAAGTTTTACCACTCTTTTAATTGACTTTATTGGGGTGTAATTTATATATAGTAAAATGAGTGCACCCATTTCGAGTTTGGTGAGTTGTGACAAATGTGTAAATCTGTGCATCACCACCCCAATAAGATCTAGAACATCACTCCAATCCCCTCCACCCCTCACTCTGGGCTACCATTGATCTGATTACTTTTTCTAGAATGTCACATAAGTGGAATCACATAGAACGTCCTCTTCGGTGCCTGGCTCTTTCGCTCTGTATGTTGTTTTGAGATCTGTCCGTGTTCCACCTGTCAGTGGCTCACTCCTCTGTGCTGCTGAGTAGTTTTCTGGTTGTTTCTGGAGGGAGGACTGGCGGGAGGCACTCCGATGTTCCGGAGGTAGACGTCGTGCTCAGTAGAGCTTTTGCTTTTTTAAAATCGGAGGACAGTTAATTTACAGTGTTGTGTTACCTTCGGGTGTACAGCAAAGTGATTTAGTTATACATTTTCCATTATAGGTAGAGCTTTCTTTTTGAAAAATAGGGTATAAGAGATTTCCAAACTGAATGTTATTTCCCCCCATGGACTGTGGTTACATTGATCTTTTAACAGACAAATGGATAGTCTTTTAATTACTCAGCTGATCTCTTTATTTTAATATCAGGTTTATTGAAGTCCAGTTCATATATAGTAAAATTCACTCCTGGAAGACATGTACGCCACAATTCAAGGTATCAATCACTTTCACCACCCCAGAAAATTCCTTTGTAGTCACCCCCTTCCCCTACCCCAGCACGTGTCTTTTCCAGGATGTCTTGGGAATAGAACCATCCAGTGTGCAACCTCTTTGGTGTGGCCTCTTCAATCCGCATAGTGCCTTTGAGATTCATCGGTGTTACCTGTAGTCTCCTCTGTTGTCGAGTAGTGTCCGTCACATGTATATGCCGTGCTGTGTTTTTCTGTTCATCAGTGGAAGGGTATTTCAGCTAATTCCAGATTTTGGCAGTTATACATAAAGCCACTTTAAACAGTCATATCCAGGTTTTTGTGCAAACATGTGTACTCATGCATCTTGGATAAATAACCTGGGAAGGGGCTGCTGGGTTGTATGTTAGGTGTGTGTTTAATTTTATAATGGACTGCTGACTTTTTTCCCAAGTGGTTGTATCATTTTGCATTGCCATGAGGAATATTTAAGAACTCGATTGTTTTATGTCCTTGACAGCACTTGTTTTGGCAGATTTTTTTTTAGCCATATTAATAGGTGTGTAGTGATATCTCATTGTGGTTTTGATTTGCATTCTCTAATGACTAATGATGTTGAGCTTTTTTTTTTTTTTTTTTTTTTGTGGTATGCGGGCCTCTCACTGTTGTGGCCTCTCCCGTTGCGGAGCACAGGCTCCGGACGCGCAGGCTCAGCGGCCATGGTTCACAGGCCCAGCCTCTCCGCAGCATGTGGGATCTTCCCGGACCGGGACATGAACCTGCATCCCCTGCATCGACAGACGGACCCCCAACCGCTGGGCCACCAGGGAAGCCTGATGTTGAGCAATTTTTATGTGCTTTTATTTGTCATCTATATATCTTCTTCAGAAACTTTTATTTAAATATTTTGCCCAGTTTTATATTGGGTTGTGTGTTTTCTTATTATGGAGTTTTGAAAAGTCTATATATATTCTAGAAACAAGTCCTTTTACAGATTTGCATGTATTTTCTCCCAGTCTGTGGCTTGTCTTTTCATTTTCTTAATAGTGTCTTTAGGAGAACAGAAGAGTTTAACTTTGGTGTAGTCCAGTTTATCTATTTCTTATTTTGTGGATTGTGCTTTTGGTGTTGTACATAAGAAATCTTTGCCTAATCCAAGCTTGTAGAATTTTTACTGTTTTAGAAGTTTTATAGTTTTAGATTTTACATTTTACGTCTTTGATCCATTTTGCGTTAATTTTTGTATATGATACAAAGCACAGGTTGACATTCTTTTTCCGCCTTGGGATGTTGAATTATTCCAGCACCATTGCTGAACATGTTTGGTGTAGTATTAATGTGAATGCTATTTATTATAGTTCTTTTAATTTGGATATTCCCTGGCACATAGTCTTAAAAAGAGGAAGCTGACAAGGGTCTTTAATAAATCTGGACTGTTCATTTTATAATACTAGAGATTCGTTAAGTTGTATAGTAACGCCATGCGTTTTGTTAAAGGTCTCAAGATTCTGCCCTCCAAGAAAATCTTGCCATGATTGGATAGGACCCCCAGATAAATATTCAAACCTTCGACCTGTTCACTTCTACATCCCTGAAAATGAATCACCATTGGAACAAAAGTTAAGAGAATTAAGACAAGAAACACAAGAATGGAACCAACAGTTCTGGGCAAACCAGAATTTGACTTTTCTTAAGGTAAGTTTAGGTTTCGGGTCAGAATGAGAAATAATACAGTTGGCCACTTGGGGGTGCTAAATCTTTAGCGTCTGCTTTGCCTTTCAGTTATCTGGCAGCATCTCATTGCCTCCGCGCCATACATACGTATGTGTGTATATATGCATAGAATTTTAAAATCAGTATGTAACTGTAAAGAAGAAATATTGATCATTCACAGAATCACAGATCTTGAGACGTTCAAGGAAGTAAAGAGAGTAGCAGAGCCAGAACCAGAACTGCAGGTTCCACATGTATATACGCTTGTGTGTGTGTGTTTATGAAATTATGGGTGTCTGGGATGTGTTGTCATTCTTCCTGAGAATTCAGGATTCTTAATAGCATACTCATAAATAAACTACGAGAAAGGAGTATAAATATTCTAATCCAGAAGAAAGACTTAGGCGATACATGTTTATCCATTTGGGCAGGCTAAGTCAAGTGGAGTTGCATTTATCAACAAACAGTGCCTCCCAAAGGTTATTAAATATCTCATTTTCAAATCCTATTTCAAGCATGAAACTTTTAACTAAGCTCAGATGGTTTAAAACAGGCTTTGAGATGGGCCACTTCTCAGGAAATCCACATCCAGATTTCTCCAGAACACTGAGAGCTGTGTCCTAGCCAAGGAAAAACGGAAAGATGAAGAAAGGGAATTCTGATAGCTGTCTTATTTTAGGAAAAAGAAAAATTTATTGACTCAAGACTAAAAGCCAAAGGCCTGGAACTGACAGCTGAATCAGGTGAGTGAGTTCTTTTTCTGCCAACACTGGTTTTGTTTGAGTAACTATACGAGAAGGTGTGAAGAAAGAGTATTAGGGCCTCCCTGGCCGTCCAGCGGTTAAGACCCACACTCCCACTGCATGGGGCGCAGGTTCCACCCCTGGTCAGGGAACTAGATCCCATGTGCCTCTCGGCACAGCCCAAAAAAAAGAAACGAAAAAGAAAGGATGTTGAATGAAGTAGAGAAGCTCAGGGGGCAGGCCATGGCTCCAGGGGCAGGCGCTCTGAGGCCGTGTCCTCGGTGGGACGCACGTCTGTCCTCCTCCCGCTCCCTCTCCTGTCTTTGGGTGAGGTCAGCCCTCTCGTCATTTTGGGTCATTCTGATCGATGACCTCTTTCTGACCTTTGGGCTTATATCCGAGGTCCCATGGCTTCAGCAGCCTCTGTCTCTTCTGCCCTGGCTTCTCTTCCCTGCTTCCTGATGGCAGTTCATGGTCCCACTGGCCATGAGCCGGAAACTGCAGAGTCATCCTGGAAGCCCCTCCCCACCCCTTCATCCTTCATCTCTCCACCAGATTTACCTTTTAGGTGTTTCTCAGCACCTTTGCTACTCCCTGTCCTTTTTTTTAAAAAAATAAATTTATTTTTATTTATTTATTTTTGGCTGCGTTGGGTCTTTGTTGCTGTGCACAGGTTTCCTCTAGTTGTGGCTTGCGGGATTTAGAACGCAGGCTCAGTAGTTGTGGCGCATGGGCTTAGTTGCTCGGTGGCATGTGGGATCTTCCTGGCCCAGGGCTTGAACCCGTGTTCTCTGCATTGGCAGGCAGATTGTTAACCACTGCGCCACCAGGGCAGTCCCTACTCCCTGTCCTTTAAACATGGCTTTAATTCTCTGACTATTGCAGTATCTTCCTAATTGGTTCCCTGGCCCCCAGTCTTTAAATCAGGGGTCATTAGACTTTCTGTAAAGGGCTAGATAGTAAATAGTTTAGTCTCTCTGGGCCATATGGGTCTCTCCTTCAACTGGTCAGCTCTGCTGTTGTTCTGTGGAAGCAGCCATAGAAAATATGTAAATTAATGGGCGTGAACTTGTCCCAATAAAACTGTATTTACAAAATCAGCTGGTAGGCCAGATTTGGCCTACAGGCTGTAGTTTAGCAACTCATGCCTAAAATCCATTCTTTGCAGTGTAGCCAGTCTGTTCTACCCCAAATGCAGTTCTGACAGTTGCCACTCAGCTTAGGTTTTTCGATTTCCTGTGACGACAGAGTGACAGCCGTGCTCCTCCTTCTGGATTGGAGGCCTGCCCGGCCCCTGCCTGTTTTACTTGTTTTACCTGTTTCGTGTCTTGTTCCCCAGGCTGCGCGCTTCATGTGTCAGGGATGCAGACTGCATTCAGTTCTCTCTGCCTACCGTGCTGTCCTTTCTTTTGGATGGAGAATCTAGTGCTCAGGATAACCTTTAATCATTTTCTCTCACTGTTGATGTTTGGCCTGAATAAGGTTTTGTTCTGTGGGTTAAACAGGTGTCTACTGTCAGAACATTCTGATGGAAAATCTGAAATCGTTGACCCCCAAAGCCAGGTCTTTGTTGGGCTAAAGCACTGTGACTCTACCTGCTCGTGGTAGCCTTGCCTGGGCTCATTAGCATAGAGGTCTGGGGAGGATGGAGTTAGCCCCATGCTGGGCCCAGTCGTGTGCTGTCTGCTGCACGGGCCCGCTGAGGGTCTGGGAGGGCAGGAGTGAGCAGGAAAAGGTGCTATGTCCTATCAGTTTTTGTTTGTTTTTTGTTTGTTTTTGGGGGGGGGCAGTAAATATTTTAATTTTATTTTTATGGTGACAGACAATTTTCAAGTTTACTTCCTTTTTTTTTTTTTAATACAAAGCTAAACCACAAACAGGTACAACCAAGACATTTTATCTCCCATTTACACACTCCCATTGAATCCTCCTCCAATTGGCTGGCCGCTGAGCAGGCAAGTGTGGGGTGAGGGGAAGACTTTCTTAGGTAGCACCGTCCTTAGGCCAGGGGCCGGGGCATCGAGACGAGGACAGGCTCTCATTACGAAGCACAGAATGAGAGCCCCGACCTCAGGACTGTGCCCTTTGTGCATATGTTCTGTTTTAGTTCCCATGGTGAACCAACGAAGTAGGTGCTGTTACTTTTACCATTTTGTAGATGAGGATCCCGAGGGCAAGTTGTTTGACCAAAGTCACAGAGAGAGCAAGTGGAGGGGCCTAGGTCCTGACCTGGAGAGTGGGTTCCCAGGGAGGCCCACGGGCCACTGTCTTCTGTGAGTATCATGGGTTCCTACTGATGGCGTTACTGAGTGTTGAAAGACGGGCCTTAATTAGATTTCAGATTAGTTTGGTAAGAAAACAGGAAAGAGTATCTTGAGGAAAGGACTCATGAAGGGAGGTGCCCGCTCTGTCAGCTGTTTAAACAGTTACCAGGCTGCAGTGATGGAACTGGGGGCGGGGGGACAGGTGTGTCACCCCCGTGGGCCAGAGCACGCATGTGTAAAACCTGAGTGCAGGGGTCTCGCAGAACCCAGGAAAGAGGAGTTACATTTAATAAATGATGTTGGAGAAACTAATTATTTTAGGCCCAAAAGGATAAATTTAGATTCATGCTCCCTGTAATACAAATGTATTCCAAACGGATGAAAAAGTTAATTATTAAAAATCAGTTGTTTATGGAGTAAAAAGTTAAGTACATCGCTCCTAGTTGTAGAAAGTCTAATGATAAAAGTGACCCTCCATTATCTGGAGGAGTGATGATTCCCTGAGCTTGACAGTAAAGGTAGAAAGATTCAGGAACGTGAAAACTGACAATGTCTGGATTAGTCAGGACTCCCTTTGATCTGTCCTCCTGGAAAGGAGAGTTTGCTGAGGGGACACGAAGTGGCTCAGACCCAGGACCAGGGGAGAGCCGGGCCCAGGCACGGCCTGCACTCAGACGCCGGCACTAGAGGGAACCCAGGACATCCTCCCTCCTCTCGTTTCACCTCCTCTCTGCCCCACTGCTCCAGCCTTCTGTTGCTGTAAACAGGCTTTTTCCACCTCGCAGTTTATACCTCCCAGGTCCAAGGAAGCAGCCAGACTGAGGCTCTGCCCAGGCGGGGTTCTGTTGAAGGAGTGAGGCTGCTCCACAGACAGTGCCCAGCAAACCCGAGGGCCAGGCAAAGGGGTCCACGTCCAGGAAACACATTAAACGTGAACGGCAGGTGGCGGGAGGCGTTTGTGGCAGAGATGAAGAGGCGTGTGGACTTTATGAAAAGCCTTAACAAATTTGTAGAAATAGCAAAACACCTCAGATGAATAATGTGACTACAAGAAAAAAACTCCTCAAACTAAATTTCACAGTGTGTATTAAAACAGCACCTAGGCCTTGTTTTATGCTTACTGAACTCAAGATGTTTTCCCAGCTCCTTTTCCAGAAGGATTTAGTTGCATGAAGTACGCATAGGCCAAGAAGCGGGGAAATTATGGCCACTGAGTATCTAAGAATTCATCCTGTGGGAAAACATGGGACAGTGCTGTTCTTGCAGCATTGTCTCTCATTGCCAAACAGTGGAAAGTACCTCGATATCCGGCCACTTCAGGTTACATAAGGCTGAGGTGGCCCACTGCGCACTGGATGTTCACTGGAATATTCTGCAGCAGTCTAGGAACATTATTGACTTAATTTCAAGTGCGAAAAGTAGAATGCCATGACGTCAGCGCTGCCTGCCCCCGATTAAATCTCGTGTAAGGCAGGCAGTGCTGTGGGAGGGCTCTTGCCTCTAGTTTCTTTCACTGCTGAAGTGTTTATGCAGCTGGAGTCGGGTGCTATCAGGATGGATTTACTTTAAGTCAGCTGGTATTTAAGAAGCACCCACTCGGCTTTCGGTAAATGTGTAATAGATTAGATTGTTCTGCCTATCGTTCTTAGTATTACTAAAGCTCAGTGTCACACTGCAGTGCTGACAGGTGTGGAACCTGAATTACTTAGCAGACATTTATGGTGCGTCTGCTTTACGCTGAGCGCCACCTGGCAACGTTTGGGCAGGACACCAAACTAGACTAGTAGCTGAAGGTGGCACCCCGACCTGTCCTTAGAACCCTGGGGTGCCTGCTGTTCTGCCAGCGGCGGTGACGAGTGCGCCCCTCTGTGCCAGGCCCGTCCCACCTGCCGCCCTGACCGCGACTCGGTTTGTCTCAGAGCAGCCTTATGAGGTGTGCTGTTGTGATCTGCGTCCTGGAGCCCGGAGAAGCCACAGCCCGGCCGCAGGGCCGGCGAGGGACGGAAGCCCGGCCCGTGGAACCGCTGCCTGCGGGGCCAGGAGGACACGGCCCACCTGCTCAGCTCCTCTCGTCAGTGTGAGAGGCAGGGGAGGCCGGCTGGAGGACCGGCGGAACCTGCTTGCAGCTTAGGAGACGCCGTGCTCTGGGGCGCTCCCTGAAGCGAGAGCTCCGTTTGTGGCGCCCGCATCGCGCTCCAGCCCTGCCTGCCCCTCTCCTCCCTCGCTCTGTTCAGCCGTGTCTCTGCCTCTCCACACCCTTCATTTGCTCTGCCCATGCTGCTCCCCTTCTCCGCCCTGTGGAGTCCTAGCTGGCTGTCACCTTCCCTTGGAGCCTTTGGCTTCCCTCCCCGCCGCAGCCAGCTGGTTGTCCCTCTCTTTCCCCGATCGGCATCTACCCCTTGATTGATTCCAGGTATTTATTGAACACCTGCCACATCCCAGGCTAGTCCTGGGGACCAGCTGGGGACGAGACAGAGCCACGGCCTCGCCTTTGTGGAGCAGACCTCCTTGCGTGGGCCGGGAGGGTGACCAGCAGACAAGCAGCTCGGTGAACGCACTCTGCACTCCCGGGGTGTCGACCGCGGGGGAGAAAGAAGCCGGGGGGAGGGAAGGAGTGGCGTTTTCGCAGAGCGGGGGCAGAGGGGGAGGTTGGGAGAGGGTCTTCCAGGTGGAGGTCTCGAGGGCCAGCAGGAGGCCGGGTCAGAGGAGTGAGGACACGTGGAATCGACTGCTCTTCACTCAGGCGCTGGGGGTCCGGGTGACTCGTGGGGCCCTGCTCAGGCTGGCTGGGAGGTGGCCCTTCTGTCTTCGTGGGGGACAGCCACGATTGTACTGTGCGGTCTGCATTTGCCTTTGTGCTGTGTGAGTTCAGGGTTGGCCACTTTCCCTCCTGTTTCTGTAAAAATGTGCCCTGGGGTTACCTTCCCAGCTCTGTCTCTGTCTCCCAAAAATCCTGGTGTGGTTGAAGTGTCAGCATCAGCTTTGCAGCCAGGAAACATGGCCTCTGTCTGGAGTCCTGGAGAGTGGACTAACCCCGGGGGGAGCCAGAGCGGGGGCCTCTCTGGATGGGGGTGCTCTGCAAGTGCAGGGACCCTGGGTGCGATGCCTGTTTGGAGCTTGGGGCTTCTAAGCCAGAGGGCTCTCACCCTGCGGTCTCATTCCTTCGCCCCTGAGCCGCTGCAGGGTGTCCTGAGGCTGGCCCCTGGCCTGCTGTACCATCCCGAGTCACAGGGGCCCTACTGCCCGCTTGGCAGGCTGTGGTTCCTGTCCTGTGTGGCCTTTCAAGTCTCATGAGAGTGTGGAGGGCAGGGGCAGCCCTGAGGGTGGGCGTCACGGTTGGCATCTCCTACCACAGAGGCTACCAGGTCAGTCCGTGTGTGTCGCCAGTCCCCACCAGCACCTAGTGTGTGCGGGTTCAGTGTGTGCGCACTGATGCGGAGTGGCATGGTTAGGCTGCTGTCTGCCCCGGGCTGCGTTCTACTTAGGAAGCACGTCGTTTTCCTTATGCTGATATACTGGTAGCTCACAGTCTCCACCCAGAAACTTCAGAAAGCATTGGCCTGTGTGTGCTGAAACACATCCCACACCTATGTATATATCAATTGTGAAGAAAACTAGTTACACTGTAACCATTAGGGTCCAATGGTAGAGGAAGGTATTTTTCCCCCTTAAATCTCTTTTTCTTTACTGAGATATAATTCACGTACCGTAAAATTCACACTTTTTTTTTTTTTTTGGCGGTACGCGGGCCTCTCACTGTTGTGGCTTCTCCTGTTGCGGAGCATAGGCTCCGGACGCGCAGGCTCAGCGGCCATGGCTCACAGGCCCAGCCGCTCCGCGGCATGTGGGATCTTCCTGGACCAGGGCATGAACCCGCATACCCTGCATTGGCAGGTGGACTCTCAACCACTGCACCACGAGGGAAGCCCATTATTTACCATTTTTATATCTCCTTTGGAGAAATGTTTATTCAAATCCTTTAAAATTGGGTTATTTTAAAGGATTTAATCGGGTTATTTCTCTTTTTATCGTTGAGTTATAAGAGTTCTTTACATACTCCGGATATTAGACCGGTATTAGAAGGATGATTTGCAAATATTTTCTCCCATTCTATAGGTTGTCTTTTCACTTTTTCAGTAGTGCTCTTTGAAGCACAAAAAGTTTAAATTTTGATGAAATCTGGACTTTCCTCGTGGTGCAGTGGTTAAGAATCTGCCTGCCAACCCAGAGGACATGGGTTCAATCCCTGGTCCGGGAAGATCCCACATGCCACGGAGCAACTAAGCCTGTGGGCCACAACTGCTGAGCCCATGTGCCACAACTACTGAAGCCTGTGCACCTAGAGCCTGTGTTCTGCAACAAGAGAAGCCAGGGCAATGAGAAGCCCACGCACCACAACAAAGAGTAGCCCCCACTCGCCATAACTAGAGAAAGCCTGTGCGCAGCAGTGAAGACCCAACACAGCCAAAAATAAATAAATAAAATAAATAAAATAAAAAAAAATTTTTTTGGATGAATCCAATTTATCTATTTTTTTCTTTGTTTGCCTGTGCTTTAGGTGCCATATCTAAAATGCATTGCTTAATTCAAGGTGATGAAGATTTGCACGTGTTTTCTTCCAAGAATTGTATAGTTTTATCTCTTACATTTAGGTCTTTAGATTATTTTTGTTTATGGTGTGAGATGGGATTCAGCTGGTTTTTTTTTTTTACATGTAGATATCCAGTTGTCCTACGCATCGTTTGTTGAAAAGACTGTTTGTCCCCATTGAATTGTCTTGGTACCCTTGTCGAAAATCACTTGCCCATAAATGTTTGGGTTTAGCTTTGTTCTATTGATCTGTAAGCCTGTTCTTCTGCTGGTATCACACTGTCTTGATTACTGTAGCTTTGTAGTAAGTTTTGAATATAAGAAGTGTGAATCCTCCAACTATGATTTCCTTTTCCAAGGTTGCTTTGGCTACTGGGTTTCCTTGCATTTTTATATAAATGTTAGGATCCACTTACCAATTTCTTTTTTGTTTGTTTTTTGGGTTTTTTTGGCCACACCATGCAGCTTGTGGGATATTAGTTCCCCAACCAGGGATTGAACCTGGGCCTTCGGCAATGAGAGCGCACAGTC
Organism: Aethalodelphis obliquidens; assembly: GCF_003676395.1. Lineage (NCBI taxonomy): Eukaryota > Metazoa > Chordata > Mammalia > Artiodactyla > Delphinidae > Aethalodelphis > Aethalodelphis obliquidens. Next base: position 26,753,304 of record NW_020837965.1, read on the forward strand.
CTAACCACTGGACCACCAGGGAATTCCCTGTCAATTTCTGGGGCGAAAAAAAAAAAAAGCCAGCTGGGGTTTTGGTAGGGTTTGTGTTGAATCTATATGTCATTATGGGAGAGTGTTGCCACCTTAATGGTATTAGGTCTTTGAAACCATGAACATGGGATGTCTTTCCATTTATTTAGGTCCTTCACTTCTATGTTTTGTCGTTTTTAGTGTGTAAGTCTTATACTTCCTGTCTTAAATTTATCCTTTCATTCTTTTTGATGCTGTTGTAAATGAAATTGTTTTCTTAATTTTGTTTCCAGACTGTTTGTTGCCAGTGTATAGAAATACGTTGATGTTTGTGTATTGATCTTGTATCCTGCAGCCCTGCTGAACTCATTTGTTAACTCTAGTAATTGTTTGGAGAACCCTTCCCCTTAAGTCTTAATGTTTAAGTTGAAATTAATTTTCAGGTCAAAAAGCAACATTGAATGCAGAAGAAATGGCTGAATTTTACAAGGAATTTTTAAGTAAAAATTTTCAGAAGCACATGTATTATAACAGGTGGGTGTCTGCTTTTTTCCTGAAAGTTTGAATATCACAACCATATTGTCTATCTGAATTTAACATTTGTGTTTATATTAAAGGTAGAAGTTGCTATCAGCTTAGTGTTTGCACTTTTAAATAAAAATGACAGCTTCAAGTTACTTGCATGGCAGCCCTAAAGCAGCTTGCACCCCTAGTGCATAGACAGTGGGTTCACAGCACTTCCCACTGAAAGGAGCCTGGACTCCATGGAGAAGCACAGTCTGGGGCAGGAGCAGCACGAGAGGAGTCAAGACATCTTGTGTTTGAAAGAGAGGAAGCTCGGAGCCCAGCGGGGTCGTGTGAAAACAGCACAGAAGGCGACTCGCGGGGCTCCCTTAGGCCAGAGGCGAAGCCATTGTAGCCACACAAAGAAAATGACGGCTGTGGATTAAAAATCTATCAAATACACTAACATCTTTGCGATCATAATGACACTGAGTGGCTCACAGGCACCGTGGGGTATTGCTAGGCAGCCAACCCATGGTTCTGAAAATCCATTAGTGAAGGAGCGCCTCCAAAGAACAGTCACCTCTCCTGCCTTTCCTGCACCGACTGGATTCCAGGGTAGCCAAACGAAGGAGCATTTTTCTTGGTAGAAGAATGACAGCTGACGCAGGAGTGCTGGAGTTAGATCTGGGCCTGATCACCCCGCAGCTGCTAACCGCTCGGCAGCAGGGCTGATGGGCACTTCATAATGGACGGGTCGGGCTGATCGCACCTGAACCCCTGGTTCCTCTTTGCACTGTGCGGAGTGGGGCAGCGGCCTGCCTGCACTTCTGTGAGGTGTCCTCACCAAACAAGGGGACTGCAGTCTGGCAGGCCTCCGGGTCTAATATCAGGTTACAGGAACAAGATAAAAGGGTGTGTTGGGGGGGTGGAGAGAGCAGGTCACAGACCGTGCTTAAATCGTAGCCTGAAGATACAGTCCCAGATGTTGGAAATTTTGCAAGACAGACGATCCAGTTTCAACCAGTAACTAGGATTAAAAAAAAAAAAAAAAGGACAGCTTAAAGTTATTTGCATGGCAGCCCTAAAGCAGCTTGCACCCCTCGTGCATAGACAGTGGGTTCTACACAGGGGAGCTAATATTATAGGATAAAAGAGGCTTCATGCAGTGTGTAGACAATATTTGGATCCTAATACAGGCAAACCACCTATAAAAAGGTATTTTTGACAATCAGTCAAAGAAAACCGAACAGTGACTGTATATTAGGTTGTATAGATAAGTTATTGTTCATTTTATCAGATACAATGATGGTATTGTGGTTAGGTGTTTTTAAAAAAGGTTTTGACGATACATAGTGATGTGTATTCCTAGGTGTGACGACAGGACGTGGCGTTTGAGATTTGCTGTGACGTTCATAGGGCAATGGCCACGCCGGATGGGCGGGTGGGGCAGGGTCTAGACAGTGGGGTGATCGTCGAGTCTGGAGGAGCTCTTGAGTGACACTCAGGCATAAAGCCCAGTCCTGCAGCGTCCAGAGTCTGTTGCTAATGCTGTCATGTGTCACTCTGAACTAGCTGAGTTATTCAGTCAAGCCAGTATTAGTTAGATTTCCCTGGACCTTTGATTTCTGGCGTGGACACGGCATGTTTGCATCTTGCTTCCTCTCCGGTAAGCTTGATGTTTTCCGTGTGGCACTCAGAGTAGAGAGAGGGTCGGACAGCGGTGGAGCCTGCGCGCTCCCTCTCTGTGCCCGCACCACCTCCTGCCCCTGCTTTCCTTACGGAAGTGGGGACAGCTTAGTTTGTCTTTTCCACTCTCCCAGTTCAGGTTGTCTGTATCGGTGGAGTGGAATCTGGCTTTTCCCTAGTAACCTAAGAACTTTAATCTCGGTGGGATACCAGTTTTCTTTTTTCTGGAAGCCTTTTTTATTTATTTAGGGCATTGCTTCCCATTTATAGCATCATTGAAGTGGATAGAAACGTAAGGATCGTTCTCGTGTGGAGAGGGGTTTTCTGTCCAGCTGTGCAAAGGCTCCAGGAAACGGGCATTTTTGCCTCTTGCTACTGCTTCACTCAAGCCCTTGGTTATTCTCCATTATTCTATGCTGAGATCCAGTCAGCCGTTTGAGTCCAGTCTGGAATAGCAGTTCCATGTCCCTCATTAGCTCATTTGGACCCAAAGCACTGGCACTTGCTGGTATTTCAGCTTCCAAGGGCTCAGCACTGAGAGTCTGGAATGTGTGCTTTCCGTTGTGGAAACTTGCCAAGTTTTGCCCATTCAGCTGCTGACAATGTGGTGAATTTGCAAGTTCTGACATGTTCTGTAGAGTAATTCACAGGCAAGTGAGCCTATGACAGCGTGTAACTCCATCCCAGTATTTGTATGAGAAGTTCTGGAATATCCCTTTCGAGACACAAGTTACCCAAAAGTTCAGATCATCAAGAAAAAGAAGATATGAAACTTGATGATGTTGGCACCTGCGATAAGTTAGCTTCTCAAGATGGAGTGCTTTTGTCATGTGCTTCTTATGCAGTTAAGGTGCCAAAGCCTGGGGGTCCCCACTGAGTTCTTGCAGAGCCTCCAGTCCTTCTCTGAGAGGTTACGCCCCCATTGCTCTACAGTTGTGTCTCCGAGAGAATGCCGCTGGGCTCTGGGGGCCCCAAGGCTTCCGAGAGCTCTTTCTGTGTCTTCTAGCAAAAACTGAGGAAGGCTGCAGCAGCCTCCAGGAGTGGGAAAAGCGGGGTCGGGGTGCCCTGGGCACATCAGCCTGATGAAAATCCGGGTGGAAGGCAGGCAGGCTTTTACGGGCAGTCTAGCTTTAAAGAGGGCGGGGAATGGCAGAGATGGTGGGGAAGGGTGGAAGAGGAGACAGTCGGATGCCTGAGCGTGGGTCACGTGTGCTTGTGCTGTTCTTCTTCAGGGACTGGTACAAGCGTAATTTTGCCATCACCTTCTTCATGGGAAAGGTGGCCCTGGAGAGGATTTGGAACAAGCTTAGACTGAAACGAAAGAAGACCAGCAATTAGGAGCCCACCCTGACCCACCCGCCCAGCGTCTAAGTTTCCACGAGAAGCAGCTGCTTATAGGAGCTCGTTTTACGAGGGCTCTAAGAGCTGTGTGTGCAGGGCAGGCTGGGAGGACGCGGGTCCTGGTGTGCTGTGGCCCACGTGGCTCCGTCCTGACTGTGGATTCCAAGCTGGCTCTTGGTCATGGAAGTGATATTAAATAAAACCCAAGCACTGTGCGCCTGTTTTCTGTGTTTTTGAATTACACCAGTTTGAAAGAGAACAATATAAAGATATTAATAAAATTTCACTTGAAAAATTTGACTCTACTGATAGGAATGTTTTGGAGTGTTACCACAGCCTCACCTGACCAGTGAGCCCTGGTTATTGGAGGGCCCCGGGTCCAGGCCCTGATGAAGCGCAGCTGTCCTGGGAGGCGTCCGGACACAGACCCGGAAGCAGGTGCGGCTCCTCCAACAGGCCCCAGGGGACTTCTCTCCATTTATTCCAGGGATTCAGAGCCTGTTTCCAAGGTTTTCCGGGACAGCTTGCTGTGGCTCGTGTCCCTCTGCTTCAATTCTTATAAAATCAGCATTGTTTGAAATAGGATTACGTGGTTGTAAAATGATGAGGCTCACTTTGTACTGTGTCCTGGAGCCGTGGCGGGGAAGGGGTGGGGGGACCTGCCTCAGCAGCGGGGAAGTGGCCTTCAGAGTCAGGGCACAAGGTGTCCTCTGAGGACAGATGAGACATCTGGATTTTACCAAAAGCCACTTGGCAAGCAGTTTTTATTCCAAAACGGGATGTGACAGTAGAGTCAAAAGGCTGGATTTTTTCTGTGGCTTATAATCTGCTGCCCCCGAAGATGATTTCCAAGGAGAAATTCCAGAGACCAGAGGAAGCACATCATCCCACCCCCACCCCACCCCAGGCCCTTAAGGGCCACGCGGATGGACGAGGGTGATGCTGAAGAGGAAAGCCGAGCGCTGGGCGCCACTGAGCGCCGTGGTTCCTGGCGAACACTGTGCGGTCCATCAGCTCCGTGGGCTGTTAACCCAGGTGTCCATGGAGGTCCCCAGGGAGTGGAGTGCATGCACCAAGCAGCGTGGGACACGAGGCTTCACAGAAATAACCCCATCTCACGCGTCACGCCACTGCCTCTGCTAAACACAACCTGTCACCAGCACCTGTGACACTGTTTGCATCTGCAAAGGAATGCCAGCAGAGTTAGGGGACCAGGTTGGGCCCCGGTTCCATATGAGTGAGCCCGGAGGCATGAACTGTTCTCCAGCTTTTAATTCTTTTTTTTTTTAAATTATTTTATTTTTGGCTGCATCGGGTCTTAGATGCGGCACATGTTGTGGCATGCGGGTTTTCTCTCTCTAGTTATGGCGCATGGGTTCCAGAGCACGTGGACTCTGTAGTTTGCAACATGCAGGCTCTAGTTGAGGCTCGAGAGCTCAGTTGCCCCACGGCATGTGGGATCTTAGTTCCCAGACCAGGGATCGAACCCACGTTCCCTGCATTGTAAGGAGGATTCTTTACCACTGGATCACCGGGGAAGTCCTTCTAGCTTTTTTTTTTAATGTATTTACTTTATTTATTTATTATTTCTGGCTGCATTGGGTCTTCATTGCTGCACGCGGGCTTTCTCTAGTTGCGGTGAGCAGGGGTTACTCTTTTTTGCAGTGTGCGGGCTTCTCATTGCGGTGGCTTCTCTTGTTGTGGAGCATGGGCTCTAGGCACGCAGGCTTCAGTAGTTGTGGCATGTGGGCTCAGTAGTTGTGGCTCCTGGGCTCTAGAGCACAGGCTCAGTTGTTGTGGCTCACAGGCTTAGTTGCTCCGCGGCATGCAGGATCTTCCTGGACCAGGGATCAAGCCTGTGTCCCCTGCATTGGCAGGCGGATTCTTAACCACTGCACCACCAGGGAAGCCCTCCCTTTTTTAAAAAAAATAAATTTATTTATTTTATTTATTTATTTTTGGCTGCTTTGGGTCTTCGTTGCTGCACGCCGGCTTTCTCTAGTTGCGGCGAGCAGGGCTACTCTTCGTTGTGGTGCGTGGGCTTCTCATTGCGATGGCTTCTCTTGTTGCGGAGCACGGGCTCTAGGTGCGCAGACTTCAGTAACTGCGGCACACGGGCTCAGTAGTTGTGGCTCGTGGGCTCTAGAGTGCAGGCTCAGTAGTTGCTCTGCAGCATGTGGGATCTTCCCAGACCAGGGCTTAAACCTGTGTCCTCTGCACTGGCAGGTGGATTCTTAACCGCCATGCCACCAGGGAAGTCCTCTTTCCCTGTTTAGCCCTAATAGCATATTGGAAAGTCTGCCTCTGGGAGGTCCAGGGGAGCGTCTTTATGACAGACCTGCACAGAGGAGCCTTCTAGAGCAGACCGGTCTACCCAAGCCCATCTCCTGGCCTTGGCTTCCTTGGCCGTAATGACACCTGACAGAACCCCTGGGCGCATTCCACGTGCCTGTTGCAGATAGTGTCCGGCACTTAACAGGCTCCTCACAAATGGGGAAATTAGTGACTAATAACATTCAAAGGGTCTGGTTCCCAAGCACCTCAAGGCCTCTGTGGGGGAGGGGTGACTGGAAGCCAGCCCGTCATGAGTGGGAGCTGAGCATCTGCACCAGCGGGAGTTTAAGCAGGATGCCTGTAGGTAGATGTTGGCACACGGGGTCTTCGGGGATTGCCTCTCCCGAATGAGCCCGCACACCACTCCTGTGGCCGGCAACCTCACACGGGCTCTGGAGGAAGCATCGCAGCGTCGGCTGCCAAGAAGCTCTGCTGTGTTCTGACCCTCCGTCCCTCCCCCGAGGACTCAGGCTTGGCAGGCCCTTTTCCAGCCAGCCCTTCAGGCCACTTCCACGGCGCAGGGCTTCCGCGCCGGCGGAGGGCGCACAGCCACGGGGGCGCCTGCACAACAGGCCTCTTCTGCACGTTTGCAAAGACTATTTTACATTTCTGATTAGTGGGGAAGTCAGAGAACTCATGGGAAATCGTGTGATAAAGTTTTGTGCGTGTTGATTTTTTTTCCCCTACTAGCATTGCTTTTTTTCTGCTTCTGAAAACAGAACAACAAATAGGCATATTCTGTTGACAATTTTTAAGTTAAAAATTTAAGAATGCCTCTGGTTAGAAAGTTGGGACAGTGCAGGGAGGAGCAGACAGCAAAGGAACAGCCTTCCTTTACGGGGAATCAGTTTCCCAAAGGGGAGGCTGTGCGTTCTTGTTCAGCAAGGCCGCCTGACTGGGGGGCCAGTGAGAGCTGGGGTTTTGGCGCCGGCCGTGCTTTCTCCTCCTCTGGGGTGCGGCCAAGCCCACAGGGGAGGCCTCAGTCCTGTTAGATTCCCTCTCAGACTCCATTGCACCCATGTTATTCTTATTTCAAAGTAATTGCCTTTTAACAACTTCCAGGCCTTCTGAATACATGCTCTGGCGCCTCCCTTTCTTCCCAAGGTTTTTGCATCATGGCGTCGCATCTGCCACAGCTGGGAAAGCCCAGCGCTTCCCATGGGCCCCGGGTGTACGCCGCCTGCTCTTGGCCAGCTGCGCGCTGCCCACCCATGAAGGCTGTGGGTGAGTGGGAGAGTTCGTTCATCCCACAGATCCTGAGTGCCTGTCCGTGCCAGGCACAGGGGCTGTGATGGTGAGGGCTTGTTGTTGCTTCCGCTGCAGCGCTTACAGACTAGCAGGATGTAAGGTAGGAGAAAAAATTAGTCACGTGATGAAGAACCCATGAAGAATATTTAATGGAATCACCTGATCTGATTTGCATGTTTATATTCCAGGTTAACCATAGATTTTAATTACATTCCTTTAATTGCAGAAGCATCTCTACTTAAAATGTACTGCAATTATATCTAAGTGCTAGTTAATTAACATTTTCTTGCTGGTATCACAAAGAAATAGCATCGTAAAGTTGATAGCCAAATTGTGTCTTTTTATTTTTTAACTTTTTGTTTTATGTTGGAGTACCGTTGATAAACAACACTGTGTTAGTTTCAAGTGTGCGGCAAAGTGCATAGCCGAATGCTAAAACACGGGACTTCGGGTGGGGATGTACAGACAACTGCGCGGGCCCCGCTAGGGCTCTGTCCCCCCACACCTTGCATCTGCTCGCCGAGGAAGGCACCTCCCACTCCCGGTCCGTGTCCTGACCTCAGGGGCCTCAGGCGCAGCCTACCCCCCGATGGGCTGGCAGACTTGCTTGTGTTACAAGACTTGGCTCCCCAGAAAAACTTCCCAGGGGGCCTGCCCCTCAGCTTTGCTCAGGAGACTTGCCCACCTGAACGGAGCTTTGCCGTGTCCATGGCTGGCGAGTGGCCCAGGGCACTGCCCCCCGTGCCTGCAGGAAAGGAGGGAGGCTGGAGGAGCAGCAAAGGGTTTACAGGCCAGGCCCAGAGAGGGCCTGTCACTCATTTACCTTCCGTGGAAGCAACCCTTGTACCTGAGCAGAGGCGAGTTGGGTCAGGCTGGGGTGCTGGTGACTCTGGACGTGCCCGCTACCCCTTGCTGGGAGGCGCACCTCTATGGCATCTCTCTTAGGAAGCCCGATCCCTGTGCGGGGTGCCCTCCTCTCGGAGTGGACGAGCCTCACCTCAGAGATACCACAAGGCCGAGAGGCCAAACGGAATGAAGAGTAATTTTGTGTGAGTATGTGTGGTAAAATACACATAACATTAACCATTTTTTGAGTGAACAGTTCAGTGGCATAAAGTACATTCACGTCACCACCATCCGTCTCCAGGACTTTTTCATCTGAAACTCTGTCTGCATGAAACACTAACTCTCCGCCTCCACCCCCAGCCCCTGGCCCCCAGCAGTCTGTGAGTCTGACTGCCCTGGGGGGCCTCATCCGTATTTGACCTTTTGCGATTGGCTTACTTCCCTTAGCGTGACATCCTTAAGGCTCATCCATGTTGTAGCAAGTGAAGATGGTTTTGTTTGCCATCTCAGCTCTGGCATCTGAGCCCTTGGGCCTCGAATGCACTGTAGACCGAGAATGGGGAGCCCTCCAGCAAAGGGCACGTGATGGCGTTCCGTCTGGGGCCTGTGAGGACAGCAGGGTCCTTGCTCATCATTCATTCACTCATTCACTCAACAAATGCTCAGAAGCACCTGCTGTGCGCCAGGCCCTGCTCTCAGCCCTGGGGCTGGAGCAGCCCGCACGGGCCGCCCTGCCCACCTTGTGGCCCCAGTGCCCTGTGCCCACATGGTGAGGACAGCCACCCTCGTTGCTGGGCAGTGCCCCTGCTCAGACACTCAGCTCACCTCACTGGTCTTCCAGGAAAGTCATTTCTTTCTTTTCGTGCCATTGAAAATGCGTTGATCAATCTTCCAGAAATGTTCAGGCTGCGTTTGGAGCTGCTTGGCTGTTGATTTGCCGTGATGATTCTCTTCACTGAGTCCAAGTCGGTCCTTGAGTGGAAAAAGGACCGGAAGAGCTGCCGGAGGAGGGGATGAGATGGATGGACGAGGTCGGTAGGTGTCTCGAGGTGGTTTCTATCCAGGTAACTGGGGTCTCTAAGCTCCCCCAGGCCCATCCCCCCTTCCCCTCACCCCAGCACACGCACCTGAAGACTTGAGTTTACCGTCCAGACGGATCCACAGTGTGGTGCAGAGTGGGAAGATTAACACAAAGGAAGCCAGAGCTGTGGTGGAGAGGCCCTTGAGAGGCGCTGCTTGCTTGCTTGTCTGTCTCTGTGCACACGCAGGCGCACACACCCGGGGTCTGCCAGCCACAGCCAGACGAATGAGCAAACAGCTGTGGGCACTGGCTTGTGAAGATTTGGCCCGTCTGCCAGGAAAACAAGTAGGCAAACGAGCTTTTTATTTTAAAAAGAAAGCAGGGACTTCCCTGGTGGAGCAGTGGTGAAGAATCCGCCTGCCAATGCAGGGGACACAGGTTCAAGCCTTGGTCCAGGAAGATCCCACATGCCACAGAGAAACTTAAGCCCGTGCGCCACAACTATTGAGCCTGCGCTCTAGAACTCTCAAGCCACAACAACTGAGCCCACGTGCCACAACTACTGAAGCCCACGTGCCTGGAGCCCGTGCTCCACAACAAGAGAAGCCACCGCAGTGAGAAGCCTGTGCACCGCAATGAAGTGTAGCCCCCGCTCGCCGCAACTAGAGAAAGCCTGCACATAGCAATGAAGACCCAACACAGCCAAAAGTAAATAAATTATAAAAAAGAAAGCACAGCATCCTAATGTGTCCTTGGTGCCTCCCCAGGCCTGGCCACAGTGGTCATATGTCAAGCATGGCCCTGGCCTGGGGAGCACCCATTCTGGTAGGGATGTAGCAAGACACCTGGCAGGGCCACCGGCACAGACCCAGCTCCCTTGCCATGGCTGGGGGCCTTTTACGTAGAAAGCAAGACCTCCCGTCAGCCAGGGTCCTGCTGCATCTGGCCACAGACTCCAGAATCTGAACATCTGGTCATGCAGACATGGGGCCCAGAGGTCACCAAGGGACATGACTGCCCGGCCCGGGGAGGTGACCTTCATCCCTGTCGTCGCGCCCCCGCCCCGCCCGGTACTCGCCATGCTGCCTGGTGCAGAGTAGGCCTTGGACACAAGTGTGCTAATGATTGCACTTGTAGCGCCCTGGACCCCTTTACCGAATAATAATAATAATAACAGTAATAGTGAGCAAGGGTTATTGCCTGCCAGGCACGGCTCCTGCAGCATTATTCAGGTGGCTTCCTAGCATCCTCAGAACGGCCCTTGGAGGGTTCTGGGGCCCCTCGGAGCACAGGGACAGGCGGGTCAGGCCAGCACAGGCCCCTGCAATCCAGGGGCAATTTGGAATCAGATCTGCTCTGATTGGCCTGGCCAGGTCCTGGGCCCGCCCCCTGGCCTATCAGATGCTGGCAGGGAGGATGGATGCTGCGGAGCCCATGTTCCCGGGTGTCCTGTTAGGTCAGCAATGCGCGGAGGCTTGCAGTCACTGCTGCAGCGCTGGGGGGGTCGTCCGTGAACAAAACTGGCAGAAATACTAGAGGGGGCAGACATGTATGCAGTAAAGAGTAAATCATAGCAGATGCTCAGTGCTGTGGGAAAATAGCAAGCAGACTAGGGAGTTTGGGAAGGAGCAGATGGCAAGGGCACCTGACCCAGATCTGGGCAAGAGTGACTAAGGCCCTGGGGCTGCAGTGTGCCCGGCAGAGCCAAGAGCAGCAGGACGGCCAGCGTGGTGGCACAGCGGGAACCATGGAGGAGGAGGGTGGGAGGAGATAGGCCAGCGCCTGGCAGGCCACCACACAGACCCTGGCTTTTCCCCTGAGTGCTCCGGGGAGCCACCGAGGACTCTGTGCAAGGGAGGCCATGGCCTCGTCACTCTGCCAGGGGTCCAGGTCACTCTGCAGGGGGCTACCCCACGTAGGCTACTGCCGGGACTCGGGTGGCTCTGACCAGAGGGGCAGCCAGGAAGGTGGTGAGAAGTGGCCTGTCCAGTACAGGAGCCACTAGCCACGTGTGGCTATTTACATTTCAATAAACATAAAGGGAAGTTAAAAACTCAGTCCCTCTGTTGCACTAGCCCCTGTCAAATGCCCAGTAGCCACGTGTGGCTCGTGGCTACTGTATTGGGCATCACAGATGTGCAGCATTTCCATTGTCGCAGCAAGTTCTGTTAGTGCTGGCCTGGGAGGTGCTGTAAGGCATGTTCTTCCTTCTTTGGTCCCAGAGGGGAGCTTGGAATGTGTGAGTGTGGGCTGGGCAGCAGGTGGGGCAGGACAGGGCTGAGAACTGAGGAGGGGGATGCAAAAGGCTGTGTCCCCAGGAGGACAGGTGGGCCATCCAGGTGAGTCAGTGCCTGACTGAGCGGGGAGGGGATCCAGAAGATGCTCCAAGCCAGGCACGGCCACTCCGGCTTCTCCCAGGATGTCTGGCAAGAAGCACTGCAGCCATGGCCACATGGTAGCAAGCACTGGAGATGTGGCCTGTCTGAGCTGAGCTATCTGTAAGCATAAGCTCCACCCCAGATTCCAAAGACTTAGTGTGAGAAAAGGAATGCAAACTACCTCATAATTTCTTATATAGGTACATGCTGAAATAAAATTTAGATATATTGGGTTCAGTAAGATATATTAAACAGCCTTAAAAAGAAAAGAGGGGCTTCCCTCTGGTGGAGGGAAGTGGGGGCTACTCTTCGTTGCAGTGCATGGGCTTCTCATTGCAGTGGCTTCTCTTGTTGCAGAGCACGGGCTCTAGGAGCGCGGGCTTCAGTAGTTGTGGCTCGAGGGCTCTAGAGCACAGGCTCAGTAGTTGTGGCACATGGCCTTAGTTGCTCCGCGGCATGTGGGATCCTCCCGGACCGGGGCTCGAGCCCGTGTCCCCTGCATTGGCCAGTGGATTCCTATCCACTGTGCCACCAGGGCAGTCCCTGTATATATCTTATTAAAGTAAATTTCCCCTGCTTCTTTTCATCTTTTTTACTGTGGCTACTGGACAACTTTAAGTAACATTGTGGCTCATGTTAGCTTCCTGGTTCTGTGAAGAGCCTGACCGTCCTGGTGGCCCCCCAAAGATGTGTCCACATGCTAACCCTTCGTACCTGGAATTGTGACCTGATTTGGAAGCAGAGGCTTTGCAGAAGTAATTAAGATAAGGATGTCAGGATGAGATCATCCTGGATTTAGGGTGGGCCCTCAATCCCTTGACAAGTGTCCTTAGAAAGGAGAGGGATACTTGAGACAGAGACACCCAAAGGGGAAGGCCACGCACAGACAGACACAAAAGTTGAAGTGATGTGTCTTCAAGCCAAGGACCTCGGGAGACATCAGAGGCTGGAGAGAGGCCTGCGACAGCCTCCAGAGGGAACCAGCCCTGCCCACACCTTGGCTTCCAGTTCCGGCCTCCAGAGAACACACTTCTGTTGTTTTAAGGCCCAGGTTTGTGGTCTCTTGATCCGGCAGCCATGGGAGTCACACGCTGATGGGCTCCAGACCTAGGGTTAGCGAGGAGAGCAGCAGGAGGGACGCGTGGCACTTTGGGTGAGATTGGGTCGGTGTGCAGCCCTGGAAAAGGAGAACGAGAGTTATGTCTGATGGATCCGCAGACTCTTCAATGAAGCGATAGATGAAAATTTCCAGATAAAAGCCTCTTCCTGAGTCTATTCTCCAGAGGCGAGAATGTGGGTAAAGGCTTCAGTCTTACTGCAGCACCCAAGTGGGCACTCGGCTTGGGTCCAAGGACTAGACCTGAGTTGAGGCCTTGCAGCCAGTTTCCACACTCGAGCTTCAGTGTCTCCAGCTGCAGGGTGGGATGGTACTCCCTGCCCTGGCTGGCTCTTGGGGAAAGGGTGTGCCAGCACATGGGATAAGGGTGGTCTGTGGTTGCCAAGCTTCTCTACAGATGGGGGTCACGGGTGCTGAACGAAGGTAGAGGCCAAGAGTGCAGCATAGATGGACCAGGTCAGCCCAGCGCAGGCGGGCTCACCCCGGATCTTCTGAAGGCCGGGTGTTTTCCTTTTTAGCCTGTGGCCGTGATGTATCCACTTGCACATTTCCTTGTTCAGCGCCTGTCCCCCTCTCCGCTCTGTCCCGCAGAGCTGAGTGGGGCCCGACACCGTCAGAGGCCCATCCCAGGGCACCGAACGCAGGCAGGGCTGAGAGCCCTCCCTGGGTGTGGGCGGCCTGGGTCTGCCGCGCTCGCAGGTTTCCTCAGGCCTGGCCTTTGTCTCTGCACAGGTGACCAGCACAACAGACGTCCTGGCAGGGTGGGAGTGTGTTGCTTCTGCTCCTGGGGGAGACCCTCTAAGCCCAGCTTTGGCCAGCCTCCGCCCCCAGCTCCCTTTCTCAAGTCACGTGGTCCCAGCTGGGCCAACATGCAGGTGATTGCGGTAGGAGAAAATAATTGACCCTCTTCTCCCAAAGGTGACTGTGAATGCACCAGATCACTGGGGACCAAGAAGTCTACTGAGAGAGGGAAAACCAGCGTGACCAGTGCCCGCGATTACACTTTGTATACAGACAGGCTTGTCTGGCAGCCGGGGGTTTGGGGGAGGAAAGGGGGAAGTCAGTCTGGAGGGTGGTTCATGGGGCCTGGGAGGTTCAACAAGCCTGACCGGCTGAGCCAATGGCTTGCGTGCAGAAGGTCTGCTTGGAGATTCCCCACTGCACGCCACCCCCACCCCGGGGAGACGGGCCTACGTGAGCTCAGAGAGCCCCCGTAGAGGGGACCAGCTGCCCCCAGCCTCCAGTCCCCATCCCCCATCCTGCGGCAGCATGTTCCCAGGGCAGCCCCCACAGGCAAAGCCAAGCAGTGTGAGGTGTTCTCCTGGCTAGGGGTGGGTCCTGGGGGGCTTGGGACCTGGGAGGTGGAATCCCAGTGAAGCCCAGGGCATTGCTGATGGGTGGAAGGTGAGGGTCTCTTTCCCTTCTGAACTGTGAGGTTCAAAGATGTGATGTCTGGAACTGGTGCAGCCATTTCTGCTCCTACAAAGAGAGCCAAGCTGAGGCCTGATCACACCCCGAACAGAGGCAGAGGGAAGAAAGCCACAGGACACAGAGCCCCCTGCCTGATGGTGGGATACAGAAGTCCAGGGGCACCCGCAGGTGGAGCAGGGGACGGGCGAAGCCGACTAGGATTCCCACCTGGGGCATGTGAAATCAGCACCTGGGGTGTTGACTGTTTCCTCGTTTGTTCATTCGTTCATTCACTTGTTCATGCATTCAGCCCCACTGACTGAGAATCACTGTGTCCAAGAACCTGAGTTAGGCCTGGGGTGTGTGGGAAGGAGGAGGGGCTGGAAAGAGATGGAGGTGGGGTCTGTGCTCCCAGAGTGCCCATAACAGCTTGGAGACAGCCTGGTCTTACCGGACGAGGCTGATGCCGTGGAGAGGACGGGAGGAGGCTGAGTCTGGCGGGCGCGTCTGGGCGCACGCACGAGGCCGGCGCCATCAGGCATCCAGAGCTTGAAGTCCCCAGACAGACTCCTGTGGGTGGAGGGGGGCTGCAGCCTGTGCTGATTCCAGGACAGACTGGGCACCTGCGTGGCTATTTTTGTCCAAAAACGAATAAGCTACCCATCTGGCTGTCTGAGGAGCCCCAGATTTGTGTCCTTGAGCAAGTCCACCGCCACCTCCGGGATTGCAGCTGTCTCAGGTGAAAAGGGGGGGTGGCCAAGATGTGGGCTTCTGGGCCGTCAGCATTCTGCACAAGCAGGGCCTTATGGGGAGGGTCAAGAGAATCTCCCCCTGGAAGGGCCTGGCGACCTGCCTCCAGGGCATACCTGCGTGGGGAGTGCAGAGCTGAAGCAGCAGAGTCCCTGAGAGAGAGAAGGACCGGAGGACTGCCTGGAGGAGGCCAGTTGCGCTGGGCCGTAGAATGTGGAGACAGGTGGACAGGGGCAGGGAGGCGAGAGAACACGACACGGTCAGTGGAGGCCATGAATCCACCTGTGACTTTGGGGGCTGGGTGCACAGGGCAGCCGGGACAGCAGCCCAGGCCTTGGAACCTCCTGCAGCCCATCAAGCTCTGGGCACTGCTGTAGACACCCCCCAGGAGGAGAGAGGAGCAGAGGGATCTCGCCCCATGGTGTGGTCGCTGTGGGAGACTCTGGCTGAGCCCCTTCCCCTGGTGGTGGAGATGCCCCCAGGCTCTGCCGTCGGTCAGCTGCCCTGTAGGGATTGGGGTGGAACATGGGATTGGCACTCATGAGCCCCCTTCTCACCCATCAGCTCCTCACAAGGTTCTGGGGCCAGATGGACAGCGTGTTTATGCCCCCTTGACAGGTGGATAGACTGAGCCGGCGCCGGAGTGGAAGGGGGCTGGGTCCTGCTCTCCTGACTGCAGGACAGTGTGGCTCCCCACAGGCCATAGTTCAGGACTGAACTCAGTTTCTCCTCTTTCCCTCCTTCCCTCCCCCTTTAACGCTTTCTGTGCCAACCTCGTGCTGCACGTGTATCAGGATGGGTGTGCCGCGAGGATGACCTCACCTCAGCTGTGGGGAGGGAGGGTCCTGCGGGGGCTGCACTCTTAATTTGTGCCCCTCCGTCCCCAGGTGTCAGGGCCTCCCAAAGGGCCATGAGCACTAGAGGAATGGGGCCACGTTGGGGGAACCTACATAACGTCAGGGAACAAACCACCTCAAAGCTCAGCGGCGTGACAGAGTGTTCTGTGCTCATGGGGTCAAGGGTGGGTCAAGGGTCTGGCCTGGGCACACCCGGGGTGGCTCATCTGTGCTCCTCCATGTCTCAGAGGCTGGGGTGACACCAGGGCTGGGGGCTGGCACATGTCTGACGGTGATGCTTGCTGTCAGCTGACTGTCTACACAGGCTTCTCTGCGTGGTCTCCCCATGAGGCTGCTTGGGCCTCCCAGCAGCATGGCAGCCGGGTGCCAAGGGGGAGCTTCCCAGGAGAGCCGGGTAGAGGCAGAATCATCTCTTAAGACCTAGCTGCTCGTAGTGTCACACGGTGTCACTTCCACTGCATCACAGGCCTGCCCAGATTCAAAGGGAGGGGGCAGAGACTCCCTCTTTTGTTGGGAGGAGTGTCAAAGTCACTTTGTAAGAAGAATGGGAGGGACGTACCGATGCTGCCATCTTTGGAAAGTGTAAGCTGGCTCTGCGGGGGGCGGTCGTAAGGCCACCTACCCTAACCCCTTACCTGCCTTCTCCCCGGAGATGACAGCTGGCGTCCCCTCCTCACCCTTCACCGCACCTCCAGTTCCTGCACATTTGGAGCACATATTGCAGTGTTTTTAATCATTGCTTTTTGAACAGCAGAATCATTGGCCATGTCTTGTGATGGGACTTTGCACCTGGCGGCTGGGCTGTCACTGAGGAACTCTGTCCCTTCCCTGCAGGAGGCTTGAGGCCTTCCAGCAACCACCTCTGCTCAGCCAGCACCACCCTCCCCCATAATCCAAGTGTGGCACCCCTGGGCGGTACTGGCTGTCCTTTGTTCCAGACCGTCTCTTCAAGGATTCTGGTATAGCGAATTGCCATGTGTGGAATGCTCATACAACACTAGTGGGGTGTAAAATAGTCAGTCACGTAGGAAACAGGTCTGGAAGTTTCTTATAAAACTAAACATACCCCTACCCTATAGCCTAGCAGTCCATTCCTAGGTATTCACTGGAGAAATGAAAATACAGGTTCCCCAAAGATTTGTATGAGAAAGTTTAGATCAGCTTTATTCATGCTGACCGAAATGGAAGCAGCCCAAGTTCCCATCAACAGGGGCAAACACACATGCAACCACACGGATGAGTGCGAATCTGCTAGTTGTGTGAAAGGTACCACACGAAGGTGGCTCCTGTGTGGTTCCGTGCATGTGGAGTGCTAGAGCACGCAACACGAGTCTACAGTGAACCAAAGGAAACGACAGTACACAGCAGTGGATGGGGAGTTGCCTGACAAGGCACATGAGCGAATTCTGGGGGGTGATGGGAGCTTCCCATTTACTGACGGGGCTCTCAGTTACGCAGGTATGAGCATTTATCAGAACCCATCAGATGGTCTCCTTAAGATGCGTGCATTTTACGTTGTGTAAGTTTTCCCTAAAAAACAAGCAAATGATGAACTCCATTCAGCATTCAGGAATGCTGGGGGCCCTGGGCACTCCTGCGGGGTCAGAATTCCCCAGCAGGACCCAGGCTTCAATTCCTCTGCATCAGAAAAAAAAAGTGCGTACGAGGGAGGCTGAAGCAGGGGGCAGGGCTTCTCCCTGCAGCTACCCCTCCCTCGCCCACCTCCTCCCCACCCAAGGTGCTGCTGTTTCCCATTTGTCTGAGGGAGCAGTTTCCGGAGCTTAATTAATGCTAACAGCTCGAGCTCTTTAAAGGAAAAGCACCTGGAAATCTGATAAATGCCATTTTCAGCATCGAAGCCAGAGACCAGAGAGGGTGTGACCGGCCCAGGTCTGGATGCCAGGCTGCCCCTCCCAGCGGTTGCGCTGGCCACTTGTTCCCGAGCCTGGAGAAGACCCGATGATGCCCAGGCTCTTCTGTGCCCGACTGTGGGGCGGGGTCCAGGCTGGGTGTGACGCCCAGGCTAGGGCAGGGGGCGGGGAGGGGTGTGGACCCGAGAGAGGAGTGTGGGCTGTGGGCGCTGGGTGAGGTGCGGGGCGCGCAATGGGGCCAGCAGGGAATTGGGGGGTCCTGGCTGTAGAGCCTCTGTTTACCCTCCCCCCTCCCTGTGCCTCTGCGGGTGTGCAGGCTCCTCTCTGGCCTGGGCCGCCCAGATAGGTCGCCCCTCCGGACTGAGGACGCCACCCAAGTACCGCTTCCTGGCCCCTCCCCACTGCCATGAGCAAGCAGGCTTCCTTCCCTTCCTTCTCCCTGCCTGCCCTCCCTCTCAGGCATTCACAGACTGGGGCCGGCCCCCGCTCCCCGAATGCAGACCTCGCAGGATCAAAGGGAAATCCCCAGATCCCAGTCTCCCGCAAAGGGCTGCGCCTGGACACAGACGTCCACAGACATTTACAGTAAGAAGATGGATGCTTTATAACCGTGGTGGCATCCCGCCCCATTCTCCACTGGAGACAGGATCGTGTGGTTGGTTGGGCGCTTCCTCCACTGGGACCGTCATCTGCTGGGTCCTTCCCACCTGCCAAGTGAATGTCCCTCTTGCATGGGGTCCCCTAATCCCTGCCGCACCTGGCCCAGCCTCCTGTCTGAGCTCCTGTCCTGGGCTCACCTGTGCAGGTGCCCCTCATTCTCCTATTGCCCAGCCTCGCACCAGACGGTATTGGTTCTCAATAAATACTGGGAGTGGAATGAGCGTGGGCCACCCTCCTAGCTTATCTCCTATGCCCTGGTGCCTGCGAACTGCAGGAGGTTGGCTTGTGGTTGTTTCCGCTGTTCCTCGACCAGGGACCTCAGTCACAGCTTCATCTGGTCCCTGTATGCTGTACTGCAGCCCTAACCTCTGTTTCGACCTATAGGCTGCCTGTTGATTTCTCAGGTTTTGGAACAGGGGAGTGAAAGGTGGGAAGCAGACAGAAATAGATGAGGGCAGAGAACACGGCAGGAGGATGGAGAGACAGGGACAGGCAGAGAGAACGAGGAGGCAGCGGCTCAAGCCACATGGGCTGCCTTTCCAAATGGAAGAGACATACATGGGAGTGAGGAGGGAGGCCGCTCACGTCTCTCATGCCTCTCGTGTCTGTGGGAGGAACCCCTAGTCCTGCCCTAAGGGGTCGGGTGCAGGGCCCAGCTCTGGCCAAAGATCCCTGCTGCCCCCCAGGCACAGCCCCACCCCTCCAGGACCCTGGCTGGCCCAGCAGGCTGTTGGCTACAGGGATGTGCAAGCGTGTTTGCTGCCTCTAGGTTTCTGGGGAAGGTCAGATAACGAATGAATTTGCGGCCCCTGAGTAGCCCTGATGAGGGTTCCCCACCACAAAGGCATCAACTCCTGGCCCCGCCAGTGCCAGGGGCCCAGGGGCTTCCATTTGATTCCTAAAGCCAAGCTAACCCCTCTTCGGGAAGCAGCAAGCAAACCTCGCAACTAGCAGGACCTCAGCTGCAACATCTGTAAAACGAGAGAGCAGTGCTCCTCTTGGGAGCTCCAATGAGATTCAGAGGACTGGAAGAGACTGAGGCTGCTCAGGGGTTCTCAGGGAGGACGGACGCTTATTAGTCTCAGCGTGAGACCCTGGGTGAGGACAGGCGCTCCATCCCGCCGCCCTGAGAATGATGGTGCATCCAGTGCTTCCAGGAGGGTCCCTGATGGTGGTGGATGATTGGCCTTTTCTCTGTTTCCCTCATCACTTCAGATTCATTGCCGCCTGAGGACTTTTGCCTGGAGTGTCCCCCACCCCCTCCCCCACCGCCATCCCCGCCGGCTTTGCAGTTGGCTGCTTCCTATTATTTAGGTCTCAGCTCACCCCACCACCTTGCCTCTGCCTGCCGCATCATCTTACTTCAATTCTCTGCCGAGCACTGCACCAGAAAGAGCAGGCATCTTATCTATTCTGTTTACCGGTGCATCTTGGCTTTTATCATGGTGACCACGGCAGTTCACCAGATATTTGTCGAGAGAATAAAAGACCAAGATAATAGAGCCTGAACAGAGCGGCAGCAGAGGGGATGGACTAAAACGATAGCAAAGGGGTAGAATCTTGGCCACCCATCGGAAGAGGGCATAAGCATCTCAGGTTCCTTACTTGCTGGTGTGATGAGTGAGTGGAAGGAACAGTCTCTGAGCCCAGAGCTCAGCCCACTCCTCCCCTCTCCAGAGCACTTCAGTTACAGCTGCCTGCCATGCCCAGCCCCAGGGTGGTGGCTGGGGAGCAGGTGACATCCAAGCTGCAGTGCGGCCCAATCACTAAGGGAATGTGGAGGGGTTGTTTGACTCTGATTAACTGCCTCTCTCTCTCTGTCTCTCTCTCTCTCTCTCTGCCCAGTAATTGCTGTGTCACCAAGGATCTTTCCCACTTTTAGCTCAACTTTGCATTTACAAATGAAAGCAAAGTAACTGGACCACCCTCTGAAAATCTAGGAGCATTTATTTCCCAGGTGACTGGGTCATCGCAGGGTTAAAACGGCTGCTGGTGCTGGGGTGGTAGCATCTGAAAAACACAGCAGTTTAAAAGCAAGTGTGGGGGGGACTGGCACAGGAACCCCTCCTGGTTAGTAATGCCACTTGGGGCATCCTCAGACACCTGGGGGGTGGTCTCCCAAGCTGGTGGCAGGCAAAGCAAGCCGAGTCTTGCCCACTGAATCAGCAGGTGTCCTCGCAGCTGGCTGCTGAGTCAGGCCTGCAGAGCCCCGATGCAGCAGGATGCGGCCCAGAAGCACCCTCTGACCTGGAAGTACTGCCCTTTGGGTTGGGCTGGAGGTCGTGGCACTGCGCCCAGGGGTGTGCCCTGGTGATGGCTGCCCGTGGGTGGGGGGGCGACAGCACCTCTGCTCTTGCCAGGCATTAGGGGTTAAGCATCCCACCCCGCTTATGAGCCTGAGGTGCTGTTCCTGCGAGGCCTTTGTGGCTGAGGGGAGGGCTTGGAAAGAGCCCGTGGACTCAGATCCTTGAAGATCCGATGGCCCAGGGGCGAGGGAACGAGATAGGCAAGGCGTGGGGACTGGGGGGTCAGGGTCTCGACCGAAGACTCCAGATTGTCCTGGAGAAAGGCCTCCTGGCTTAGGCTAGCGCCTCAGGACCCTTTCCTTTGGAGGGGCTGGTGAAAGCCCCCCTCGTGGGTTCTGGAAAGATTTCAACGAGCACATAAATATTATGTGAATAAATATTATTCCTGATACATGAGAGGAGGAGACGGCCGCGCCCGGGAGGGAAGGGCCAGGACGCGGTGCTGACCGGCAGCGCTGGGCCAGCGCCCTCCTCAGGCCACCTTCCGGCCCTGCCCGCGCGGGGCCGCCCACGGAGGGGGGTAGTACCCCCTCCCCGCCCCCAGTGTGGCCCGCGACAGCCAGCCTGGGACCGCGTCTGGCTCCAGGAGGCCCGCTCCGCCTGGCCCCAGGTTCCCGAGCTGCCCCGCCCATAGGCGGCGGGGCAGGGTGACGTCACGGTGGCGCGCGGCATTGTGGGGCGGGAACGCCGAGCCGGGGGAGGGACGCGGAGACGCCATTTTCGGCGGCGGGAGCAGCGGAGCGGGAGCAGCGGAGCCGGAGCTGGCTGGGCGGCGGCTGCGAGGAGGAGCCGCGGGACACAGCGCGCGTGGGCGGCCGAGGATGCTGCGGGGCGGCCGCGCCGGCGCCCCTCGCTTGTGACCGCGGCGCCGCACCTGAGGCGGCGAGGCGACAGCCCCGGCCGTCCCGCTCGGCGCACGCGCCCGCGGCCTCCCGGTGCTGACAGCGCGAGCGCGCGGCCCCGCGGGAGCAGCACGGTGAGTCGGCGGCGGGCCCGGGTCCTCCGGCCGCACCCGTGTCCCTTCCCGCCCCCGGCTCCTCCCGGCTCCTCTCCGGCCCTCGAGCCTCCAGCAGGTCCGTCCCCTTTCTCCACCGGCCCCGGCCGCCGCCCAGGACCCCGGCCCATCCCCGTCACGGCCCCTTCAGGTTCGGGTCTCCTCCGCGTGCCCATCTGGCTCCGGCCCCTCCCGGCCCCCCGCCCGGCCCAGCGTCGCAGGCTTGGCCCCGCTGCGGGCGGGGGCGGCCGCCCTGGGAACAGCTGTGGCCCCGGGAGCCGCGCGGCTGGGGACGGGAGGCTGGACGCGGCGCGCGGGGAGGGGGCGGCCGGCCCGGCTTGCTTTGTCCGAGTCCTTCCCCTTCCTTCCGGCCCCCGCCCTCTCCCGCGGCACCGCCCAGGGCGGGCGCGCCTGTCATGCTCGCGGTCGGTCGGCGGGTCGGAAGCGTGCGGGCTCCTTCCCGAGAGTCCGGCTGGACCTCGCCTGCCCCGCGGCCTCTTTCTTCTAGCGGCCAGACCCGAAACGCCTCATCCCCAGTGTTCGCCTAGGCTGGAGTTGCTCCCACTAAACTTGTAGCATTCCGGTCCTGGAATATCTACTCGGTTGTCAAATTTGATGTACCTCTTTCCTTAAAAATTTAAAATAAAATATTAAAAAAGCGAATGCCTGGTGAATTGGATGGTTTTATAACTTAAGGTTTGTAGATCCAGGCAATTCGGTGTTGGAGATTTTTGTACTGTTGCTGCTTTTTACTGTTTTGTTAAACAGCACATTCAGAGTTTACATATTAAGCGTTTGTTAAGGAGAACTTGCGAAAATGATGTTCTTTAGAAGTGTGAGAGCAGAAAATTTGTGATACACCATTTAAACTGCTGTGTGAAGGGGCAGTTGGTTCTTTGAGCCTTTGCATTAGTTAAATGCAAAGGTTTTTTTTGTAGAGCATGACTAAGCCACTGATCAGAATCATTAGCTCAGAATACATTGTAATAGTTCAGTGAATAGTCCCATTAGAAATTGGAACAACCTCGTTAGATCTCATACTCTTATTTAGGATGATCCTCCTTTATGGACTGGCAACAAGCCTTAGTTAAGGTGGGAAATTTGATTCATTGTTCTGTTTTCTAAGTACCTCTAAGAGTACAGTGATATTAAACATTAAAAATTTCAGATTGTGTGGGATTATATGTCGTGGGGGAGGACCCTCTCTTAAGAGCCAGTTTCTCCAAGTCATCTAAGAATGCAGCCTCATGTTGCAGTGGAGCCTGGCAGCCCTGTTGTCACTGAGGGGCGTGGAGGACCTGGGGTGGTAACCTCACGGCAGCCTTGCAGGTTCACCTAGCTTGGCAGTGTCTTCTAACGGTACTGTAGACAGTACATAATAAAGGAAGAAAGACATGCATGGGAATCGCAGCAAGGAGGAGGGAGGAAATGCCACCGGGGAGAGAGGCACATAGTATTCTAAATATTGCATAGTAAGTAAAAACTCAGCTGCAGTTACTTAAATTATATATTCTTTTAAAAAATTATACCTTAAGCATGTTTCATAATGTTGAAAGATAGGTAAGTCAATGTGTAGCTTTCCATGTAGGGCTATAAACTATTGCAAAATATAATTGTACAAAAAGAAAATTAGAAGTGGAAAAGTCAGAAGTTAAAGTGTAGGATTCGTATAACCTGGAAACCTAAGTGAAATATGATAATGAACCAGAACTTTATTAACAAAGAAGTGATCAGTACAAAAGTACTGATCAAAAAGTACAGGGAAGTTTTAAGTGTTCATTTCGTGGTATAGGATAAAAATGGTTAGCCTATTAAGATGTGAAAGCAAGGTCTTAAATGTTTATTGAACCAGCTGAATGGCAGGTGCTGTGCTGAGTAGTCTGGGATACGGGGACAGTCGCTGTCCTGGAGGAGCTCACAGTCTGGTACCACAGATGAGATTGAATGCTGTGCCGAGTGCTCTGAGGAAGTGGGGTGGGACTGGGAGTGGTGGCGCTGCAGATTGGGAATGGGTGAGAATGGAAGGATGAGATCAGGAAAGGCGATGTACAGTGTGTCTAGGGAGGGTGGTCCTGACTTGGGACCTGAGTGGAGTGGGGGAAGGGTGGGGCTGTAGGCAGAAGGAGACTATAGGCAGTTTTCAAACCCAAGCCAACTGCTAAAACCTAGGTGGGATCATGTCACTCCTCTGCTGAAGTTCTTGCCAGTGTCCTGTAAGCACCCCACCCCATCTTTTCCCCTTGTCTTCCTACTCTTGCCCTCATTCAAGTCCGCCCAGTCGCATTCCGAGTCTGCTCTTCAGGATGTCAGTATGTCCTCACTTCTCCACACACTCCTTACTACTTCTCACTCTCTGTACAATATTATGTTTTCTTTTTTTGGGGGGGGGCCACATTTCGAGGATTGTGGGATTTTAGTTCCCCGACCAGGGATTGAACCCAGGCCCTCTGCAGTGAGAGCTCGGAGTCCTAACCACTGGACTGCCGGGGAATTCCCTACTTAATTATTTTCTTATATAGTTTATCTGTCGCCTCCACTTACATTCAGTCTCCACAAGGGCAGGGTGGGGATTTTTATCTGGTGTATTCAGTGTCAGTGCTTGGCACATAATGTGAAGGAATACATTTAGAGTCACTTCCCTGTCTCTAACTTGGGTGACTCACTGGCAGGTGACACCCACCACGATGGGGAAAATGGGAGGAGGAGATGGGGAGTTCGGGTTTGGGTAGGTTAAATCCATGATCCTCGTGGGGCGGCCAAGTGGATTAGTGGTCTGTTGGAGATTCAGGCCTGGAGCTCAAGACAAGATTTAGGCTGGAGATAAAGATGTGAGAGCTTCTGGCACTTGGTAGAGATTGCGGAGTGGCCCTAAGGGTAGGAAAGCCCTGGGACACAGGGAAGAGGAGGAGGGCAGTATCAAATTGGCTAAGAGGTAAGGAAAGATTTGGACAGAAAAGTCTATTGGGTTTGGTTCTGGAGGGCTATTTGTGACCTTTTAAACTTTTCCTGAGAATATTGCTTCCCAAGACTGGAGGGCTAATTCAGAGATGACCTGCTTTTTTTTTCTCCCAAGGCATCCTTGTGTCATTCTGCCCTGTAGCCTGCTGGTTAACATACTCTTAGATCAAAAATGAATTATGTTTTTATTTTTAACTGATTTTTGGAGGCAGATGAAAGCAGTCTCAATCTATGCTTTTAAATATGCTTGGTATGTTGTTGATAATAAAGCAGATATAAGTGAGTATCACTAGAACAAACAATTTAAGCTAAGTGCATGTGTAAAGTAGAAATTATTTCCTTGGTTCTAAAATATCCCACTCACCTCAACTTTTTTTTCTTTTTTTAAAGGTTTTTTGTTTTTTGTTTTTGATGTGGACCATTTTTAAAGTCTTTACTGAGCTTGTTACAATATTGCTTCTGTTTTTTATGTTTTGGGTTTTTGGCCATGAGGCATGTGGGATCTTAGCTCCCTGACCAGGGATCGAACACGCACCCCCTGCATTGGAAGGCGAAGTCTTAACCACTGGACCGCCAGGGAAATGCCTAACTCAACTCAAACCTTAGATTGTTCCCTGACTTCGATGGCATGATGTGGAAATTTATGCTCCAGCCTCTTTGAAGTTATTAAACTTCTATGATAAAACTGATAATAGTGAATTTAGCACTGTACCAGGTAAAATTGGTACAGCAATCGCCTCTATCCTGCTGTTGAGGAAACTGAGGATTAGAGAGGGTAAGTTATGTAAAGCAGAGGTATACAGCTGGTTTAAAGCCTTCTAATTCAAGGCTTTTTGTTTGTACACTTCAAGCTTTGAACCACCTTGCTATCATGAATCCCAGTAATGCTAAGCTCAGTCTTCCAGTTGCCTTCACCTGGGATGCCCTTGCCCCATTTCTTCAGTTTCAAAAGCCCAGGTGATGCAGGTGGTCATGGTCACTCCTTGGGGTTGCTGTCTAAAATATAGTGTTTCGGGTCACCATGTTGGTGGTGTAGTACTTGTGGCCTTCAGAGAAGCTGGCACAGGCTCCGTGGTCAGTAAAAGCTGACTGAATCTTCATTCTTACGGTGAATATGGTGGTGTGTTTTCTCTTAAATTCACTTATTCTGTCTAAAAATTATTTGTATTATTGACCAAATGGGGAAAATGTTAATTTCTATTCTTTTTAGATTGTGGTTTAAAAAACCCCCAAATTTACCATCTTAAACATTTTTAAGAGTGTATTTCGGTCGTCTTAAATATATTTACATTGTTGTGCAGTAGATCTCTGGAACTTTTTCATCTTCCAAAACTAAAACTGTATCCATTAAATAACAACTCCCTATTTCCCCCCATCCCCTTAGCCCCTGGCAACCACCATTCTAATTCCTGTTTCTATAGATTTAACTACTTTAGATACCTCAGATAACTGGAGTCATACAGTATTTGTCTTTTTGTGACTGGCTAATTTTACTTAGCATAATGTCCTCAAGATTCATCCATAATTTCTACTTTTTTTTAACTAAAACATCATTAAGTTCTAAAGCTTTTTTTGTGTGACATTTATGTTAGTTTTCTATTTACCATATAACAAATTACTGCAAATTTAGTGGTTTAGAACAGTAATGTTTGTTATCTCACAGTTTCCGTGGATGAGGGGTCCAGGCATGGCTTGGCTGGATCCTCTGCTCAGGGCTCACGTGGCTACAGTTGTGTGTTGAGCTCTTCCAGAGCTCAGGATGCTCTTGCAAGCTCTTGCGGTTGTGGCAGAATTCAGTTCTTTTGGTTGTAGGACTGATGTCCTGGTTTTCTTGCTGGCTGGCTGTCAGCTGAGGGCTGCCTCCCGTAGCTCCTAGAGGTGGCCTGCACTCCCCTACCAGCAATACTGACTTACTTCCATAACCATAGGTTAGTTCCGTCTATTCTAGAATTTCATGCAAATGAGATTAAACAATATATGTATTTTCGCATCCATCTTCTGTAACTCAGCGTAACCATTTAAAATTCAGCACGTGCAGGACTTCCCTGGTGGCTCAGTGGTTAAGAATCTGCCTGCCAATGCAGGTGGCACAGGTTCGATCCCTGGTCTGGGAAGATCCCACATGCCCGCAGAGCAGTTAAGCCCGTGCGCCACAACTACTGAGCCCGCATGCCACAACTACTGAAGCCTGCATGCCGAGAGCCCGTGTTCCACAACAGGAGAAGCCACTGCAATGAGAAGCCCGCGCACCGCAACGAAGAGTAGCCCCCGCTTACCACAACTAGAGAAAGCCGGCATGCAGCAGTGAACACCCAATGCAGCCAAAAATAATAGATAAATAAATTAGAAAAAAATTCAACACATACAATAGCATGGGTCAGTGATTTCCTTCTTTCTCTTCCTGAGTATTGTTCTTTTGTATGGATCTACCACAGTCTAGCCATTCTCCTTTTGTTGCGCATCTGGGGTGGGGAGCACTCATTCTTGTACAGGACTGTGTGGACATACATCTTTTTTTGGCCTCATCCCGAGGCATGCAGGATCTTAGTTCCCCAACCAGGAATAGAACCTGGGCCCCCTTTCCCCCCCTGCAGTGGAAGCATGGGATCATAAATACTGGACCGCCAGGGAAGTCCCACATTTTCATTTCTTTTGCATAAATACCTAGGAGTGGAATTGTTCATAGGTTAGATGTAGGATTAACTTGTAAAGACACTGCCAGTTTTCTCAAGTGGTTGTGCATTTTACACTCCCGCCAGCAGTGTGTGTGTTCCAGTTGCTCCATGTTCTCTCCAGCTTTTGGTGTTGTCTGCTTCATCTTAGCGACTGCAAGGCCGTAGCATCTTGTGATGGGTTTAGTGAGCATTTCCCTGATGACTAATGATGATGAGCACTTATTCACATACTTATTGGCCTTTTGTATACCTGCTGTTGTGAAGTGTCTGTTAAAGTCTTTTGCCCATTAAAAAAATTGGGTTGTCTTTTTGTTATTGATTGTAGGAGTTCTTTATGTATTTGGGTACATGTCTTTTGCCATATGTTAGAAATACTTTTTCCCAATCTGGGGCTTAACTTTTTTGGCTGTGCCTTTTTTTTTTTTGCGGTACGCGGGCCTCTCACTGTTGTGGCCTCTCCCGCTGCGGAGCATAGGCTCCAGACGCGCAGGCTCAGCGGCCATGGCTCACGGGCCCAGCCGCTCCGCGGCATGTGGGATCCTCCCGGACCGGGGCACGAACCCGTGTCCCCTGCATCGGCAGGTGGACTCCCAACCACTGCGCCACCAGGGAAGCCCCTAAAAAATTTTTTTTAATTTCCTTTCTTTAGGAAAGAAAATTATTTCATGTATGTGTTATTGATTAGCATTTAAATACGTGAACTTCGTCCTATGGTATTATGTTAATCTGGTGACATTTTTCATTTTGAAATAAAAATGGTTTTTTTTAAACCACAGAATGAATACTCTATATTCTTTTGCCCCAGTCACCCATAACCACCCTCTTATGTATTCTCTTAGTCACGTCTGGTGAAGCTGTTTTTCCTTTTTGCTTGCTCAACCAAGGACTTGTAATAGAGACATCTGCATCATTTGGGCTCACTCATCCTTGTTTCAGGAAAACGCATGTTCTCCCATATTTTCATGTAGTACCCTTCCCTGTAGCTTCTCATACTTAAAATTTGTATGCGGAGAGATGGACCTGTGGTCCCACAGCAGATTAAAAGACCTCAGTGCACTCCTGGCCCTGGCCTGGAGCGCTGCTCGGGGAGAGGTAGGCACTTCACCAGCTGGTGGGGGACCTGGCCTTCTTGTAAAGTTCTTTCCACAGGTGGTGTGGTTAGGTTATCATAGAGTTAGAGGATCTCTGTACGCAGAGGTGGCCCAGTGCAAAACAGAACCACACTCAGCCGCAACTTCCTGAGCAGGGCTGTGGGGAAAAGTACCTGGAGTTCTGCCTTTATTTCTAATTCTGCAAGGGCATCTACAGTAGACTCACCCAAGAGGCAAATACAAGCTTTTGTTTTATCCAGTGGTTTATAGTTTTAGGGTGGAAACAAATTCAGAATAGATACTGTAATTATGGAGTCTTTAATTTTAAAACATTTCACTTTATAGATTTTTCTGATTTTTAGGCCAGCAGGATTTTTGTTCATTCAAGTTCATTCTTGTGACCCAAGTTTAGAAGAGGAAATAAAAGGATTAGATAAAGTTAGATGAGAGGAGATACCATGGTTCTAGCAGAAAATGATGCAGTCAGTAGTTTCCATTGGCAGGCTCTGGAGTTGTATCTCTCAGTTGTCTCTCAGTTCATAGCCCAGAGATGAAATTTCTGGTCAGGAGGTACCTGATACAGCACATCCTCCCTCGAGTAGATTATAGTGATTCTCAGTGGGTAAGGGCAGGCCGTGTAGAGCTGGATAAAATATATTTATTATTATAATATGGTATTATATTTAGAAAACAAACTCACTATTGTAATACAAACTACAAAGGGGTGTGACATTTGCATTTTTATCCAAAATGTCATGGTTTGAACAAGATTGAGACCCTGCAGGAGACCTTTTTGGATTTTGCTCAAATATGAACCTTAACTTTGTTATATAAACTGGGGGAGTGACACACCTCCCTGCTTACCCTCTCCTGCCCCCACCAAAACAAAAATGAACCATCCCCTGGAAATTCTCGAATTGTATTTCCCTTTGACTCTACACTGTATAATTTTTGTTCTGAAATTTCAGAACCAAAAAGTATGTATATTTTTACTTCTAATATTACCATTGATTACCTTTTTAGTTGCAATAGGTAACGTATTGTGTATTTAGACATTTTTAAATACCTTGAGAAGGGCTTGAGATTTTTTTTATCAAAAGGGGAGCATAGGATAAAAAGGTTGAGAAATGAAGCTTTCTGTGACTCCTTGACAAAGCTAAAATAGATTAGGTCCCAAAGTGGGGTTTTGTGTTTTTCTTTGATCTGTATCATTTAATTAAAAAAAATTCTGGTTGTATTTTACTGAGATATGATTCATGTATGAAAAAATTCACAGGGTTTTGCAACCATCTGTTTCCAGAACATTTTCATCACCCCAAAAAGAAATCCTGTACCCGTTAGCTGTTACTCCCCATACTCCTGTCCCTTTGGCAACTACTAATCTACCTTCTGTCTCCATGGACACTTCATATAAATGGAATTATGCAACATGTGGCCTTTTGTGTCTGGCTTCCTTCAGTTAGCACACCGTTAGCTATGTTGTAGCATGTATCAGTATCTCATTCCTTTTTATTGCCAAATAATATTCCACTGTCTAGATATACCCCATTTTGTTTATCCATTCATTAGTTGATGGACATTTGGGTTAGTCCCACATTTTTAGTATTATGATTAATGCCAAAATATTTGTGTACAAGTTTTACATTTGTCCAGCATTTTGTTTTTTGGACCATTCATGTGTAAGTTTTTACATAAACATGTTTTCAGTTTTCTTGGGTATATACCCAGGAGTGGAATTGATGGCTCATTCATTTAATTTTTTAAGTTTTGACACTTATGTCGTTTTACCCACAACACACTGTAATCTTGGGTTCCAGGATACTGAATGTCTTAGTCCATTCAGGCTGCTGTAACAAAATACCATAAACTGGGTGGCTTACAAACAACAGAAATTTATTTCTCATAGTTCTGAAGGCTGGGAAGTCCAAGGTCATGGTGACAGGAGATTCGGTGTCTGGTGAGAGCCTGCTTTTGTTTCATAGATGGTGTCTCCCTGTGTCCTCACTGGGGGAAGGGGTGAGGGAGGTCTCTGGGGTCTTTTTTATAAGAGCACTAATCCCATTCATGAGGGCTCCACTCTCATGGCCTTCCCAGAAGCCCTACCTCCAGATACCATCACCTTAAGGGCTAGGTTTCAACATATGACTTTGGGGGGATACAGACATTCAGATCATGGCACTGAATATTTCCCTGAGTACAACTTGGGTTGTTTTCTACAGACCCATTAGAGACTCTCGACCTGCGTCTCCTCACTGCTGCCCTCTGCGTCAGCACCTTCCCCGTGTCTGGTGCTCATCAGGGCTTGTGTGCAGGGATGGGTCTGGCTGGCTGCCAGAGTTTCCCACTGGATCAGCTCAGATATCTCTTGGAAAAACATCTCAAATGTGATTTTCTGCTACCAATCTTTGCTAGGTAAAGACCTCTGTGTTCTTCCCTCCATCTTATTTTTCTGTGCCACTCTCTGCTGTGTTTATAGGAACTTCATTTCGCACTCAAGAACTGTCAGAATAACTCACATTTCTGTCTTGGCTGTTATTCACTCTGCATACAGAGCTGCTACTTTTATTCCCCACATTTCTTTTTTTTATTTCTTTTTTTAATTGTTGGCTGTGTTGGGTCTTCGTTGCTATGCACGGGCTTTCCCTAGTTGTGGTGAGCGGGGGTTACTCTTTGTTGTGGTGTGCGGGCTTCTCGTTGCAGTGGCTTCTCGTTGCGGAGCACAGGCTCTAGGCGCGTGGGCTCAGTAGTTGCGTCACACGGGCCCTAGAGCGTGCAGGCTTCAGTAGCTGCAGTTCGTGGGCTCAGTAGTTGTGGTGTGCAAGCTTAGTAGTTGTGGCGCACGGGCTTAGTTGCTCCACGGCATGTGGGATCTTCCTGGACCAGGGCTCAAACCTGTGTCCCCTGCACTGGCAGGCAGACTCTCAACCACTGCGCCACCAGGGAAGCCCGGTTTATGGGTTTTGGGAGGGAGACCCCTGAGCCCAGTTTTGGACTAATGGCTGATTCTAGGGCTGGGCTAGGGAGAATACAAGATGGGCCTGGAATGTCTTGTAGTGCCAGAAAGTGCTCGAAAAATAAAAGGATGGGCATGTCAGTGGGGCACAAAAGAAACGGAAAGAGCTCCCATGGCCAGAGCTGGAACAGTTTGAGCAACAGAATAACTAGCGTGTCTATTTGTTGTGCGCCTGCCAGGGCTGTGCTGGCTGATGCCTCAGCGGAGCCGCCTGGAGGCGCACTCAGCAGCAGGGGTGGAGGGAGACCGAGGACTGACAAACTGGGATGGCTGACATTAGAAATCAGCGTGACCTCTGCCTTAACCCTCTCAGCTCTCTACTGTGATGGGCTGCAAAATAGTGTTTCCTCAGAAAGGTTGTTTCCAGATCAAACTTTAGTAGGAGGTTTTTTTTTTTTGGCAGCGTCCTGGGGCTTGTGGGATCTCAGTTCCCCGACCAGGGATTGAACCCGGGCCACGAGAGTGAAGGCCCAGAATCCTAACCACTAGGTCACCAGGGAACTCCCTAGCAGTTTCTTATTTTAAACATACCTTTTTTTAAAAAATTAAATTTATATTTATTTTTGGCTGTGTTGGGTCTTCATTGCTGCGCGTGGGCTTTCTCTATTTGCGGTGGCTTCTCGTTGCGGAGCACAGGCTCTAGGCGCTTGGGCTTCAGTAGTTGTGGCACACAGGCTCAGTAGTTGTGGCTAGCGGGCTCTAGAGCTCAGGCTCAGTAGTTGTGGCGCATGGGCTTAGTTGCTCCACAGCATGTGGGATCTTCCTGGACCAGGGCTTGAACCCGTGTCCCTTGCACTGGCAGGCGGATTCCCAACCACTGTGCCACCAGGGAAGCCCTCTTACTTTAAATAAACTCTTATTAGTCTTTTCTTTTAGTTCTCTGCCATTTTATTCATAGAATGCTCTTTACCTTCACCTGTATGCTTATAGATCTTTGCCTAAATTTTATTCTAGTTTCTCATGGGTTTTTTAACCTTTAATTCTTTATGCAATATGGAATTTATTTTAGTGTATAGTGAGGGTAGGAATGCATCCCACCCCCCCCGCCCCCGCTGCAAATAGCCAGTTGTCTTAGCGCTGTTTTTTATATAACCCACCTTTGGTTATAATGGCTTAGCTTAGAAATAAGAGAGCTATGGAGCAGTATAAATATATGTGCCATTGTGTGCTTCCCTCTGAAGAAGCAGCGTGCACAGTTGAATCCATGTGATGGTGACTTGGATGGGAGATGAAGAAACTGTCACGATTGAGGCGTGCCAGAGGAGTAGTGTGAGGTGTGAGCCAGGGAGATGGAAGATTTGCAGAGTCCTATGCCTGTCACACAATATTTGAAACGTTATCTTGTGGATGCGATAGTAAATGTATTTTGTGTTTATTTTAGAGGGAAGAAGTTGGCTCAGTGGGTAGAAGTTACAAGGAGGAAGATATCAACTCAGCAAAAGGAATAACTTTCTAACTAAATACTGGAACAGTCTAACAAGGAACTGACTATCTTACAGAGTAGTGAGTTATAGGAAGTGTGTCTGCAGACCTTGAGCAGTCATTTATTAGGGAAGTTCCTGATTCCTTATCTCTCGGGTGGGAGATTGCATTGATTACTGAGCGGTTCCTATGTGTCTGTCAGCCCTGTGCTTAGTGCCCCATCTACACTCGCCCATGTTGATAAAAGCCTGGTGAGGGAGGTCTGCTAACCACTGAGACCCCAGGAGGTTTGGGGACTTCGCCCATGCTGAGGTGATGGCTGGTGGTGGAGCCAGGCTCCGTCCTGTCCACAGCACCTGTCATCTCATTTCTAAGTGCCCCCCAAAAGCATTTGGATTCTCATTTTCTTTTAAGGGTAAGTTTAAAAGAAAACTGCCTTAAGCGACTCTTTTTTGGTGTGTGTGTGTGTATACATGCATGCATCCAGATAACATTTGTATTCATTACTCTTGTGTATATGGTTAGAGCCATTGCAAGAGTGTGTGAGCAGTACTCTGGGGCCAGTTTTGTTACATATTCCTTAAGGAATTAAAATTGGGTTTCTCTAAATGTATTTACTTAATTGAGGCATTCCCTCAATTAAAGTGGTAAGTCTTTCTCATTTTGTTTTCTTTTTTACCTAAGTCCTGCCTTTTGTGGTTTTCCTACTTTTGTATAAACACTGTCCCCCTTTCTCTTTTACGTCAACAAAAGTGCCCTCTCTTCCCGTTTCAGCCACTGCTGTAACCTGTAGAGGTGTGACACTGACCATCTTTATAGCTGGACAGAATTTAACCTGCAGAGCTATGACTTACTGCCCATTCATGCCCCAAGAGCCTTGGTTTTCCGGAGGTGATTTGAGCAGTGAAGTCGCTGCCATTTATTACTAGGTCTACAGACTCTCCTCTGCGTCCCTTTGGGTTTAACGTTGCTGGGAAAGACTGAGAAGTTGCTGGCGAGGTGTTTGGCTTTCTGAGCAGAAGCATCAAACCTTGGGCCAGCAGAGGGCTGGGAAGTAAGTGCCATGGGTCTTGATGGATGGCTCCATGGCGTGGTCACTGATGCCCTCCTCTCTCTCCTGACTGCTGCCGTGGCCCCCTCACCCCGGCTCTTGCCTTCAGAACGCAGGTGTGCTGTGGCCTCACTCCTGTGCGTCTCTAGTCTTATCACCGTGAGTGTGCCTAGCTCACAGCGACCTGCAGCGTGGTGGCGCTGCTCACAGGCAGCAGGAGCGTGTACATCTCTGCCTCGCCCGTTGCCAGCAGTGCCCCGCACTTCGTCTAGAGAAGATGTGCTCATTTGCTAAGAACGGCTCTCC
The DNA here is from genome assembly GCF_003676395.1 of Aethalodelphis obliquidens. NCBI lineage: Eukaryota > Metazoa > Chordata > Mammalia > Artiodactyla > Delphinidae > Aethalodelphis > Aethalodelphis obliquidens. Next base: position 26,787,155 of record NW_020837965.1, read on the forward strand.
TGGGGGTGGCGGTCGGGGGTCGTTCCTCTTGAGGAGCTGGCTTCCCCTCTCCAGTGGGGGAGCTGCTGCCCCTCAGCCCCATGCTCCCACCTAAGCCTGTCACCTGTGAAGGGTCTTGAGCTCTGGGGGGATTTGTTCATTTACTTACCTTCTCCTTACCTGCATGTCCCTGAGGGTGGGGCCCTTGTCACCCTGTGTGAGCCGAGGCCTCGCTCAGAGTATGTTGTAGTAAAACACTTTCATGGTCTAGGTTGGGGAAGAAGAGAATAAACGTTGCATCGTTAGGAAATAATACATAAATGTGTTGCTGCCAAAAGTGGAGAAGGAGTTCTTCATGTTGGGTTTTTTTTCTTTCTCTAGGGACACCAGTTCTGGGAAGTGAACCTTAGGCAGTGCTCAGATCCACACCTTAACCTAGTGGTATTGAGTCCTGTTCATTGGAAGCTGGTTCTAAAATGTTTCCTTCCTTCATTCAGCAAACATATATTTAGCGTTTACTGTGTGGCAGGCTGGGAATATAGTGCTGAACAAGACAAATGAGGTCCCTGCTCTACTGGAGTTTGCAGTGCAGTTGGAGAGCTATGAGTTAAATAAGTATGTAACAAATCTAATAATACTACACTGTCAGGTAGAGGAGTCGCCTCTGTTCTTTTGTTGTTTTCTGGGCTCTTTGTGTTATGGAGGTGGATTTCTGAATAGTCCTACAGACAGCTTCTAAATTTCCAAAGTTTAGTCTTTGTGTTATGCAAAAAAATCAGTTTTCCAGTATGAAACTGGGGGTATAAGGACAGATGTGACCCTGTTATCAGCTACTTGCAGCCTTCACTCCCAAATCCTGGAATGTGTGGTCTGTATTCACTGCTTCAACACTGCTTCCCCAGAGTTCCCTGGTGGTCTAGTGGTTAGGATTCGGCGCTTTCACTGCCGTAGCCCAGGTTCAACCCGTGGTCAGGGAACTAAGATCCCACAAGCCACGCGGCGTGCCCCCCCCAAAACAAAACAAAACAAACAACCAACCAGTGCTTCCCTTCCCCCAGCATCTATCAGTCCATCCATTCACCAAATGGTCTGTGAGGGCCGGGAACTGTCCTACGTAGTGTGCATTCACTGTGGGTATAAGGTAAAGTCTTGCCTTTTAAATAGAATTCATATTTCAGGGAATATAAGATAATATGTGAAAACAAAGATTTTGGGTAGTCGTAAGTGCTCTGAAGGAAATCACTCTCAGGTGATTTAATATGACTTCTGTCCCTATCACTCTCCTGAACAGGCTTTCCTAATCACTGTTTGTGGCCTTAAAAAAAAAAATTATGGGGTTTAAAAACAGACCTGAAACTAGAGAGGATAGTAAAAAGAACTATTGCTTCGTATTAGCCATCATCACCATTTTGCTGACATTGTTTTATGTGCTCCTTTCCCCTTTCCTTTACCTTCTCACTGTAGTATTTTAAAACCAGTCCCAGACACCATATGATTTCGTGCTGGTGACCTCTTGGCTAGTCTGACCCAGTAGGCATGCTCAGCCCTCACCCTCCTGGAGTCTTTTTTTTTTTTTTAATATGTTTTTAAAAATTAATCTATGGCTGCCTTGGGTCTTCGATGCTGCGCGCGGGCTTTCTCTAGTTGCAGCGAGCGGGGGCTACTCTTCGTTGTGGTGTGGGGGCTTCTCATTGTGGTGGCTTCTCTTGTTGTGGAGCATGGGCTCTAGGTGCATGGGCTTCAGTAGTTGTGGCACGCGGGCTCAGTAGTTGTGGTGCACAGGCTTAGTTGCTCTGCGGCATGTGGGATCTTCCCAGACCAGGGCTCAAACCTGTGTCCCCTGTATTGGCAGGCGGATTCTTAACCACTGTGCCACCAGGGAAGCCCCCTCCTGGAGTCTTTACAGCACTGGTCATCCTGCTGTGTCACTCTTGTGTCACCAGGCTTCAGTCAGGTGTGGTTTTCTTGCTGCTCTGATTGTTCCCGTGCTCCTTTGCTGGTTTCTCCTTCTCCAGCTGTGACCCCTTCTCAAGGCTTTGTCTGGTAAATATGTGACCGAGAATTTACTGTCTCTTCTGCATTTCATTAAGGAAAAAAAAGCTTGCAAACATTCACAGAAGATTTTGTTCACAGAGGCTATGTGTTTTATTTATTTTAAAATTTTATTTATTTATTTCATTTTTGGCTGCATTGGGTCTTTGTTGCTGCATGTGGGCTTTTCTCTAGTTGCGGCGAGCGGGGTCTACTCTTTGTTGTGGTGCGCGGGCTTCTCATTGTGGTGGCTTCTCGTTGCGGAGCACGGGCTCTAGGCGCGCGGGCTTCAGTAGCCGTCGCACGTGGGCTAAGTTGTTCGGCGGCATGTGGAATCTTCCCGGACCAGGGCTCGAACCCATGTCCCCTGAATTAGCAGGCGGATTCCTAACCACTGTGCCACCAGGGAAGCCCTGCTGTGTGTTTTAGAAATGCCATTTGGATGTTTTGCTGCTTTTCATCTTTGGCATTAATTTCAGTTACTGTCATTTCTTCCGTAAAAAAAAAAAAATTCAGACATAAGCCAGAAAAGTAATTAATTTGGTCTGCAAAGGACAAACAAACAGTACAGAATGTAGTATTTCCAGGTAATAAATCACAATACACCTATTTATTATTCACCTATAAAAATGTTAATTCAGAAGTCTTCACACATGTATTTCATTAAAGATGTAACATAAATTAAGCCTCTAATGAGATTTCTATCTTTTTTTTCTTTTTCCATCCTAGAATGTATGACAACATGTCCACAATGGTGTACATAAAGGAAGACAAGTTGGAGAAGCTTACACAGGATGAAATTATTTCTAAGACAAAGCAAGTAATTCAGGGCCTGGAGGCTCTGAAGAATGAGCACAATTCCATTTTACAAAGTTTACTGGAGACACTGAAGTGTTTGAAGAAAGATGACGAAAGTAATCTGGTGGAAGAGAAATCAAACATGATCCGAAAGTCACTGGAAATGTTGGAGCTTGGCCTGAGCGAGGCACAGGTACAAGTCTCAGATATGAACGTGAAGTTGACAGTCTGGAAAAGGGGAGACTTTGTTTGACATACGAGGTTTAACTAAACTAGAGGGCAGATACTTATAGAATAATAGAAATCAGCTTATATGTGGGTTATGTATGTTATACAAATGATGATTTGGGCATGTCTGCATTTTAAAAAGTAGAGCGAAAATAGGTAACTCTGTGTCGGTTAGGATTTGATTTGGCTGCATATATCAAAAAACAAAAACAGTGGCGTAAATATCATAGTCACATGTAAAAGCACATACTGAGGTGGGCTGTCCCAGATGAGTGCTATAGCTGCATGGGTGTCAGGGGTACCCAGGACCCTGCCACCTGCTGCACTGCACCCCAGTCAGCCTATCTCGTGGGCTAAGACAGTCCCAGCTGCAGCCGCGTGACCCCACCCTAGGACTGCGAAGGGGCAGGAAGGGTGTGCCTCCTCCCTTTACCTCCTTGAAGTGTGCGTGGCACTCTGCTTACACCTCATTGGCCAGAACTTGGTTCCGTGGGCATACCTAGTTGTGAGGGACACTGGGGAATGTTGTCTTGCCCCTTAGAGTTCCAGGTTCTTAAGCCTGAGGAAGAAGGGTGAATGTTGGCCAACAGCTCATAGTCTCTGCAGTACCCCAAGACAAGATTGTCTTAGGCACTTGACTAAACCTTTGTTTCTATCCTGCTAGACATAGAGATGAAAAAATTGGAAACATTTAGGTGTGCCCCCACCCCCCACCATAACTTTCAGCTTTGCCAACATATTTTAGGTAAAATTAAATACACTAAAAATTGGCTTCTTCTTTCTTAGCTTTCGTCTTGTATAGCGAATGAATGAGGCAGAAGTGGGGCTGCTGGGTTACCAGTTCCTGCTTTCACAGAGGAAATCATTCTGTACCAAAGTGACGGCCATACCCTGATTTTAGAATTCTCCATCCTAAGCATGTTACAGATTCTAATTGTAGGACTTTGGTTATTGTGAATCTCTTATTTTGCAAGTTGTGTTGAAAAGCGATATAGAGGTGAACCTCCTTTTTTAGTTTGGCAGATATTGGGGTTAAAAGGAGGAGGAGGAAAGAGCCCCACCTTCTAGAGTGTCAGGTTTTAGACCTAGGAGGATAATAAAGAGGGAGGGGCAGGTGCACGGTCTGCAGAGAGAACAGACCGAAGCCGGCTTTCCTCCCCAACTCTTCCAGCCCTTATCCTCCCAGGCAGGCCGGTCCCTGAGACCCATCAGTGCACCCCAGGCAGAGCCCAGTAGGGACCTCCGCTTATGAGTGCGTCAGGGCGTCCTGACTCTTGGTACTGGCCACAACACAGAGCCTTCGTCCCTTCCCCTGCAGTGGCGAAGAAGTCTTGTCTGTGTGCCCCGCCCCAGCTCCACCACCAGCCCCTCACAGAGTGACCTGCACTCTGAACACGTGTGCAGGTGTGTGCACGTGCTCTCACCCGTGGCAAAGGGTCTCTGAGAAATTCTGTTTGCGCCATCTAGATAAAAAGTAAAAGAACGCAGCTTCATCAGTACAGTAGCTGCCTGTCCATTGCTAGTCCATTCGAGATACTTTCTAAACAGAAAAAAGAAATGCATTTTTCATAGACGTTCTGAGCATGTGATATTCTTGATCATGCCCTGAATGTAGCCTGTGACTAAAGAAAGGGTGGAAATAGAAGTAAATGGCAAAATGTACTTGTATGTACTTTGGAGCACGTGTCTGCAGGTGTCAGGTAGAGCTACAACCCCAGGACGCTTGCGGAGTGGGGAGGTGGCGTTTGTTGGGCTGAGTACTGCAGTGTTGTCAGCGTTTCTGTCTGTCTAGGTTATGATGGCTCTATCAAATCACCTGAATGCCGTCGAGTCGGAGAAGCAGAAGCTGCGTGCACAGGTTCGTCGTCTGTGCCAGGAGAATCAGTGGCTGCGGGATGAATTGGCCAACACGCAGCAGAAATTGCAGAAGAGTGAGCAGTCTGTGGCTCAACTGGAGGAAGAAAAGAAGCATCTGGAATTCATGAATCAGCTAAAAAAATACGATGATGACATTTCTCCATCAGTAAGTGGTTCTGTAGGAATGCAGTATTGACAGTTACCACGTTATCATCGGTAGATTGTTTCAGTAAAGCCGGCAGTGTTTTCCTGTTTCCTCCAGCGATTGTGTTTAAACAAGACCAAGGATTAAGGGTCTTGGGACTGAGTCCCTGGGCAAGTCATATAAGTTCTCTCTGGAGTAGTTTCTTCGTATGTGTTTTTTTTGAACGATGGTCAGTTCAAAAAATACTTTGTAAATATAAAATAAATGCAAAGAGGTGCCATTGCCTTCAGCGAGATCTGTTGCAGCTTGAGATCTCCTGAGCATCCTCACCCTTTGCGGTCTGGCTTCCATGCACATCCCGCTGCTGGAATGCTTTTCCTTTAACAGTGCCCTGATCCAGTCGCCTGAATCCAGACTCGGGACTGCCTCTGTAGTTTGTAGTGGATCCTCACTTTCTCTTTGCAGCCCTCTGCCCTGCTCCCAGGACGCCATTGGTTCTCCTGCGCCCTCGCTCGTGCCTCCTTGGCCTCCTGCGGTTCCTGGATGTTAGGGTTCCCCAAGGATCGTGGTCTTTTCCTTCTTCTGTTGGCGCTCTCTGGATGTTCATCCCAATCTTGATTACCGTTTTTCGTTTACTGTTTATTTCTGATTCAGTTAAGTTTTTTTTTAAAGTAACCTTCTTTATTTTGGAATAATTTTAGATTCACAGAAAAGTCAGAGGTGGGGCCTCTGGGAGGTAGTGTGGGTTAGATGCAGTCATAAGGATGGGGCCACCATGACGACATTAGTTACACAAAGAGCAAGAGACCCTAGGTCTCTTGACGTGATACTGTAAAGAGAATTCCCACATGCCCTTCACCCAGGTTCCCCTAGTGTTAACATCTTGTATTGCCGCATAACGTGTCTGAGTTAACTTGGGGCGCTGTCTGTCTCCAGAGTACCGTAGGCTGCATGGCTTAAACAATAGACAGTTAATTTCTCCTGGTTCTGGAAGCTGCGAGTCTGAGATCAGGGTGACAGCTTGGTCGGTTTCTTGGTGAGGGCCTTCTTCCTGGTGTGTCCTCGTGTGGCCTCCTTGGTGCATTTGTGCAAAGAGAGAGAGAGACACAAACACCTAGAGTCTCTTGCTCTTTGTGTAACTAATGTTGTCATGGTGGCCCCATCCTCATGACCGCATCTAATCCACACTACCTCCCAGAGGCCCCACCTCCAGACACCATCACACTGACCATTAGGGCTTCAACATAGGAATTAGGGGGTGGGGAGGACAGACATTCAGTCCCTAGCAGTACGTTTGTTAAAAGTAAGAAATTAACGTTGCTATTGCTACGTCACTATTAATGAAACTACAGCCTTTATTTGGATTTCACCAGTCCTTCCATTAGTGTCCCTTTTCTGCTCTCGATTCCAATCCTGGATTTCACATGGTATTTTGAGCTAATGTTTTTTTAATGCCTACATAGTTCTAGGCATGTTCGCTACATAATCTGTATACCATTGAGTTCCACATTTGTGTCTCCAGTCTGAGCCCTCATCCTAAGACTGTAGGAATGGTTTTGTGTATTGTACCAGCAGACCTACACTTGCCCTGTGTCTTAGCTTGGGCTACCATAACCAGATACCATAGACTAGGTGGCTTAAAGAGCAGATCATTTACTTTCTCATAGATCTGGAGGCTGGAAGTCAGATATCAGGGTGCCAGCATGGCTGGTTTCTGGTGAGGACCCTTTTCCCAGCTTGCAGATAGCTGTTTTCTTACTGTGTTTGCACATGGCAGGGTGTGGGTGTGGGGGGAGGGAGAACTAGCTCTCTGATGTCTCTTCTTGTTATTGGGGTACTAATCCCATCGTGAGGGCCTCACCCTTGTGATTTTATCTAACCTAATTTCCTCCAAATACCATCACACTGGGGGTTGGGGCTTCAACATGATTTTGGGCACAATTAGTCCACAGCACCCTGTTTTATGAGGCATACTGTATTTCTCCCTTGCATCTCTAGGTCAGGAGCAACTGAATGTTTTGATTTAAAAGATATAACTCCTGTAGGTTGCTGTGGGAATAAGAATAGAGAAGTGGATTCACCTGGAAAACTGGGTAACATTGAGCAGGGGAAAGCTAGTCTCACAGAATCAGAGACATTTAAAACATTTTATTTGGAAAACATGTCTAGCTTGGAGAAGAGATACAATGAGCTGACCCTGCCTCCCCTTTTAGGGGGTTCGCATGATAATTTTTCTGCCCCGTCCCCCTCCCGCTGCTGGTGCGTCTCCTTAGCACGCGGCGCGGCGCTCTCCTGTGAGACCCAGGGCTGGGCTCACATTCAGGAGATTGAGCACAGGTGCAGTGCCTCCTCTGTCCTCTGCAGCCCAGGTTGCACTTTTTGTTGGTTATCTCAGCAGAGTCCTCGATGATGTTTTCCACTCATTCCAGGATCCAGTTCAGGACCACATGTTGGACATAGTGGTCCCGTCCCTTTAGTCATCTTTCATCTGGAACAGGTCCTTTCACAGAAAGAAGAAAGCCTGTCTTTGTCTTTCATGACATTGATGTTCTTGAAGAATACAGGCCAGTTACTTCATAGATTGTTCCTCAGTTTGGGTTTGTCTGGTGTTTCCTCATGAGTGTGTTTGGATTGTGTGTCCCAGATGGGAATGTTATAAAAGTGACATGTGCCTCTCAGGTCCCTTCCAGAGGCAGATGGTGTCCGTCTGTGCCAGGGCGACGCTGAGTTCTCCCCTGGTCAAGCTGCTGTCTGTTCTCTCCAGCGTGTACTCACTCTTTTTACCTGAGGGCTCATCTGTGGGGAACACGAGTCATAGGCTGTCACACTGCTCTTAGGGGTCCTGCGGTGGAGATGCTGGGTGGGGAGGGGAGTGTCCAGCCTGCCAGTTCTGCGGTGTTCAGAGATTTGCCATTTTAATCATTTGGTTTCCAAATAAAATTTATTTCAAGTAAGGGCTTCCCTGCTCTTTAAACTTCTGTAGGACACGGGTGACGGCTAAGGCACAGAGATGCCATCGTGATCTGTTCTGCCACTCCTGCCCGGACAAGTACTTTGAGTTCAGTCTAGCAGGCCTTTTATTACTCTTTACTGAACTGATGGATAGACCAAATTGTGGCTAGTCCTATGTTTGATCTGAAAAACAAACCATCTTTTCTATTTTTAGTTTAAATGAAATTTGTATCAAAGATTTCCAGTGCAGGATTTATAGTATTTGTAAGACTAATATTGTCCTGGGTTGGTTTTATAGGAGGACAAAGACACTGATTCCACCAAAGAACCTCTGGATGACCTCTTCCCAAATGACGACGACGACCCTGGTCAAGGAAGTAAGTTGGGAGTGGTGGTTAAATGGCTGCATGCAGATGGAGGTGGCGGGTCCTCTTGGGGTGTAATTGCTGTCATTAGCAGGCGGTGGCGTGCCTGCAGCCTGCCTCACAGCAGCCCTTGCACACTCAGGCTGCCTCGTGGTTCCCCAGAGAATTGCGAGTCGTTTTCTCGCTGGGATAGAGTAACGTGTTGAGCCAGCCCTTGTAAACGGGCACGCACCAGCAGTTCCGACGCGATCTGTGGATTCTCACGGAATGAAAGGGCAAAAGAGTTTTCCTGGGGCCAAGAGCAGTCTCACCACACTGTTGGGGCGCGTGCGGCATCCCCGACAAGTTGCTGGTGTTGCCTCGCCTGCGCGGGGAATGCTGGACAGGTTTGGTACAGTGGGGACCACGTGCTGACCTGGACCAGAGCCAGAGCGGGGAGTGCTAATCAGCTGGTGTCATCGGGTGATTTTCTCTATTGCCTGAAGTGAGCCCTTCTCTGTGTAGTGCAGCAGCAGCAGAGCAGTGCAGCGGTGGCCGCCCAGCAGGGTGGCTACGAGATCCCCGCGCGGCTGCGCACCCTGCACAACCTGGTCATCCAGTACGCCTCGCAGGGGCGCTACGAGGTCGCCGTGCCCCTCTGCAAGCAGGCCCTGGAGGACCTGGAGAAGACCTCTGGCCATGACCACCCGGACGTGGCCACCATGCTGAACATCTTGGCCTTGGTGTACAGGCTAGTAGTCCTCATTTTATTCTCTTAATTTTACCTAGAGACAACGTTTTTAACGAGCTTGTCCTAAAAATACGTTTCTGTAAACTGTTATGAGCTACTTTTCCAGCCTTATCGTCCATTTGTCTTCATGCAGCCAGGGGTTAAGTTCAAACATTTAGCAAGCTCTCTGGCAAGAGTATGACCCTGAAGAACAGACGCTGCCTGGGGCTCCCAGGCAGCCGTCCAGGACTAGCCCACAGCACCCTTCGCTCTGGCCAGGCTAAGCTCTTTTGATTTTTTTCCCCACAATACTTGGTATACCAGGCTCCTTCTGCCCACCCTGCCTGCCCGTATCCCCTGCCTTTCTGAGGCCTTGTCAGCGCTCTCTCCTTTCTGAATCCAGGGCTCCACGTGCCCCTTCCCAAGTTGTGCCCCGTAACCCTGTCCCTGCCTCTCTCGCAGCGCTTGCCCTGTACTTGGCCTCCGGGTGATTTGAAGTTTGTCATCTCTTCTCCCGGGATCCTGGCTCCTTGAAGTTGAGGACCAGGTTGTCTTCTTGTCTCCACCTTGAGTCACTTGAACATGTTTGCTAACTCAGAAGCCTTTGGTGAACTTCCTGAATGGAATTAAATAGTTTGCCTAGGCACTGACTGGGCAGTGGTACGTGGGAGCCCTTTGTCTGCTTCTGTCTTTTAGCCGAACTGACCTGAAATCGAGCAGGTCGGGGTGTTACTCACATGCAGGACTGGTTTGCTGTGGCCACTCCAGTGTGGTGGGTTTCAGGGAACTGCTCCATTTTTTCTTTGTTGGTTTGGTTGTTTCAGTTTAGCCAACAGTTTTGATCCAGATGTATGTAAGACTTTGGGCTGGTTTCTGTGAGACCCTAAAGATGGATACATAATACCTGTTCTCAAGGAGAAACCAGAACGTGGAATTTGAAGTCAGGAGAGTTCAGTTTGTATCTCTGCTAAGTGGCCCCTAGACAGAGGATGTTATCCAGAGCCCTTAGCTTTTCTGAGCCTCTGAAGGGTTGCAGGGGATGTGAGACATGGTGTTACCTGGCACTGTGAAATAGTCAACCAGCATCATCTAAACCTGTTTCTAAAGGAACTGAGAACCTTGTTTAGAGAATAGGCTGGCTATGTTCATATGTAATTATAGAAGCAGGGAGACTGTTGTTAATAAAATAACAGAGAAGTGGGAATTCCCTGGCGGTCCAGGAGTTAGGACTCTGCGCTTTCACTGCTGGGGCCCGGGTTCAATCCGTGGTTGGGGAACTATGATCCCATAAGCCGCTTGGTATGGCCAATAAAGAAAGAAAGTAGCTCAGAAGTGTTCATGGAACAGAAAGATGCCTTCCAGCTGAGAGGATTAGGGAAGGCCTAATGGAGGGGTGCGAGCGCTTTCTGCGGCCTTGAAGGGTGTGTTTGGGGCAGACTCCTGCATCCTGTTTGGCAGTAGTAAGAGATGGGGCTGAAAGGACTGGGCACTCTGCAGGTGCCAGGTCTTAGAAGAGTGGCTGTGGGGAGTGCACAGGACCTGAGGGGGCTGGAGCCTGGAGGCAGGGCAGCCCGGCAGGAGGCAGCAGCATGGGGCTGGCGGGGATGGAGCTGGGAACCTGAGCAGGGAGTGGGAAAGGAGGGGGAGGGCTCCATGAAGAGAAGAGGAGTAAACTGTCCAGAGAGAGAGGTGATGGCCTTAAAGAGCACCGGAAGGAAACTGAGCACTGCCATGCCACTGCTGCAGCTCCAGGCCACTGCCGCGGCTCGGCTTCGAGAGAGCACAGCCTTTTCCATGCCGCATAGCACTCTGTTTTACAGGTAGTCCTGACATTTTTTGACAGGTTCCTGCTGATGGACATTTAGGTTTGCAGATTTTTACTGTTACGCATTATTGTAAGAATTCCCTAGTCACAGGTTGCATTTAAAATCTTGGTAGATTATGCTAAATTTCATTCCAGAAAGATCTTTAAAAAATTTACATGCCTACGAAGAACATGAGAGTTTCTGGCTGATGGTAGATATTTTTATTGTAAATGAGTTAAATAAAAAATGTGCGTAGAATGCCACTGGAATTTGTTGTACTTAGGGAGGGTGCGTGGTCACACAGATGTCATTGTGCTGGGTGCTGGGACTTCGGTGGCCTCTCCTCAGTCTTGTGTTTTTCCTTCGCACTATAGCGTGAGAGTTTACTCATGTCAGCAGAACATTTGAGAAAAGTTAGCAGCTATGTATATATTCATATTTAATGTTGTGTCCTAGAGCTGTACGATAACTCTATTTCAACATTTTTCTGTTAAGGGACATTTAATTTTAAGCTTTTTGTGGGGGGGCATTAATCTACTGATGAACATCTTTTGCTCAAGTTTTGCTCAGGATTTTGTATTTTGTTTTAGTGTCAATTCCTAAAGCGGGTTAGAGTATAAGCATGATATGCGGGCTTCCCTGGTGGCGCAGTGGTTGACAATCCGCCTGCCAATGCAGGGGACATGGGTTCGATCCCTGGTCTGAGAAGATCCCACATGCAGCAGAGCAACTAAGCCTGGGTGCCACAACTACTGAACCTGCGCTCTAGAGTCTGTGAGCCGCAACTCTTGAGCCCATGTGCCCCAACTACTGAAGCCCACGCACCTAGAGCCCATGCACCGCAACGAAGAGTAGCCCCTGCTCGCCACAACTAGAGAAAGCCTGCGTGCAGCAATGAAGACCCAACACAGCCAAAAATAAATAAGTTAAATAAATAAATTAAAAAAACAAAACAAAACATGATACGCTTCTTGGTACATGTTGCCCAGCTGCTTTCGGGAAGGTGGTGCCAGTTCACACTCCTCCTCCTCCATCACCAGCCTGGGGCTGGGCTGCTTGTCTCTTATTCTTTATTAATGGAGAAGTGCAGCATTGTGTATTAATTTGTATTCTGTGGTTGTGTGTTTTTAGTCATTTGTGTCCTTCTGTGAATGTTCTGTTACCTTTTTTTAATACATGTTTATTCATTTATTTTTTGGCTGTGTTGGGTCTTCGTTGCTGCACGCAGACTTTCTCTAGTTTTGGCGAGCAGGGGCTACTCTTCGTTGTGGTGCGTGGGCGTGTCATTGCAGTGGCTTCTCTTGTTGCGGAGCACGGGCTCTAGGCACGTGGGCTTCAGTAGCTATGGCACGCAGGCTCAGTAGTTGTGGCCCAGGGGCTTAGTTGCTCCTTGGCATGTGGGATCTTCCCGGACCAGGGCTCGAACCTGTGTGCCCTGCATTGGCAGGCGGATTCTTAACCACTGCGCCACCAGGGAAGTCCAAAACCTATATACTTGGCCAGAATTAGTGTGCTTCGGAGGATCTGGAAGGCTTATTAGCCCTTCCAGTGTTCTGCAGGACAGTCTGGCTTCTGCAGGGCAAAGCCTTGCTGGGCAGCCGTTCTTACTCAGTTGGGAAGTATGTATACTCAGTCTCACAAAGTAAGTAACTGGTTTGCAGCCCCATCATCAGGTAGCACTTAAACCAGGGGGGCTGGGCTGGAGGTGCTTCTGTCTCCCCACTGTCAGCAGGACCCTTCGCCCCGCCCTGCTCCAGCAGACACTGCGGGGTGCGTCCTGGGCTTCTGTTTCACAGGCTTTTCCATGGCACGTGGCGAATCATTAGCTTCTTAGAGCAGCTCTGTGAGTCACGTCCTTCCTTTTTAGGTGGGCCGACTGCGACTGTGGAGCCCATGTGACATGCCAGAGCCACGCAGCCGGTAGCTGGCAGAACTGGGTACAGACCCTGGGATCTGTTCCGTCTGCCTCACCGTTCTGGATGGCCTCGCTTACTGTGTGCGGGGTTATGGGGATAGTATTGTCCCAGTGATCTAGATGGGAGGGCCAGGTTCAAAAGCTAATCAGGCCCGACTCCCAGCTCACCTTGCAGTACATTTATTGATGGAGTCTTTTTCTCCTACATTAGGAGTGTTTTTAATAGTTTTAATAGCTAACGTCTATTTTTTAATAACTGAAGCTTAACTTCTATTTCTTTAGTTCCAAAATTACATTTTAAAGAGATGTAGTAAGCTGTGTCTATAACACTTAACTGTATGTTTTTCAATTTAGAGACCAGAATAAATACAAAGATGCAGCTAATCTACTGAATGATGCCTTGGCCATCCGTGAAAAAACTTTGGGCAAAGATCATCCTGCGGTTTGTATACTGGTTCTTTCATTCTTTTTATATATTATTTTCCCTAATGTATTTTTATACCCATCTCATTTTAATATTAAACTCAACAGGGAAGATTTAAGAGCTGCCTTTTCACTGGATGGCACAGGTAGGACTTCCCTCACTTAGTACAAGTGATGAGCCTCAGTGCTGGTGACTCCCATTTAGCAGGTGTCAGTGTGCACTTCAGTTGTTTATCACCCCACCTCAAATGGATCACGTACTGTGTTTTTTGATCCTAAATCAAATTGCATGTACTTCTGTAAATTTTTTCATAAAGATTTTGTATTGTCTCTTTATTAAAATCTGGTCAGATTTGCATATAGATCTATTTTGGTTGGCTTTGTGGCTTTCAGTGAAATTAAAAAATCAAGATCCTGTTGATGTTGATTTGTTAATTTTAATATTCTGCAGTGTTCCTTTATGCAGTCTGTCTGCAGACAGTGAGATTGCTCTTTCGCCTTTAAGTGGAGTCATGTTCCTTCATCCAGCTGAGAGCTCTTCCCCGCACATACTGGGCGTGATGAGTGTGTGATGTCTCACATCCCCTCCACTGCTGTCGTTTACTGTTCTTCACGGTTCCCTGTGTTGGTAGGTGGCAGCAACTCTGAATAACCTCGCAGTGCTTTACGGCAAAAGAGGAAAGTACAAAGAAGCTGAGCCGCTGTGTAAAAGAGCTCTGGAGATCAGAGAAAAGGTGCGACTAAGGACGGTTCTCCTTGAGATGCTATGTTTTATGCTTTTAAATAACTCACTTTTTTTTTTTTTAATAACTCACTTTTAAGCTTTGAGATAGGACCACTGTGATATATCATTACTGACCATTTACTGAAAATAAGCCCTTCAGTCAGGTGGGCAGCCCCAAACGCAGCCAGATGGGCCCATACACATGGGAGTTTAGGAGGAGTGGGTATGCAGAGGGTGGAGCCTTGAGTCTGCATGCCCTCCCAGCCTGAGGCCTAGAAATGATTCAACTGAAGAAGGAATTTCTCAGGCCTGTAGGTGGAAGGCACGGGGGCATTTCATTGACGGTGGGGCACGTGCCTGTCAAGAAGAAAAACATTAAAATTTTAAAAATGAGGTCAACAAATATGCTTATGAAACTGAAGAAAATGAATAATTGTTTTTGAGAACTAAAGAGTAACTCAGAGCTGGAGATTAAGTCAGTCATGGGTGTGTAATGTCAGCTAATACAGTTTATAGTAATTAGGTATTTTTTTAAATGTAACTTGTTAATTTCAGCAGTGCTCTGGATGACCGTGTATTCAGATGTTAGAGACTTGGCAGGTCCATGCCGTGACTTTTTTTTTTTAAAGGTTATTTTATGACATATAGGTTTGTTTGTTTATTTGTTTGTTTTTGGCTGCGTTAAGTCTTGTTGCTGCGTGTGGGCTTTCTCTAGTTGCGGCGAGCAGGGGCTACTCTTCATTGCGGTGTGCAGGCTTCTCGTTGTGGTGGCTTCTCTTGTTGCGGAGCACAGGCTGTTGGCGCGCGGGCTTCAGTAGTTGCAGCATGTGGGCTCAATAGCTGTGGCTAGCGGGCTGTAGAGCGCAGGCTCAGTAGTTATGGCGCATGGACTTAGTTGCTCTGTGGCATGTGAGATCTTCCCGGACCAGGGATCGAACCCGTGTCCCCTGCATTGGCAGGCGGATTCCCAACCGCTGTGCCACCAAGAAGTCCAATGCCATGATATTTTAATTTGACTTTTTGTGTCATTATTTACCATTGATACTGAGCAATCAGTCATTTAATTTTGAGTTATATGGCAAGGACTTGGGAAAGGGAAGATGAAAAGGGGCTAATTATCACATTATGCAGGTAAAGTTTTGTCCACGTTGCCATCTGCATAATATTTACAAAATAAAATAGTCTTTATTTATTTTATTTATTTATTTATTTATTTTTTTGCGGTACGCGGGCCTCTCACTGCTGTGGCCTCTTTTGCTGCGGAGCACAGGCTCCGGACGCACAGGCCCAGCTGCTCCGCGGCATGCGGGATCCTCCCGGACTGGCATGTGAGATCTTCCCGGACCAGGGATTGAAACCGTGGCCCCTGCATCGGCAGGCGGACTCCCAACCACTGCGCCACCAGGGAAGCCCTAAAATAGTTTTTATTTTATTTTTTATTTATCCACTGAGATTTTGAGTGGGCTGGGGTTAAAATCAGGGAGAATCACAAATATATCAAATTGAGGATTATGAACTATAGGTGATGATCTGTCAGATTCATTCATATATATTTGCTCTTTCGTTCAGTCATGTAGCAGACATTTATTGAGGACTTGGGGGCTCCCTGCTTGGTTAGAGTTGGCGATTTCAAATTAGACACAGTCCTTTCCCTGGGGACACAGTGCAGCAAGCAGACCTTGGGAATGCAGGTGCTTTGGCTTCTAGCCTAGAGCTCAGGGAGCACATAGAGCAAGGGCTTCTCCAGGTACAGGGCTGGGACTGTGCTGGGCATGGCCTCCCACAAACGGCCAGCGTTGGAGCTGAGTCTCAAGAACCGAGGTCAGAGCTTCCCAGGCAGGGAGAGGAAGGGAATGCAGAGGGGATGGAGAGGCAGCCTGCCTCATTGGAGACTGTGTAGGTAAAGGCACAAGGTGAGAGGCTGGATGGCTGGCTCAGGTCCTGAGGAAGCAGTGTAGTGTTTGGTCGTCCACCTGTGTGCCAGCACCGTCCTAGATGCTGAGAGGACATTACATCCAGACATTGAGACAAGGCATTTGCATACTGAGGCTTACGTCTTAACGGGTGAGAGTCTAGGCGATAAAGGACTAAATAGATAAGACAGTTTTGGGTAGTGATACTTGCAAAGAAAGAAAAAAACCAGGTGATGTGCTTGTGAGTAAACTGGGTGGGGATGGGCTGAGGGCTCCCTTAAATTGGATATAAGGAGGTCCTCTCTCAGGGGACCTGAAAAGAGACCTGAAAGATGAGTTATTTAGTGGAGGGTGGGGAGCAGGGCAGTGCTGGGAGAAGAGTGTTGGGCGTCTGGGACAGTAAGTTCAAGTTCGAAGAGCCCTGAGGTGAAGTTTGAAATGTGAGGGAAGTGGTTTGGGATGCTCAGAGAATCTGGGTCTGAATGTGAAGGGATACGTAGGATGTGAATTGAAGAATTGGAAGTTTCCTTTGAAGGCTGTTCTGTGCAGGGATAAGTGTAATGTAGTTAGACTCAGAAGGGCCAGGTGTAAGTTCAGGCACTTCAAGGACTGGGTGGCCATATTAAACAGCCTTTATAAAACCCAGTTTCCTCATCTTCAAACTGTGCATAGTATTGCCTACCATGTAGGATTATTATAAGAATTAAAGACACGAAAGCACGTGAAGGAAATCAGCATAGTCCCCTCCCCGCAAGAATAAGGAGTTCAACAAATTCTGGTTAAGTTATTTTTATTATTGCATGGGGAGCCATTTAAACATCATAAGCCTGGAAACAAGGCACAGTCGTATTTATGTTTAGAACGTGCCTTCTCATGATAGGGTGGAGAATGGATCGGATGGTACCATGTGAAACAAATAATAAGTGTTTCTAATACACTATTTTTTATTCCCAGGTTTTGGGAAAGGATCACCCCGATGTTGCCAAGCAGTTAAATAACTTGGCCTTACTGTGCCAGAACCAGGGCAAGTACGAAGAAGTAGAATATTATTATCAAAGAGCCCTCGAGATCTACCAAACCAAACTGGGGCCTGATGACCCCAACGTGGCCAAAACGAAAAATAACCTGGTACGTTGACAGAGGTACAACTCTATCGATAGAGCCAGATGACTTTCTTCCTGAAATCTGAACTCTGTTTCATAGTCTAACCTATAAATAAGCACGTATGCTTCACTTACTATGAAGAATAGTAAGGACTTTGTTTTATTTTAAGGCATCCTGCTATCTGAAGCAAGGAAAATTCAAGCAAGCAGAAACGCTGTACAAAGAGATTCTCACTCGCGCACATGAAAGGGAGTTTGGTTCTGTAGATGGTAAGAAATGTACTTTTGTTTCTAAGCAGATGCAGTTGTAGGATGCATTAAACATAGTGATTTCCGTGAAGCAAAAGGATAAAAAAAAATAGTGATTTCCAGCTTGAACTTGGTAATACACAAGTCATCACAGTATTTTCAAGGTAGAATTTAATTTGAATTTTAGAAATGATTTTCCACGGAGCGCTTATTGGAGAGGATGTGACCCGGTCTGAGTGAGTGCCCTTCGGCTCATCATTCATCATCCAGTGACCGTGGTGAACCCTGCGTACCTGCCCTGGCATTACCGATAATGGAGTCATGCAGCCTGTGGTCAGGGTGATGGGCCACGCTACCCTCACCGGAGTCCACACGTGCTTTAGGCACAACCTAGATGCACTGACTCCAGAAAGCCTTCCTGGAGTCATTAGTGCTTTCTAGAATTGCTCTGTAATACAGTGGTTCTCAGAGTGCCGGCAGGAACCAGCAATTTCAACACCACCTGGGACCTGTCAGAAATGCAGATTCTCGACCCATCCCAGGCCTGCTGGGTTGTTTGACAGCCTTAAGGAGCTAAGGCCTGTCTCCTTTGTATCCCTTAAAGTATTGTAGGTGCTTAATATTAATATTTTATAAGATTTTGATTGCTCAGTAAAACAATATTTGTGTGTTACATAAGGCATCGTCCCCCCTTTACTGCCTATTACATAAGGATTTCAGAATGTGAACAGTTGTTACTAGTGTGTGGGAAACCTTAGAATTCGTGGGGAAAAAGGTTTTGATTAATAAATACTTTCTTCTATAGAGAGTTTCTAGAAACTACTTTTGAAAAATCTTTGAAAAGTGTATTAGTTTTCGTCTGTTAACAAGTGGAGCAGTAAATCTCTTCCTATCAGAAGATCGTGATGCCTCAGGCTCATCATTTTGAAAATGGATTCTGTTTGCAGTTGGGCCAGGATTGGATAACAGTCCACCTCCCTGGACTTGTACAGTTCACAGGGCACTTTCATGTCCTCGTCTAACTGTAGAGGCCTTGCTGGTTTTGTGTTGATTCCAGGCCATCTCCTTAGTGCTTCTTTCAAAAAATTTTACTCTTGGGGAAGACTTGTTTCCTTGCGATTTGCTAGCTTCTTTCTACTAAAAATAGTAGCATGAAGTCCAGTTAATTGGGTTCTAGTTAAAAGCAGTTTTTCTGTACTCAGATTTATCCTCCACACAAATGTTAAAACGTAGGACAGAAAGGCATTTTTTCTTTAGGCAAGATGCACATGTGTCCTGGTTTGCTGTCGGGGCGTGGCTTTCAGGTCACAGGGCCTTCTTGACTACAGTGCAGCATTGAAACCCATGACCTGGTTTGTTGTCAGGAAATCTAGTTCTCTTAACTGGTGGATTCTTGTCTGTTCTAACAATAGGGTTAGGTTAGTACATAAAGCTAAAACTGCAGTAAATAACAGTGTTATTAAGCTTTAAATACTGTTCACTTTTTTTTTTAAATAATTGTGATATACAATTATTTTTCAAGTATTTAAACAATTGTACGAGCACCACTAACTGAATAATCCTTCCATTCCCCCCACTCATTTGTAAGGTCATATTCTAAATTCTTTATCAAGTCAAGGGTTTTGTTGCTGGTGGTAGTGGTAGTGGTAATGGTGGACCATTCCTCTCCATTTATGCAGGTATTGATTCTTGTACCAGTTGCACATCTTCTTGGCTGCTGTGGTTTTGCAGTGAGGCGGGGTGGGGGTGAAGTTAGATATGTGATGTGACAAAGTCTGTAAGTACTCTTCCTTTTCAAAACTTCCCTGGCTAGTCTCACCATTGTTAATTGAAGTATAGTTGATTTACAATGTTGTTAATTACTGCTGTACAACAAAGTGATTCAGTTATATATGTACATTCTTTTTTTTTTATATTCTTTTGCATTATGGTTTATCATAGGATACTTATAGTTCCCTGTGCTGTACAGGAGGCCCTTGTTGTTTATTCATTCTGTATATAATAGCTTGCGTCTGCTAACCCCAAACTCCCACTCCACTCCTCCCCCACCCCCCTTCCCTTTGGCAACCACCAGTCTGTTCTCTATGTCTGTGAGTCTGTTTCTGTTTCATAGATAGGTTCCTTTGAGTCATATTTTAGATTCCACATATGAGTGGTATCATATAGTATTTGTCTTTTTCTGACTTACTTCACTTAGTATGGTAAGCCCTAGTTGCATCCATGTTGCTGCAGATGGCATTATTTCGTTCTTTTTTTATGGCTGAGTAGTATTCCATTGTATATATATACTACATCTTCTTTATCCATTCATCTGTCGATGGACTTTTAGGTTGTTTCCATGTCTTGGCTATTGTGAATAGTGCTGCTATGAACATAGGGGTGCATTGTATCTTTTTGAATTACAGTTTTGTCTGGATATATGCCCAGGAGTGGGATTGCTGGATCAAACGGTAATTCTATTTTTAGTTTTCTGAGGAACCTCCATACTGTTTTCTATAGTGGCTGCACCAATTTACATTCCCACCAACAGTGTAGGAGGGTCCCTTTTTCTATACCTTCTCCAGCATTTGTTATTTGTAGACTTTTTAATGATGACCATTCTGACTGATGTGAGGTGATAACCTCATTGTAGTTTTGATTTGCATTTCTGTAATAATAAGTTATGTTGAGCATCTTTTCTTGTGACTGTTAGCCATATGTATGTCTTCTTTGGAGAAATGTCTATTTAGGTCTTCTGCCTTTTTTTTTTTTTTTTTTTTTTTGGCGGTATGCGGGCCTCTCACTGCTGTGGCCTCTCCCGCTGCGGAGCACAGGCTCCGGACGCACAGGCCCAGTGCCCATGGCTCACGGGCCCAGCTGCTCCGCGGCATGTGGGATCCTCCCGGACCGGGGCACGAACCCGTGTCCCCCGCATCGGCAGGCGGACTCTGAACCACTGCGCCACCAGGGAAGCCCCCTTCTGCCCATTTTTTGATTGAGTTGTTTTTTTGTTGTTGAGTTGTGGGAGCTGTTTGTATATTTTGGAAATTAAGCCCTTGTCAGTTGCATCATTTGCAAATATTTTCTCCCATTCCGTAAGTTGTCTTTTCATTTTGTTTGTGGTTTCCTTTGCTATACAAATATTCATTCTTTTAAAGCCAGTATTTAAAACTAGTTTCATTGTTCTCCTATGACATGCCCAATAATCTTAAGAATAGTTAACCACATACTAGTCTTTTAGTTAAAAACAGTTTAAATATGTAATCTTATTTAATTTTCTCAACAGTCCTGTGAAATGGGTCACACGTTACTCCATTTTAGGAGCGAGGACACTGCAGGCTAAGCGACTCGCCCAGGATGGGTAGCTTATGAGTGGTTGGATTGGGTGGGAGCATGGGTCTTATTCTCCAGAAACCTCAAAAATAAGTGAAGAGACGGGATCATGAAAATCACCTATAATTTCATCACCCAAATATGTCTTAATCTTTTGTGTCTTTCCTTCCTTTTTTGCCAATTGATTTGCAAAATTGAAACCACACTTTATATATAATCATGCATACTGCTTATTTTCTTTTATACTTGTAGCTTAAGCATTTTTCATGTCATAAAAGTATTTTCATAACCTTCACTTTTAAAAAATATTTATTTGTTTTTATTTTTGGCTGCGTTGGGTCTTCTTTGCTGTGCTTGGGCTTTCTCTAGTTGCGGTGAGCGGGGGCTACTCTTTGTTGCAGTGCGCAGGCTTCTCGTTGTGGCTTCTCTTGTTGCGGAGCACAGGCTCTAGGTGTGCGGGCTTCAGTAGTTGTGGCACACGGGCTCAGCAGTTGTGGCTCGCGGGCTCTAGAGCGCAGCCTCAGTAGTTGTGGCACACGGGCTTAGTTGCTCCGCAGCGTGTGGGATCTTCCCGGGCCAGGGCTCAAACCCGTGTCCCTTGCACTGGCAGGCAGATTCTTAACTACTGCGCCACCAGGAAAGCCCATAACCTTCACTTTTAAGACTGCTTATCCTCCATGATGTGGGTGCATTAGTTGGAAGCTTTGGATGAGTGGTATGTGTCAGTGTTCTCAAAAGTGAAGAAAATTTTAAAGGAATATTGATTTGTAGTTTTTCCATTTTTGCTCCCAACATCTTACTACTATTTCTTAGACTTTTGTTTAATGTTAGTTGTTCAAATTCTAAGTAGTCCCAAGTGTTACGTGAGGGTTCTAGCATTAAAAGTTTCCTTGTAGGGACCCTAGCATTTGTCCGTGTTTTTGGTCGTTGCCTACCCTGTCTAGGTTGGTACCTTTGATTCCATGTCTTCTGTTCACAGAGCTGCATGTGAATGGCCATTTCCTACTGGTTTCTTGTGGTCTGGTTCTGTCTTCATAGTCTTTATTCTCCATTGTGAAACCTTGTCTGTCCATGATGTGAAAAGTAATATCTGAGAAGGATCATACGGAAAACAAAACAGAAACCTTGCAGTTGCTGAAACTTGACAAATTCCACTTTGTGGGCTCTGTTATGCTTCAGTTTATAGTATGTTATTTTTTCTTCCCTAGATGAAAATAAACCCATTTGGATGCATGCTGAGGAAAGAGAAGAATGCAAAGTAAGGACATACTATTTCGAGAGATTCTAAATTGAATATATTGCTTAAGATAATTATTCACTTGAAATTATTTCCTATAATTTAGGGAAAGCAAAAGGATGGGACTTCTTTTGGAGAGTATGGTGGCTGGTACAAAGCCTGCAAAGTTGACAGGTACGTCTGCTTAACTGAAAAACAAAGACACAGCTGTGGAAGGTGCTAATGCTTCAAAGGTAGCTTGTAAATGACCGAGTGTGTAAGTTGCTTAAAGTGGTGTGGTTGCACAGTCCCTGATTTTCCACAAATTCCAATACAAATTCCATAACTTCGTAAATGAGGTAATTCATGTACACAAAACCCACCGTAATATGGGTCACGTGGGTAAAATATTGGTTCTGTCCGTTAATGCTGTGTCTAAGGCTAAGTACCAAATCGCAGGAGAAGAGATGACTAAATATAGAGACACAACATTTGAGGTCGCCATAGAGCAAACTCACGGGAAACAGGCCAGCAGACGTGCAAAAGCCAGCACTTTGCAAGTGTGTCCAGGTGCACACCCTAGTCTCCCGCAGCCCTCAGGGCCTCCGTGTCTGCGGAGGGTTGTGTGAGCTCCTTCACCAGCAGCCCATGAGCCTGTGCAGATGCCCGTTTCCTCTTCTGACTGCAACACCTTTCCTGCAGTCTTTTTCCTATTTTAACTTTTGCTCACCCTTTAAGACTTAGTTTACCAGTCTTCTATTTCAGAAAAACTCTCTGAACCCCTAGTTTGGAACAAGTACTCCTTCTTTGGGTTCCCCATAGCACTTAGCATAACTTCTGAATTGCATGTGCTTTGTTTCTCCCAATACTCTGTAAATTGTCTCAAAGACATGGAGTATAGCTTCTTTATTTCTAAAGCGCCTATCATCAGTAAGAAAAGAATCTCTTGAAGTATATCTATACTAAAATGAACTAGACTTATTTCTCGTTTCTTAGTAAGAGTGCTCTGTGAGGGGTGCAGAAGCACTGTCTGTGTGCACACTGTTTGTTCATCCTTTCGCACACACAGCCGTCATTCTGTGACTCAGATCTCATTGGTGATGAGTTTTGGATTCACTTTGCTTCCCCTCTACTTGTAGAGGGAGGGGAGAAGGTAGATAGCAGCATTAAAACATGTGTCCTCTTTACTACCTGGCACAGTCAGCTCTGCCCCCGAAGGGGGAGAAGCCTGATGGTCACTGGACAGACCCAGAATAGACATTTTTGTTGAGACTGCCCGGTGGTCTGTGGGAGCAGCCACAGACTGGAGAGAATACAGGGGCATGTCCCATCAGCCACAGGGCTCAGTGCAGTAGGCAGGGGATGCTTGACATGGAAGAGCCTTTTAGAGTTTTACAGTTAAAAAAAAGTACCATAGAAATTTAAATAATTTTAGCCAAACATAAGTCTGTTTGTCCTTTAGATTATGTGCTGTTGATAGTGGTTGCTCTAAAACTTATATTTTATAGTTTTGTATATCATATGCTTTCTTACAGTCCAACTGTTACAACTACTTTAAAAAACCTTGGGGCACTTTACAGACGTCAAGGCAAATTTGAAGCTGCAGAAACATTGGAAGAAGCAGCCATGAGGTCACGTAAACAGGTCAGTCAAAAACCTTCTGTTTTTAACTTAGCCTTCCGTATTTATTGATTGATTGATTGTACGCGGGCCTCTCACTGTTGTGGCCTCTCCCGTTGCGGAGCACAGGCTCCAGATGCGCAGGCTCAGCGGCCATGGCTCACGGGCCCAGCCGCTCCGCGGCATGTGGGATCTTCCCGGACCCGGGCACGAACCCACGTCCCCTGCATCGGCAGGCGGACTCTCAACCACTGCGCCACCAGGGAAGCCCTAGCCTTCCGTTTTTAACTTTGAGTTTAATGATTCTCTTTTATGAGACTTACTGAAACCTTGATTTAGAAATAGAAAATGTTTACTGTTCTAGTTTGTACAAATAAACTTATATTGTTCAAGCGACGATATAATGTAAATATATGGTAAATATGACACCAAAAGCACGAGCAACAAAAGCAGAAGTCAGATTCACCAAAATTACAAACATTTGTGCGTTCAAGGACACTATCAAGAAAATGAAAAGACTCACAGAATGGGTGGACATATTTGCAAATCACATCTCTGAGGAGGTCTAGTGTCCAGAATGTATAAAGACAAAAGGACCACCTAATTAAAAAACGAGCACAGGACCTGAATAGACATTTCTCTGAAGATGCTATACAACTGCCAACAAGCACATGGAAGGATGCTCAACGTCATGAGTCATCAGGGGAATGCAAATGAAAACCACAGTGAGGCACCACCACACACCCACTGGGATGGCTAGAATTCAAAACCAAAACAGAAATAGCAAGTGTCGAGGAGGAGGTGTAGAGACTGGAACCCTTGTGCACTGCTGGTGGGGATGCAGAATGGTGCAGCTTCTGTAGAGAACAGCTTGGAGGTTCATCCAAAAGAGAAGCATAGAGTTCCTATCTGACCCTGCAAGTCCACTCCTAGGTATACACTGGAGAGAATGGAACACAGGTACTCGAAAGAAATACAGCCGGTTCTCGTTATTCATGGTACTTATGTTCTATAAAGTTGCTTTGAACACTGAATTAGCAAATACTGAACCATTGTTCCTAGGGAGATACAGAGTTATGTTCCTGGGAGCCTCTGGTCACATTTACTTCGATCAATACATAACCTTGTTTTAGGTGTGTTTCTGTTTAAAGACACCTTATTTAGTATATGTTGTTGATTCATTAGCATCGGATTCATGGCCAGCAGCACTGTAACTTGTGCCTGAAGAGAGCTTATCTTTCTCCATAGGGCACACCCCAGCCTTCTTGCACTTAGGAACACCAGAGGACACTTTTTCACCGTTTTAAACAGTGAAATCACTGACTGAAATGCGGAAAACATGGCACCAGATGATTTAGACTCGGGGAGGGAGGATGCTTGTTCACATTACAAGGTGAAACAAGAAAGCAGAGTGTCACCTTGTTCCATCTTAGCTGGGGATGTGCGTGTCAGGTGACTCGAAGTTTTCTCCACTTCGTGTTGTCTGTGAATGACCATGAAAGCACTGCGAGTGTTGATTTTAGGATTACAAATACGTTTTGGTCAGTAGGTGAATTAGCAAATATGGCCTCCGTAAGTGATGATGGTTGACTGCTCCTGTGCATATACGTTCGTGGCAGCGTTACTCTCAGTAGGCTGAACGAACACACAGACACAGGTTCGTCGGTGGATGGATGGATACACGAGGTGGTATATCCATGCGATGGAATACTATTTGGCAATAAGAAGGACTACTGAAGCACTTTGCTTCATCAACTGAGGTATTTTAGTTATGCTGAAATACAGTTGTAAAGAACATTCAGGAAAAAGGCTTAGTTCTTGCCCCTTAATTACCAGTTTTAGAGTAAGGAGTTAATGTATTACTGTGTATGTATATGCATATAAAGATGGCAGGTTTTGTTTTCTATTTTTAGTGCTGGAGGGACAGGTGTGGCTTTTTCCCCTGAATGGTGTGTGTGTAGCCTATTAGGCAGTTGTTGGTTTAAAGCCACCTTTTGGCTGGGATTAAAGTTACCCATAGGTACCTTAGAATTTTTTCCTTCGAGAGATTCTGTGCAGAGGGATTAGAGAAGGCCCAGCATAGGTGTTGTCAGTGGTGCTCTCCTAGCTTGTGCCCTGCAGGAGCCCCTTTCTTGAGTCCTGTCGTCCTTCCCAGGTCTTTTGACTCTGAGGGGCTACTGTTCAGGGGAGGGCGCCCTGGGTGTAGGCAGCGTGGGATTCTGGCTCGACTGGTGGTCCGTGGTGCTCCTTCATGACCAGGCTTTGCTGTAAACCAGTGCCAGATAGTGTTTATCCAGCCACTGGTGTCTAGAGTCATGAGCTGCAGATGTTTAGAGAAAGGGATGTTGCTAGTGGTTTGTTGAGAACAGCCCCTCCTGCGCCTGGGAGGGCCACGGTCCGCTTCACTGTGGAGGTCACCGCAGCACATGGTCTGTTTGGGTATTGTGCCCCCCTGAGGAGGAAACCCTCAGGGTCAGCGAAGGGGCAGTATTTGCATGAGCTGTTCGGGTTGAGATTCCATTTAGAACATAAGACATGCTGCACCTGGTCATCAGATGGTGCTGAAATGCACATGGAGAACGTTTGCTGCTGGGTGTTAATCCAGTTATGTTTCCACTCAGATGTGCGTGGGGTGATTGTTGAGAAAGTAGGCGAGTGCTTGCCGCTGCTCATCGCTCTGTGGAGTAGGAAAGTTTGCTGTTAAAATGCCTTTTGTTAAATAAGTGGCTAATTTTTTTTTTTGTGGTATGCGGGCCTCTCACTGTTGTGGCCTCTCCCGTTGCGGAGCACAGGCTCTGGACGCACAGGCTCAGCGGCCATGGCTCACGGGCCCAGCCGCTCTGCGGCATGTGGGGTCTTCCCGGACCGGGGCACGAACCCGTGTCCCCTGCATCGGCAGGCGGACTCTCAACCACTGCGCCACCAGGGAAGCCCTAGTGGCTAATTTTTAAAAATGTTATACTGAGAACAAAGTAATCCGTGAGTTTTCAACCATGTACTTATTTTGGAGGCATGGAACACCAGGCACTTAATGTTAAAGTGTCAAAAACTGGGCAGTTTCCCAGCGTCTCACCATGAAACTTCCAAACATAGAGTACAGTTGAGAGGATTTTATACCCGTGTACCGCCTCCTAGATTCAGTCACGAGCATCTCTCCCATCTATCCATCCTTCAGTCCTTTTTTTTTTCCGATGCCTTTCAAAGTTGTATACCTCAGTACACTTCCTTTTAAATACTTCAGCGTGCACATCATAACCTGGAGCTCAGTATTTGTTTATAATTTTTTAACATTTGAGGTAAAATTTACATACGGTGAAAGGCACAAGTGTTAGGTGTACATTCCTGAGAATCACTGTTCTGATTTTCCCTCCAATGTTTAAGAACTTTTTTTCCCCTAATATACATTTAGTTATCTTAGAAATTCCCAATAAAACTTGAGTGCTGATGGATCACACCCTTTTCCCCCTGCCTGGCTCGCAGGGTCTTGACAATGCTCACAAACAGAGAGTAGCTGAAGTGCTGAATGACCCTGAGAACATGGAGAAGCGGAGAAGCCGCGAGAGCCTCAGCGTGGATGTGGTCAAGTACGAGAGCGGCCCTGACGGAGGGGAGGAAGTGAGTATGAGCGTAGAGTGGAACGGGGTAAGTACAGTACACAGCGCGTGCTCAGCCCGTGCTGCGAGGCCCCGGGCAGCAGCCTGGGCCGTCTCCCACCGGGAGTGCTTTTTGGCATTTCCTGGCTTAACTGCTAGACAGCCTACTTTTCTCAAATTAAATACGAATTAAGCTTTTTGTAAGTTCTTCTGCTAACACTGAAGTCTGTTATTTGTTTGAAGTAGTAATTTTCTTCTTTTTAGGAATCCATGAAAGCTGTTTGGCTTAACCTTGAGCACTTCAATGCTGATTGAGTGTCCTGGTTTTTAAAGCATAATCCATAATTTGGTTTTATTTTAATAATAGGATTAGTGTGGCAGATAACTAACTCGCTTTTTTAACTTACCCATTTTCATTGCTAACTTCAGTGCTCCTAATTTCACTGACGAGGCTGCTGTAGATTTTGTTAGAATTAATTTAAATACTTCCAAGGAAAAGGGTGATTCAGACAGAACTCTTCTGTAGAAGAGAACAGGTCAGGAGTGAGAATGTTAGGATGGCTGCTCTCCATGTCCCAGCTCAGTCCACGGAGGGCCCAGTGGCTCATTGCTTTCCATGGTTACCTGCCGGAGGCTTTTGCGTCCCGAGCATGCGCCTCTATTAGAAACATGTCACCTCTGTGGCCAGGCTCTGCCTCTGCCTCTGTGGAAATTCTTACCACTGCTGTTTCTCCAGTATTGCCTTTTGGAATTTTTGTAACACGTGGGTAATTTTTTTGTACATTGAGCTGGTGTCTTTGGAATTCTGCTTTTATGGGGGAGGGTTGAATGCAGGATTAGGTTTAATGCATTCAGTTGCAGTGTTGATTTTTTTGAAGTCACGTAATGCAATTTGATTAGTTGTAATTGTGCAGATGTTTTTCCAAATGGTAGTTTGGGGCTTTCTTATAGTCTATCTTTTTGAATCTATTTATTCTTTGGGATTTTCTACAGCTGTAGCAATTTGGTAAGGGTCAGCACTCTAGTTGACATTTTATACAGAATGTTGTTGGCCAAGCTTTAAGGGAGAGCATCTCTTTCGACTGTCTTTACCTGGCAGCTCCCTTGCTTTGGTTTCCCTGTGCCAAGACAACCAATCAGCATCTGCTTTGACCACTCACCCTGTCGGGCAGTCGCCCAAAGTGAAATGAGGGCGGCGCTGCCCTACTCATGTCCGCGTCCAGCCCGCACTGTGTACTGTACTCTCCCCGTGGTGGCTGTTGTCTGCGTGCTTTGTGTAGAGGGCCCCTCCTTTCGCTGGTCTTCAGGAGCCAGAGGGCAGGGTTTGATCATTTAGAATGAAGTTCTGGAGGAGCTTTCTCTTGAGACAGTATTTCTAGGTCAATCTTTCTATGAAATCACGTGAAAATAAAATTATTGACATCTCAGAGTTCTATTACTGTCTTCAAGACTGAGACTCGGGGGTGAGGGAGAGCTGCTTTCATTCCTCTGTGGAGGGGCGGGCGGGCGGGCATCACGGTGCGGTGGGCAGAGGTGGGCACCCCCCCCCCCCCCCGTTCCTGCTCTCTGCCCTTCACCGCACGTTTCGTCTCTCACTGTGGACATGCTGTCACTCAGGACACACACGCACACGCTGGGTGCTGGATACCTTTTTACTTGACTTTTAGACACTAGCGACTGCATCTTTGACAGAATCCACCCCAGGGCGCTTCGCCTGGGCTGGATTCAGTTGACTGAAAGAATCTAGATTGCAGGTCATCCAGTGCAGCGGTTCCTAAACTCACTTTGAGCAGCAGAAGGAACCCTCGCAGAAGGAACCCTCCCTCAGATGGGGCTTATGTGAAGCAGTAAGTAAATAGAGAACTGCTTGGGTTAACCAGGGAGGGACAGTCGAGAGCTGGTGCCTGAGGCCACCGCTCAGACCAGCACCGCCCCCAAACGGGAGGCCTTGGCTCTCAGACTGGTTTCCTTTGGGAGCTCTGAGGCTCTGAGAAGTTAGTGCGGCTCTTCCAACACTTGACTTGAGTTTTATTTTCAAAGCATGCATTTATGTTTTAAAAAGAGGCAGGAAAGGCAGTATGCACCCTTAGGTGGTGTTTGGTTTTTTCAACATCTCTTTTGGAGTATAATTGCTTTACAATGTTGTGTTAGTTTCTGCTGTATAACAAAGTGAGTCAGCTATACATATACACGTATCCCGTATCTCCTCCCTATCCCACCCCTCTAGGGGGTCACAAAGCACCGAGCTGATCTCCCTGTGCTTTGCAGCTGCTTCCCACTAGCTGTCTGTTTTACATTTGGTAGTGTATATAAGTCCATGCCACTCTCTCACTTCATCTCAGCTTACCCTTCTCCCTCCGCGTGTCCTCAAGTCCATTCTCTGTGTCTGCATCTTTATTCCTGTCCTGCCCCTACGTTCATTAGAACCATTTTTTTTTTCAGATTCCATATATATGTGTTAGCATACGGTATTTGTTTTTTCTCTTTCTGACTTAATTCACTCTGTATGGCAGACTCTGGGTCCATCCATCTCACTACAAATAGCTCAATTTCGTTTCTTTTTCTGGCTGAGTAATATTCCAGTGTATGTATGCGCCACATCTTCTTTATCCATTCCTCTACCCTTAGGTGCTCTTCAGATTCAGCTGTATTGAGGTATAATTGTGTGCGACCAGAGGAGCCCATTTTAAGCTCACCTTCGTTTAGAGGCTCACACACTGCTGTCCTCACATTATCTCTGTCCAGGTGTGAGGATAAAATGTTAAATGCTGTCTCTGCATGAGTGCAGATTTCCCTGGGATTACAGGGCAAGCAGATTAAGCATTGTTGCTATTTGCAGCCACTTTCCTGTGTGCATCAAGATATTCTTTGTTATGCAGTCAAGATAAAAGATAAAAATAAATTGGGAGTTGAGGTGGGCACTGAGGCTGGACCTGTCTGTAACTTCACGTTCAGATCACAGGTTCTCTAAGGCAGCCTCATTGTTCTTGTTTACTTTAATCATAAGAACTTGTTACCCGTTTATAATGAGAAAATGCTGTTTAGGTTTTATTTTATATTGGGGTTCTACATTAGATTTTAATTTTTTTCAAAAAGGATTTCAGCGCTCCTTATAAAGTTTGGAAACCACTGCTGTAGGGAAGGTGCTGAGCTGCTCTGTTGGGGAAGACGCACACAGCCCTCACTTGGGTTTTCACAAACATTCTCACAGGCCACCAGGCGCAGGCCTTCTCAACACTCAGAAATAACATGGACCACAAAGGGCAGTGTGGTCAAAGACGAGACAAACTAGGTTATATGATAGTTACTCCCCGCAGATACTGCAAGTCTGGATCAGCAGAGAACTGAATTGTATGCTATTAAGATATAAGAAACGTAAGGCTCCTGGACATACTCTAATTCACGTGAAGTTTCTGGATGAGATTCTTGACATGGTAGATAATTTGTTTAGGGAAGTACAGTTCTGTTCTTTTACTATGTACCATAGAGATCATAATTGAAGTACTTGAAAATGTAACTTCATCAAATGTTATCTTTGTGTAAACTGTTCAGATCTAAAAGTCACTGTCGAGATAAGTCTCTTACGGTCCTGCTTCTAAAGATGCAGATGCTCTGTGCATAGTGACCCTTCCTGGGTAAAATTGACTTCACGTTAACTGTGAGACGCACATGTGTCAGTCACCGGGACCCAGGTCCCCACTGGGCCACGCAGGAGCCTTGGGGCTGCACTGTAATTAAGGAATTGCCTTTGCAGTGGTCCCACTAGGCCACCAGGAAACATCACACGTCTTACATTCTGAGCGGAACCTGAGCTTCACCTGTGCTGGCCTTTCTGTTTTCAGAGCGCCAGTTCTCTACTGGGGTCCTTCTGAAGTAGCCCCACGCCCATGTCCCCATCCTTTTCATACTGCTCCCCATGTTAATGTTTCTAAAAGCTTTTAATACACTAAACTCTTTCCCAAGATTACTGGGAATGAGGTAGCTGTTAATTAGAAATAATGTTATTTTTGAAAAATAAAAATTAAACTAGGAAGACAGCTAGAATAAACCAAAGAAGAATTTAAAAACACCAAATCACCTGAAATCCGTAGATGATAATTACTGCCATATAATTCTTCACCAATACGTTATACTGTTAATTTTTGTTCAGAAACCCAGTTTTTTGATGCAAATATTCTTTCATGGCAGTATAACGATCTAGACTCTTCTGAAAGTGTTGGAATACAGTGAAACCTCCCAACCCTCTAGTCTGTTTTGAGTAGAAATCCACCTTGTTTGGGTGGGTTTGTGCTGTCCTTCCTGCTGGTTCTCAGGGGCCAGGTTCCCAGCTGGTGAGAGCAAGGAGGACAGGCAGACCTACCTGCTCCAGCGCCCCACTTCCCCTGCAGGTGCTGCTCCCCCAGCCCAGCCCAGCCCAGCCCAGCCTGCCTTGCGGGGGTGGCGGGGGGAGAGTGAGTGTGTGTGGATAAGTGTATGAAATGCTCTTGGAATCTGACTGAAATTACTCTTCCATATTCTGTGGAGTGTCTAGTACAGGAATATTACAAATAGTGCTACTAAAGAGTAGCACTGAATTTGAAATGAACACAAGGAGTTGTACCATTTATAGAATTATATTAACATTTTAGCATTCTATTTCTAAAGAGCAGCAAGAACTTGTGTTTTCTTGTCCTCCCAGCATTGGTGGGGAGTTGGTAACAAGTTTTATTTTTCCATTTTAAAGATGAGAAAGATGAAGCTCGGGCTGGTTAAATGACTTGCTCAGCGTCGCATGGTGAGTCAGCGCGGGCGGGCTCAGGTCCCCGCGGTCTGGGGCTTCCAATCTGCCAGGACCCAGGATGCGTTGCTGCTTCGGAAATCCTTTTTCTAGTTAATTTTATTTTGGATTATCAACTGCATGTTTAAAATGTGCTATAAACTTTAAAAGTCAGTGTTTCTTAACATTTCTGAAATGTCTAAAATGTTAGTGTTCTTCAGAGAAAGTCCTTTCTGATTTCAGAGAGAACTTGAGAACTTTATAGTTTAGTTCTATGCAAGAGGATTTCTGATAAAGTTAAATCTTCAATGAATGCACTCTTCCTGTGCATAGCAATCTTTCTTTTGGTCACTGTCGATGGTTTTTGTTTCAGAATCTCCTTATGTACAGTAACTTGAAAACCTTTTTATTGTAAGTATCAAGGAGATTTCTAGCACGGTGCCAGTCCGTGCTCTAAAAATGTTGAATTTTATTTTATTGAGGATTAGGAGTGATTTTAGTCTAGATTATGTGAAATGTAACATAAGGTCCAGTACCTGTTTCATACGGGGCTGACAGGAGCAGACAGAAGGTAATTCCAAATACTAAAGCGGTAAAAATGCTGCTTAGACTTTGTGACCTAGAAATACTGTAAGCCAAGCTGTGTTGCGTGGAAACTGGCTCTTTTCTCATGAGTTTCACTGGGCTTTCTCTCTCCGTTTCTGTCTAACAGGCCTAGCTGCCCTGTGTGACACTCACTGTCTCCTGCATGATGGGCGGCATCTCCTCCAGCTTTTCTTCTCTCTCCAGTGCTGACTGCTGTGTTTAGCAATCCCCTAGGATTCTTGTCAGAGCTACACCTCTCTGTGACTGGCCATTCCTTTGGTGCTGCTGTCCTTTTGGGGGGTTCCTTATCTCTGTATACATGTAGCTTTGCCAGATATGTACTTAGTAATATAAACTGTGTTAATAAAACCATTTACTGTGTAATACATGAGTTTAAAAACTAAGAGCAATTAGCTGTTCACTTCGATAAGAGGTAGTTAGTAGTATCCCCCAGGTGTTACTGCAATGGCATGATGGTGACTGTGACACTACCTAGGCTGTCAGAGTAGGGCATGTGCTGCTCCTGTCGCGTTTGGAGACCTGGTGGGACCACCCTGGGCTCTGGGCGCTCCCCTTAGGATCGTGCTCAAGTAGAATTTGCTGTGTAGTCTTTGTGTGAAATTTTGGCAATTCTGCTTTTCTCTACTAATCTTTAAGTGTTCAGTGATTTGTGTATTTGTGTCTTTCTAACTTCTAATAAACTCACTCCAACTGACCTGTGTCTTGGTGTCTGTCTGCTTGGTAGACCTTCTCATTCTTTCCATGGAATGCAGCATTGCCGTAGCTTCTAGAAGTGGTGGGGCTACTGTTAATCTTACTAAATGATTCATTCTGAGAATAAAAGTTGTTCTATACACATTTTTTTCACTCTGTGTATTTGATTTTCATATCCAGATGCTGCCAAGTGTTTCACTTATTAATGTCTGAATCAGTTATACGAAAGCTGGGCACTCTTTCACTTGCTTCCTACAAGGCATCTAAGGATTTTTAGTTGTTTGTATAGAATGAACGTATTGTTTAATTTTCCCACTACATCTATAATCAACATTTAATAAAACTGTCCTATAAAACTTAATGAAGAAACAGTATATCTATTGCATGTAGATGAAATTGTTAAAAGGAAGTTGCCTATGTCAAACCTAAATGTTTTAGGTCCTGTACTGTTTCATGGACCAGATGCTTCCTTATTTATTAAACGTGGAGTTTGATTTTGGTGATCTTCCTGGAAGCTGCCTTAATTTCCTTGAGTCTTTCTGTGTATCTTTTGTTTCAAAACAGTAATATAATTAATTTTCCTTTGGGGATTTTACTACTTTTGTTTGAGCTTTTTCACGTTCAGAGGTTTTCATATTCATTGGATTAGCTTTCATGAAATTTAAAATGGATAGATTTCTCTTTAAAGTGTAGTTACATACCTGGCGAATTGATAATTTCTGCAGGAATCACATCACCAGCCACAGACCGGCAGGCCAACGCGGTGTGAATTCTTGTTTTCATTTAGCTTTGTCTCTCGCGGTTGGGAGGGAGAGCCGTGTGGCGCTTCACATTTGTTCACGTTTTTTTCAGGATGGCACTGGATCTTTAAAACGCAGTGGTTCCTTTAGCAAACTCCGGGCTTCAATTAGACGCAGCAGTGAGAAGCTGGTTAGGAAGCTGAAGGGAGGAGGTTCACGAGACAGTGAGCCAAAGGACCCTGGGTAACTATCGCCGCCCCCGCCCGCCCGCCCTTCTCGCCCGTAGACCTCAGAGCTGCGTTCCCGCCTGCTTCCCACACGGTAGGAGTGCAGAGGGTTAGCAGCTGCAATCCGACTTTTGCCCAGGTTAGGTTGAGAAAAAATTGTGAAATTTCCTGCTTAGAGGCTAAAAGAGCTGAAGCTTAGAAATCTATGGAATTCTTTGATTTTGTTACATGTTCAAAGAAAGCCTTAGCAGTGGAAAGTAAGAATTTAATATTAAAATATTGAGCATATTAACTTGTTTTCTCTAAGTATGCATTATTCATTTTAAAACCAGCATTAGCTTAAATCCTTTAAAGTTAGTTTTAATCTTTTAAAATCAAATGCCAGCTATGACTATATTCAATCTCATCATACAGGTGTTACTATAGGAAGAAAAATGGTTTAAATAGAAGGATGACAATTTCAAGACTTTTGTTATAATGAGTTTCTTTAGGAGATTTAAAAAACCTTAGGTTTTGCATGTGTTTAGAAAAGGGTCTCTTCAGTCATGAGTCTTTTAGGGTCTTTTGAACAATAACTTTTAAGTTATCAAAGGAATTTGATTCTAAGATATTCCTTGCTTTTTATAAGGTTCGTCAGAGGAAGGGTTCTTTGTCCTTCCCTGTTAGTGCTAACAAATTGCCCTGGTTTCTGGGTTATTTCTGGTGTAAACGGCTTCCTGTTTTTGGATGCGTTTCTCACAGAAGCACTGTATTGTACTGTCAGCTGTTCGTGAAACTCAACCTCCCTAAAATGGTGCCTATTTTGTAAAGGTTGATTCTTATCTTAGTATGACTCTGTTTTAAAGTATTTCACTTTAAGTTCTGTAAGAATTCTAATGTCTCAGGACTGAGACCGAGTTCCTTTGGGTAACGTACGGGAGTATAAAGGCAGGTGCGTTTACAGTTGTGCGCTTTGCTGTCTGTAAGGCATGTCCCGTGTCACTCCTCTTGTCATCAGTTGGGGCCTGACTCCCGAGACCCCTGGGGTCGCCTAGCCTGGCTCTCTGCCCCGCGCCTCACCCGCACCTGTGGGGAGAGGGGCTGGGCTTGCCCTTAGCTCTGCCCCCACATCTCTGCTGGCGAGGGACTTGCTTCCCGATGGCTTTGGAGGCAAGAGGAGCAGTTGGATGTTTATATGCTGCCATTGCCCTCTTCTCAGAAATGCCTACAATCTGCAGAGGGAGTTTCCTGCGCTCCGCCCACATCCGGTGTGAAATCGCCAGAAGCTGCGGTGTTGGAAGCCACTGGGGGCTTCAGCGGGCGCGTGGGGCGTCGGCCCTGCCTGGGAGGAGGCATGTGCGCGCTGCCTTAGGGAAGTGGGTCCTAAAGTGCCCTTGTTCGGTTTCCAGAGCTAAAGTGATAGGGTGCTGTCTGGCCTCTCACAGCGTGGGGAGGGGCTGAGCAGATCGCTGCGCCCGCTGAGTCCCCGTCCTGACCCTTCGGCGTGTCTCATGCGTCAAGTGAGGGTGCGTCACGCGCGCTGTGCCGTGCAGGCCGTCGGCCGGTTTTGCCAGGGCAGACGCACTGTGGCCTGGGGTTCTGGATGTCTCAGAGCTCGTTAGGGCAGCGTCCAACTCTGGCACCGAGTCCTGGACACGGCAGAGCTCACAGTTTCTCCTTCTTCACGTCTTTCTGTCTTTCCCGTGACGCCGCATGTGTGGACGCTCCCCAGTACGGATGTTCACGGCGCTAAGAACGCTTTGCCAGCCTGACCTGATGAAAAGTAGACCCACACACTTGCATATCTTAACAGTTTTCCCATGTGATGTTATTTGGGTTGATATCTTACTAAACGTTTTGAAAAACTAAATAATTTAGAAAGTTTATCCCGTCAAATGCATGAAACAAAGTAATCTTTCCAGGTAAGAGCAGCGATCTTTATTAACTAGACCAGTGGCTCTCAAACTGGAGCATGCCTCAGCGTCT
Source organism: Aethalodelphis obliquidens (assembly GCF_003676395.1). Lineage (NCBI taxonomy): Eukaryota > Metazoa > Chordata > Mammalia > Artiodactyla > Delphinidae > Aethalodelphis > Aethalodelphis obliquidens. The sequence continues at coordinate 26,823,079 of NW_020837965.1, forward strand.
CCTGGAGGGTTCCTAAAACAGACCGCAAGGCCCACCCCTGCGTTTCTGATGCAGTGGGGCTGGGGTGGGGTGGGGGGGGCGGGGCGAATTTGCCTTTCTAGCAAGTTCCCGGGTAGCGCCAGCGCTGTTGGGTGGGCCACGTTGTGAGAATCACTGAAGTGGGTGCCCCGGGAGCAGGGTCTGCAGCCTGCAGTGGGCACAGCTCCAGGGAAGCACTGGACTGCTGGATGGTCTGGGCACCGCGGGCTTCAGTGAGAGTGTGGGTGCGATTCTGAAGAGTCACTGATGGGGCAAGTTGTTCTTTCACTTCACCTTGTAAAGAAAAGGAGGTTTGAGGACAAAGTTTGTGTACCTTTCTTAGGAAAAGGTAGCTGGCCAATTAAGTAACAGAATAATTAAATATGGCAGAATATAATTCACTGGTGATTTGGTTTGATTTTATCCTTTGTCCTTTAGTGGTTCTGAATAGAGGAAAACCTGTCCAGAGCTCTGGCAACACTTGTGTGGGGTTCATTGGGATGTTTTTGTCTTGTCCTAGGTGGGAAGTTTGGGGAGTGAGTTCTGTAATACTTGGGGATGAGCCAGTTAAGGTTTTGCTTTTAGTGTAGTTTGTTTAGTGAGAGCTCAGTAAGCGCCTGCTGTTTGCCTGGCACTGTGCCTGTGGCGCTGGCGGCCATGCGTCCATCACGTGGACCTTTGGTCCCTGCAGCTGGTGCGTGCGCGCGTGTGTGTGTCTGTGTCTGGTTGTGCTCAGCCTTCACACCTGTGCTTCACCCTTGCAGCCATGCCCTCAGCTTGTAAATAATAGTGGTCACTGTTGATTTCATAGTAGTTCAGATTCAGAATTACTGATCCTATTATAAACATTTAAAAATAACCCTTCATATTGGTTCTTTTAGCTTTAGAAGAGAAGGTGGCTTTGTTTGAGGTCATCCGTAATTGCAGTAAGCAATTACAGTAATTTTATGACTGTCTATAAGTTTAGATTATAGGTAATTTGTAAGATATTTTATTAAGTATCTTAAAGGTGTTAAACGGGAGAAAAAAGTAAATTTTATATATATATATATAAAAATCAGTATGTTTTTTGTAACTGTAAAGCCATGAAATATGTTTTAAATTTTGGTTTCTGAGCAGAGAAATACTAGCCTTAGAGTTTATTTTACTAATAAAAAATTATTTTTGCCTAGTTTTAATATAGAAAAATCTACAAAATATATTTATGCATTTGATCTTAATACTGAGCTTTGACGGTCTCTCTCTCTTTTTTTAATATTTATTTATTTGGTTGCGCCGGGTCTTAGTTGTGGCCGGTGGGCTCCTTAGTTGCGGCATGCATGTGGGATCTAGTTCTCCGACCAGGGATGGAACCCCGGTCCCCTACATCGGGAGCGCAGAGTCTTACCCACTGTGCCACCAGGGAAGTCCCTTGAGGGTCTCTCTCTGACGCGATCACTTAGGGGCGAGGTTTACGGGAGTCGTTGAGGATCCCTTCCTGAAACTCATCTCAGGAGGCTCCTCGGGCTCCCACGCCGAAGTCAGCGGGTGGCATTGGCAGAGCCCCTCTGCTCCTATAGGAGCCAGGTTTTAACAAGTGAAACTGCAGCGACACTGGCTTTATGGGGCTCAAAGATAAACTTTTTGCTGAGAAAGACGCAGAGGAACTTCGCTTTTTTCTGCTGGGTGCAATAGAGTAGATCTGGGTTGTACGTGTATCCCAGTGGGTATCCCAGTCTGGGTGAGATAAAGGTCTCCTCTCCGTTAGGGATGGTCCCAGGCCCCCATGGTGACAGAAGCTTTGGAGGGGTGGCTTTGCTGTGCTCTCTGCTCCTGGTTGACTGATGTGCTGACGGTTTGTCCTTGCATGTCCGCCGTCCTGGGTGCAGCATGAAGCGTGCCAGTTCTCTGACTGTCCTTAACGTGGGTGGCACGGCGGCCGCAGACCATTTCCAAGTAAGGAGCCCTGCCCCACTTACACGCTTTACATGTTGGCTGGACCTTCCTCACCACTGCTGCCCTTTGAGCAGAGCCTGTGGGGACTGCCCCCCTTACACCCTTTACATGTTGGCTGGCCTTTCCCCACCGCTGCTACCCTTTCAGCAGAGCCTGTGGGCATTTTAGTGTTCCTGATTCAGGACACATAGACACCATAAATGACACTTTCATAGTCGGCATGAACTTAACCATCTGAATTATGGGAATGTTGTGAACATTCTCAGTGTACGAATTAATGATCTTTACAAATACGTTGATTGACAATTAAAAATTAAATATTCTGATGAAGTAATATCAAAACTTGGCCAGTTGTTAATTTGTATTATTTGTATGATTTTAGCTTCTAGTAGTTTATAACTAATATAATGTCTAGCTAAGCTGTTCAGTGTTTTAAAACTATTCAGAACTTCACTAAGTACAGTCACTTTGACAAATAGTCTTTAGCACTTTGTCACCTGTCCAAGTCTCGCACAGACCGGTCACCTTTGCACTTAAAACTGTTGGCATCCTGTTCTCCATTACAAATGGCCTTTTTATTTTCCATGTGTGACTGTTGGGTGCGCCCAGGCCTCTGGCCCCTTCTGTGGCCTGGCTGCTGTCCACCAGGACCAGGTGTCCTGGTCCCCACACCTGTTGGTGCAGCAGCTCTCCCAGTCAACTCAGTCCCACCGGTAAACTATTTGACGCACAGGGACGGTGACGGACCGGCAGGAGTGCTGGCCTTCCCCCTCACCCCCAGCACGCTGCGGGGGGCGGCTGTTCCCAGGATGCTGTCATCGGGCCTCTAGTTTAAAAGCTGCAGGGTGCTGGGAGGATGCACTCCTGACGATGACGATAGAAGAAACTACTTTTGTTTTTAAAAGGTCTGGAGCTAACACAGTCCTTTTGCTCCCCTTTCTTGTGTTTTGCACACACACATCTGAGCATCAGGACTCTCGTGTGTTGATGTGAGTTGTGCAGCTATTGTTAGTGCTGAGACCACTGGAAGCTGGCGTCATGTGAGGTACTGGTTAAGAATAATTTTTCCATTTGTTTTTTCACGCAGGAACGAAATAATTGTCTGGCAGACTCCAGAGCTCTCAGTGCCAGCCACGCCGACCTGGCCCCCACGGGTCGAGGCAGAGCTAGATTAACCCCCAAGGCTAATGAGCGCTGAGACCCTCAAAGCTTGGCCAGGCCCCTCCCCCCTGCAGGGCGGCCCTGGGGTCGCCTCCTTTTCTGGATGGTGACCTCCACCACCTGCTGGAGGTTTGCCCCGAATTCTGTTAGGCGGTCTGCAGCCCTAGTGCCCGAGAGCTGCCAAAGCCCGGTGGCGGGACCCGGCCAGGTATGGAGCTGGCTCAGCGCACTCGGGGTCGGCCGCTGCTCATGGACACCAGCCCCAGCACCGAAACCTGCTTGCAATTGTAATACTGTGTTAAGGCTGTTCATTAAGACTGGAACCTTAAACTACATCCTTTGAGACTAGGAATCCAGTGACCTGTGGCAGCGATGCTGGGATTAGGGAGCGGGGGAGATGGGGTAGCTGCGGGGAGGCCTGCACCCCCTCCTGGTCTGCATCTCAGCCCCTTTGGAGCCCTTTTCCCTCCTCCAGGCCTCTGTACACTAGCACACGGAGATGCATGTGTTCCTTTTAAAAAGCTTTTCTTTGTAGCGTTAAGTAACACAGGGTGGGTTCTGACAGATGCATCTTATTTTATTTTTTTAATTTATTTTTGGCTGCATTGGGTCTTTGTTGCCGTGCACAGGCTTTTCTCTAGTTGTGGTGAGCGGGGGCTACTCTTTGTTGCGGTGTGCAGGCTTCTTATTGCGGGGGCTTCTCTTGTTGCAGAGCACGGGCCCTAGGTGTGCAGGCTTCAGTAGTTGTGGCTCACAGGCTCAGTAGTTGTGGGTCACGGGCTCTAGAGCACAGGCTCAGTTCCCGGACCAGGGATTGAACCCGTGCCCCCTGCACTGGCAGGCGGATTCTTAACCACTGCACCACCAGGGAAGGCCTGACAAATACATTTTCAAACCAACCCTGAGACATTACTCCTTAAGGGAATCCGTGAGACTAGCTGGTAGGCTAAGAAGGTGTAATTCCAGATGATGCCAACTGTACAAGGGCACATCCCTGCTGAGGAGGTTTGAAAGGATCTGGAAAGCTGTGAGCGTCCTTGTGAAATGTTGTCAGGGTTAGTTTCTAGTTTACCTTAATGTTATCATATGGGTGGTGTCACTGAGCAAAGGCGCTTCCAGCCACCTTTTCCTCAACAACTGCACTGGGCTGGGGTGCTACGTGCTCCCTGGGCTTCCTGTGGGGACTAGGGGGTGCTCACTGTGGGGTGCCCTTGGACTGCACGTGTCCTTCACCCCCACTGCGGACCTCGGACTGAGGGCTAGAGGCAGCAGCGTCCTGGGGTTTCGGTACAGCAAGGCTAGACTTTAACTTAAGTTTTGTTTAAAAGTTTCTATAATTCAGTAGTGGATCACCTCAGGGCACTGGTGCTTGTGTTGGTGAGAGCTGCTGTGCCCCCCCAGAGGCAGACACCCTGGCCCGGTGTTGGGGGCCCTCGAGGCTGACCGGTCTCCTGCAGCCTGTCTCCTCTGGCCACGCTCCTTTCCTCAGCTCCTGACTCCTTAGGTTTTGCAGTTTCCGATGGATCAGGAACTTTCAAAATGCTCTCTAGAGGTGTTTAAAAAAATATGATGGGTTGTAAGAAACCACTGGAAAAAAGAGCAGAGCTGTGTCCCCATGTGGGCACTGTGGCCCTTTCAGGTTCACGTTTAGGTGCAGTGGGGGTGATGTGTCTGTGTCACATCAGAACCAGGAGGGGACCAAGCTGTCCTGGCTCCTCCTCCCACTACATTGAAGTTTCCTCCCAGCCACAGATCTGGTACAGGACATCTGAAACCCACTCGGTTTCCCTTAGTGACAGTTGTCTCTGGAAAAACAAAGGGCATTTAGAAAGAATAAACATGAGGCTAAGAACAGGATTTAATTTTAAGCTTCCAGTTGGTGAAAAGAGACCTTCTTTGCAGGGGCCTTAGTTGAACCTTGTCTGGCTTTGAGCCCTCTGGCCCTGGTTCCCCGAGGGTTATGGTGGCCTTTGTAAGGCCACATGGAGACAGCATTCGGGGTAAGAGAGGCTCGAGGGCCTTCCTGAAGCTGGGTTGTAAAAGCCTTCGTGTCTCAGAGGGGATGCTACCTGGGACTCGGCAGTGTCTGATTTTTGAACTTGTATCAAAATAGAGAGAAGCCAGGTTGTAACCTACTTGCAGTCTGGTAGTCAGGATTTTAACATTCTCGGAGAGAGCAGTGGGGGTGGTCCAGCCCTCCCTCTTCCTTTCCTGGTGAGGGGACCCTAGGGGGCCAGCACCCATTTCTACACTGTGCTGTGTCTATCAAGTTAGACTCCCCTGGTCAGAGGACGGACTGGCAGTGGAGGAGCTGAGGGTCTGCGTGAGTGTCTGAGGGCTGAGGTCGTGGAGAGCTGGGCCTCCTGACCCTTGCGCCCCTCCCCAGGCGGAGCAGGCACTTCTGGTGCTGCAGGGATTCAGGTAGTTATTTTCTGAAACTTAAAAAAAGTCCCTATTATTTGTTTGGTCAGGAGGCTGCTAGGAGTATCATGTAATTAGTTATTGCCTTTACAGTAAAGTATAAGTACTGCTAAGAATTCAGAGTTTAGTTTGTAGCACTCATTGTTATAACTTCATAGAATGTTCTGGGGAAGGCATGTTACATCTGTACGAGGCCAACTTTTGGTATGTTTAGACGTTGTACTGTGTAATCATGGGATATCTGGAAACTAAAGCAGCACTGGATAGCACCAACCAAAGGTGAAGTTCAAGTGAGCTAAGCGAGCATCGTCCTGCACACGTCTTCTCCGTGCAATCGGGCTGATGCGTAAAGACCTGTGCGGCTTCCACTGAGTTCTCCACCACGACAGGAGGACTCAGATGGTGTATACAGTGGTGTGCAGCTACCCCTCGGGGGTCACAGGCCTGTGAGGACCGTCCGATTGTCCCTGGGGTGTGCTCTGGGGGATGGGATTGGCTGAGAGGCCAGGGAGGTAGGGTGGACACTGCTTTGGGGCTTGGTGTTCCTGAGACACAGAGAGAAAACCCCACTGCCAAGTTCTATGGCCCCTGGTGGGTGAGCACCCCCAGGGCGGCCTGTCTGCCTGGTGGGCGGGTGCGGCTGCCCAGAGGCCGAATGTGGGTGCGCTTGTGCTGGTCCGCACCTCTGCAGGGGGTTGGCCACGAAACATACCTTCTGTCTTGGAGCAGTAGTTTTCTTTTCTCACTGTTGGTGTGACTTGCCTAGGAAATCATTTGAAACTGTTTATATTTACTTACAAAAATAAAGTGTTTTATTTCCTGTTGTAAAGCCCCTGTACTTTTGTGGAAAGGCTCTCTTGTAAAACTCCAACCCTAAAAGAACCCTTTCCTGTTTAACGTTAGGCACCCAGTCTTTTTAGGGTCACAGACTACTTTGAAAACATGATGAAAGTTGTAACTGGATCATCCAGTCCTAGAATGACGTGCACAAAGCGTGTGCCCCGTGACGGGTTTACCGCCCCGCCCCAGTGAGCCCGTGGGAGCTTGGGACCAGTGTCTAGCTCCTGGAGCTGTGGGAGGGTGGCCAGGGCGCTGAAAGTGCAGTGACAGGGCTGCCCCAGGCTGTGAGGACAGACGTCACGTGTATGAGTCCTGAGGACAGTGCCTGGCAAAGAGCAAGCGCTGGTGAGGGTCCAGGGGCTGCAAGTGCCTTCCCGGCACGTCTGTCCGGCCGGGGCTGCTCTGTGCCGGGCAGCAGCGGGGAGGGGGCAGAGGCAGGGTGATGATGGGGGTGAAGGCGGCGCAGCCCTGCCGGAACTGGGCAGTCACGTCCCTTGGTGACCGTGGGGCCTTGTGCTGCCACGACCAGATGCTCAGATTCTGGAGTTTCTGGCCCGATGCAGCAGGACCCCGGCTGATGGGAGGTCCCGAGTTCTATGCACAGTGCAGGAGCGCCCTGCCAGAGTGGATGCGCCCCCAGGCCAGGGCTGACGGTCCCGGCCACTGTGGCCAGCCTTGGAGGAGGCACTGAGGGCACAGCGGGATGTGCTCTCCCTTTAGAATAGTTCTCGTCTGCCCAGAACGGATTTCCCGGCAGATGGGCCAAGCCGGCGCCGAGGCTGCTAGCGCTCGCTGCGGGCTGGGGGGCTGGTGGCAGGGGCAGCGCACAAGGCACCTCCCCCGGCCCCGATGCCTCTCCCGGACCCTGCGGCCTGGCCTGCCGTGTGTTCTCCACCCTGTGCCAGACCGGGGCCAGGGGGTGTGCTGGCGGCCAGGAGCCGACAGCCCAACCACGGGGTGAGGAGGGCCAGTGGGCACTCGTCTGACCTCGGCCCCGCTGTGGCCCGAGGCGTGGGTGTTGGGAGCTTTGGGAAGGGGATGCGGAGCCTGTGGGGGTCAAGGTGGAGGCCCTGTCTGGCCGGGGCCCAGGGGCCTGCATCCGGGCGGGAGCTAACGTGGGCCCAGGGGGAGGAAGCTGCTGCTTATTGTAGAGACGCTGCAGCAGCCGGTGGGGGTGGGGGCAGGCTGTGGATTCTGGGCGCTTCCTGCAGCCCCTGGTACCTGAGGGGACCCTAACCAGAGGGAGGGCCACACGTCAGCAGGACTCAGTCCCAGGTGTCCCCCGCACACCCTCGGCGGTGACCGTGTAGGAACAGGACGAAGGCGGCAGGTGGGGGGCGGAGAGCACCCTCAGGGTGCGGCGGGGCGCGGCGGAGGCGGCCTCCTCAGGGCGCAGCCGGTCGGCCATCAGCCTCACCAGGAGCTGGTTGGACCAGGTTATGCCCAGGGCCGGAGAAGCCCGCTCTCCCCCGACACTGAGACAGAAAACAGCCCGACTGTCCTGTGCTGTGTGTGGATCTGCGGGCCCCGCCACCCCTGCCCTCGGGGCGCCCCACTCACCCCGGCGGCCCGGCTGCCACACCCCGCTCCTCTGTGGATTCCGTCACCTGGAGGGTCCAGATCGGGGTCAGTGGCGGTGAGGACCCGGCCCCCCCGGCCTCGCCCTCCCCATGGGTGGAGGGGGGCCCACCTGGTTGATGCACAGCACGGGGCTCCGGAAGGTGCAGCTCAGCCGGCGCAGCTCGGCCCCCAGCGCCTGCAGATGCCGGGCCCTGAGGGCCGAGGCCGCCTGGTCAAACTCACAACGGAACGGGGCTGCCACGGAGTCGATGACCACCAGGCGGGCCATACCCCGCGACAGCAGCACAGGCACCTTCTTACGCACGCACTCCAGCAGGGTGTCCTGGAAGCCGAGGGGAGGTGGCCGTCACCACCCCCGCGGGGGGGGCCCCTCACCACGCCCCGTCCTGGGCCATCACAGTGGCCGGGCCCCTCCCCTTCAGTGGCCCCGTGCTGGGCACCGACCACCCGGACCACCACGGTCACCAGGACTGCCCAGCCCCACCCAGTGGAGGGAGGAAGCAGGTGTGCGGGGACCTGAGTCTGTCCCGCCACCAGCGTTGCCTCCCACGTGAAGACCCCCGGGCCGCGCCCAGGCTGTGTGCTAGGACGCCAGCCGGCCCGGCGTGGGGCCTCAGGTGCCTCCAGGCCAGCCCCACCTGCCCCCCAAGGCCCTACGCATTGTGCTCGGGGCAGCCCTGTCCCTTGGGGCCGCCTGGCCCTGCCGGCCTGGACTCGGCCCTGGTGCCCAGTGGCCACACACTGGCCATCCCGTCAGGCACTCCTGAGAGCTGCTGGGTGTCTGGGATGAAATTCGACTCTGTGCTTGTTACCTCTCCAGGCTGTCTCCAGCGGAGCCCCTCGCTGTGGAAAACGACAGCAGCAGCAGCGGCCTGGAGGACGCCAGCCTTAACGTGAGTCCTGCACCCCTTCCCGCCACCTCAGGCAGCGCTGGGGCACCGGGGGGCCGGGGGCGGGGGCAGGGCTGCACCCGCCTGCTGCAGCGTCGGCACTTCGAGAGGGGCCTAGCTTGGAGACCCCGTCCCCCGGGAGGAGGCCTGGGACCCCGAGGCTCCGTTTGTGCAGCAGCATCAGGCCCTGGTCCGCACCTCCCGCCTCCCCCCGGCAGGGCCCCCCAGTTGCTGGGCAGACACCAGCGAGGGGCTGGGGGCCTCCTCCACCAGAGCTGCTCCCGGAACAGAACTTAGGAATGTGCCCCCACCCCCCGCCGGGGTCTCGGTCGGCCTGGCCCTGACCCACTGCTGCGTTTCTCAGTGAGGATGCACCGGAAGGATGAGGATTGTGCTGCTTGTGTGCGTCCAGAGGGCCCTGTGACAGCCAGGGGACGGTCGCGAGGCTGGAGGGCCTGGAGCCGGAGCCTGTAGCACTGACCTCGTCTTCTCCTGTGTCCACGCCCTGAGCACCGTCACGCTAATAACCGCGCTGCCCGCCGCCAGCGCGCACTCACCTGCAAAGCCACGGCCGCGCTGGGCCCCTAGGGGACGGCCACCTGCCGCCGGTCCACCCCGGGCCGCCCGTGCCCTGAACCAGCCCGGGCTCGCGTGCCACCGCTCATCGTGTCACTTCCCCGTGCTATGTGTGATCATGTATTTTACGGTAAAATTTTTTAAAATTAAAAGTTTATACAGCTCATCCTTTACCGGAAATTCTTTTTATAGCAGTTCTTAAATGGGGGAAGGGCCTGGGTGGGTGGCTCTGCACACTTGTGTTCGGTGCACTGGTCTGTACTCCGTCTCCCATCTCCCTCCTGAAGCCTTTGCTTCGTTATTCAGCCCCAAACAATGACCTCAGCTGGCTGCTCCCCGGCCGCTTGCCTGCCCCTGCCCCCTCCCCAGGGGCCACTGCCCTCTGTGTTCCCACCGCTGTCTGCCCACGGGGAGGGCGCGTGACCCGGGGATGGCTTCCAGGTGTGGTGTCGCCCCAGCGGCCCTGCCAGGCGTGCTCAGCAATCGGGGTGGGGGGGGCTCGACAAGGGGGCTTTCCCCTCCTTCAGAGGCAGAGGTACAACCCTACACCACGGCTGCTGCCGGGCCAGTGGCCTGGACGGCGGGTCCCGTCCTCTGGGCCGCGGGCACCTCTGTGCCCTGCCGGGGCCTCCTCTAGGGGGCAGGAGGTGGCGTGTCCGGTGCCCTCCCTTGCCCGCTCTTCCCTTGGGGTTAGGCTGCCAGAAACACACTGGACGCTCAGTTCAGCCTGAGTCCAGGTAACGAGTAGTGCCAGCCTGAGCGGAGCACACGGCCCCCAGCAGGCGACTCGCCGCAGGTGGGCACCGGGGCCTGACCTCGCGGGTCGTGCACGTGGCCCGCCCGCACGGCCGGCTTCCCCTCAGACGCTTACCACGTCGGCTGCGTGCTCGATGAAGATCTGGTGGCCAAACTTGATTTTCCTGAGCACGTCCCCTGGGACATCTATCCGCAGGCGCTGCTGCTGAGCGATGAGCTGCTGCAGACGCTGGCTGGGGAAGGCGTCCTCTGTGCACACGTAAATGGCCCCTGGGAAGCCGCAGGGCGGTGAGCAGCTGGGGGTGGCCTGAGGCCGCCCCGCCAAAGGCCAACGACCCTCTCCTTCCTGCACTGCCTCTCGTGGGTCTGCCCCTCTGACCCAGCATGGGGGCCGGCCGGCGCCCACCTCCCAGCGCAGGCCCCTCGCTGCCGGAACTTCACCCTGTGGGTCTGCCTACCCTGGGCTGTCCGAGTGGGAGCGAGGGGAACTGTAGGGGCTCCCGGCTTTCGGAAACGCCCCCTCCTGCAGACACAGGGAGATGCCCCTCCCAGGCCCTGTTGGGCGGATGTTCCCTCAATTCCACTGTCAAGGCTCCTCCTATGGGTCTGGGCTACCTGGTGGTAACTGTCTTTGCTGCGCCTGGAAAAGCCAGTAAACAAAACACAGGCGATGCATCACCAGGGGCCTGGAATCCCCACCAGAAGATACCCCCGGAGTCCTGCGCTGAAAAGAACCAGGGGCCACCGATTCTCAACAAAGGCCCCAGGACAATTCAGTGGGGAAAGAGTATTTTTAACAAATGGCGCTGGGACAGAGACACCCACGTGCAAAAGGATGAAATTAGACCCTTACCTCATACCATATAGGAAAACTAAATCACAATGGATCAAATATGAGAGCCCAAACCACAAAACTCTTAGAAGAAAACATGGGTAAACCTTATGACCTTGGGTTAGGCAGTGGGTCCTCAGACATGACATCAGAAGCACAAGCAAGAAACAAATTGGACATCATCAAAGTGAAAAACTGCTTTAAAGGACACCAACAAGAGAGGGAGAAGACAACCGAATAGAGAAAATACTGCAAATTGTTTATCTGATGAGTTTAGTGTCCAGATTATATAAAGATCTCCTACAGCTCCACAGGCAAATAACCCAGGCTTTTAAATGGGCAAGAGATTGGAACAGACATTTCTCCAAAAACACACAAATGAGCAGCAGCACGTGAAGAGACGGCCAACGTCACCGGCCACCGGGGGTGCGGTCGGCGCCACGGTGAGAAGCCACCCACGCTGGCGTCAGAGGGACAAGCGTCGGCTCAGACGTGGAGGGACTGGAACCTCCTGTGTCGTTGATGGGAAGTGAAACGGTGTAGCCACTGCTGAGAACAGTCTGGCAGTTCCTCAAAGAGCGGAACACGCAGCTACCATACGACCCAGCAATCCCACTCCTAGGTGTCCACCCGAAGCCACGCACGAACAAGAGGTGTGAACAACCCACATGACTGTCAGCGGATGAAAGGGTCGCTAAGTTGTGGTCTGTACACGTGAAGGAACATTATTCAGCCCTGCAAAGGAAGGAAGCACCGACACGTGCTCCAGCGTGGGTGAACCCTGGGTGAAAGGGCACATGTGCATGATCCCGTTTATTTGAAATGTGCAGAACAGGCGAATCCATAGAGACAGGAAGCGGATGGGTGGTTGCCAGGGGCTGGGGGAGGGGAGAGTGCGGAGTGACTGCTCATAGGGATGGGGCTTCTTTTTGGGGTGATGAGATGTTCTGGAACTAGATAGTAGTGGTGGGCGCACAACTTTGTGAAAATGCTAAAAACCACTGAGTTAAAGAAAGAGGAAAGGCCTCAGGACTTCCCTGGTGGCACAGTGGTTAGGAATCCGTCTGCCAATGCAGGGGACACAGGTTCGAGCCCTGGTCCAGGAAGATCCCACGTGCCGCGGAGCAACTAATTGCCCGTGCGCCACAACTACTGAGCCTGTGCTCTAGAGCCCGCGAACCACAACTACTGAGCCCGTGCGCCACAACTACTGAGCCTGGGCTCTAGAGCCCGCAAACCACAACTACTGAGCCGGTGCGCCACAACTGCTGAGCCTGAGCTCTAGAACCCGCGAACCACAACTACTGAGCCCGTGCGCCACAACTACTGAAGCCCGCACGCCTAGAGCCCATGCTCAACAAGAGAGGCCACCGCAATGAGAAGCCTGCGCACCTCAGTGAAGAGCAGCCCCCGCTCACCACAACTGCAGAAAGCCTGCGTGCAGCAACGAAGACCCAACGCAGCCAAAAATAAATAAATAAATAAGAAAGGCCTGTGATCTGGCGGTGCGCTGGCTGAGCCCCACCAGGACTCTCAGGGCCACGGCTAAACCTACCGTTCCTCTCGCTGTACCGGTCACGGCACCGCCCCGGGGAGGGGACCCAGAGAAGAGCCAGAAGCACTGACACCACGTCCGCGTGCCCTATTTGTGAGTGTGTAACTTTCATTTTGACCCGATTCTGTTTCAACAGACTTTCAAACTTGGAAAAGAGATGCAGGATGGAGGGAGAAGCACCGTCTGACCGTGTCAGTGGTGAGCTCCTGACCCTTGAGGCCTCCCTAACCTTCCCTGGCACGTTCCAGCCCATTCCCGGGGGCAGGGCTGCCTGGGGAGCCCCCGACGTGGCCGAGACCCTCGTCACAACGCCGCGGCACCCGTGTTCTCCGCATCTTGGGAGAGGCCTGGACAGAAGGGTCACAGCCAAACCCAGTCGCACGGCCCTCGAAGCTCCTCGCCCCACACCCTATTGGGCGTCTCACTGGGACAGATGAGTGGGGTGCCCGCCCACAGAGGGGCTTCGAGAAGCTGGCGGCGAGGCGGCCCAGCGTTTGAGGGTTGGCGGGGGGGAGCTCCACGTTTTCTGAAGTGCAGAGCCGCCTGGCCATTCTTTTCAAAATTGGGCCTTTCAGACCTGATTTGGGAAATCACTTTCTCAGGAAAATGTGCCTCAGGCCCCACATTTAATGCGGTCACAGTGGCTGCGGGCCAAGCCTCTGCAGGGGACATGTCTCTCGGAGTCACCCCAGGCCGGCTCTGTCCCCCCTCGGCCAGGCCCCGGGGCTCTGCACTTTCCCTCCCACTGAGGGGTCCCTGGCCCACCTTCCTCTCCTGAGGCAAGAATCGCAGAGCGGTTGTGAAGACAGAGACGGGAACCCTGGAAAACGGCCCCCAGGGGCAGCCTCTGGCCTTGAGGGCAGGTGCCCGCGAGGTGACAGGTCAGGACCCCTGCCCGCCCCCCGAAGTGGCCGCACTCACCGGCCCCCAGGCCTCCGTGTCGCCGTGGGAGCTGCACGGCCAGGCAGAGCTGCAGTGCCAGCTGGGTCTTCCCGGCGGAGCTGCGTCCGGCCAGCTCGGTGATGCCGTCCAGGGGCAGCCCGCCGCGGAGGAGCCCGTCCAGCACGGGGCAGCCCAGGCTCAGGCGCTCGTGCTGCTCAGGGAACTGCTCCTCCTGCTGGAGCAGGTGGAGCGCTGGGTGCGGGGAAACAACAGGTGAGCCCAGTCCCGCACAGCCGCCCCTGGGCCAGGAGGCCCCTCGGGCTGCAGCGCCGTGGCCTCTGGGCTCAGCCCCACGCCCCACTCCTCCAGCCAGACCCCAGGGCACCGGGCACCTGTGCAGACGCTGCCTCCTTGCAGGTGTGAGGAGGCCGCCTTCAGTAAGCGCTGCACGTCGGGGCCGGAGAGGCGGGTCAGTCTCTGCAGGTCTGGTCCAGAAAGATGCAGAACCTCCTTTACTGACCTCAGTTTGGCTGAAGGTATAGAATCAATTACAAGACAAGGTCAGACACAGCAGGGACAACAGGTATCCTCCAGTTCTGGGGACCTGGTGGGCAGGGGCCAGTCCACCTGCTCCCTGAAGTTGCAGGGACCCCCAGATAGAGGGCGACCGTGACGGGACGGGAGGGAAGGGGCCTGGGGAGGCCCACGTCTTGGCTGCAGAAGCCGGATGCTTGGGCCTCTCCCTGGTGCCGGGAGCAGCGGCCTCCGCCTGGTCCCATGCCCGCCCGGACACATCTCCCAAGACAGGTCTGTGTGTGCACAGCCTGGGAAGGGCCCAGGCCGAGTCGGGGGAACCATGCACGAGGGAGAAGCCGCAGGAAGGGATCCAAAGGAACACCCAGGCCACGGGATGGCCAGTGGGGTGAACAGACAAAAGAAGAGTCAGCATGCTGGTGGCAGTACCGCGGAGGGCTGGGTTACAGGGTGAACGGCCCAAGGGAGCTGGTGTTTCATGAGGAAAATGAACAATTTTGAGCTTAGATAAGCATATTACTTTCAAACGAGTAGAAAGAAAAAAATACGCTAAAAATAGATCCAACCAATCCAGAAGAAAGCATAAAAGAAAAACAACACAAAAAATAGGACAAACAGCGCAGCATAATAAGGGAGGGTTAAACCTACATTTATCAGGAATTACCTTAAATACGTATGCACTGAGTGCTTCAGTTAAAAGACAAAGACTGAATGAAAGGGGAAAACAAAACTACTGCTGTGCTCTCAGGATGGAGGAGCAGGGGGGCACCCTGCTGCCGAGCCCTGCGCTCACTCAGGGCCCCTGTCACCTGCTCACAAGCACCTGATGTCGAAGCGTCCCTCACAGACACCCCGGGAGGCAGAGAGAACAGAGGGCGGGTGCGGGGCACCAGCCGGGCTGCGGAGGGGCCAGTGCAGCCTGGGGATGGACGCGCCCAGATGCCAGCAGACTCGGTGGGCTGGCCAACCCTTTGAGCATTTAGAAAAGAGTCACTGCTGCCTGACAGACCTACTGCGACGTGGGAATAATCAGAAGTACAGAGGAGATGCAGTGCATGAAAAAAGGAGGCAACCACTAACTCTGGGGGGAGAAACCAGAGACGGTACAAGAAAGGAAACAGTCATAACCCTGGGTTCAGTGGCAGCCATTATGTCTCTAGTCACAACCCTGATGGCTAATGGGACCCAAACTGTGTTCCAACTGTGGGGGGGAGGTGTGGAGGAAGTAGGGGCACACAGGCACCAGCCTGCCCTCACCCCCAAAACAGGAGGCCTGTGAGGACTCATAACACAGACAAATCAAACACAGCAACACAAGCACACTCGCCAGCAACCCAGATATAAATACAAAATGCTGCTAAAAGACTCCTAAGTGGTAAGTAGTTCCGTGTCACTTTTCAGACACTGTGTGTGTACTGCTTTGATGAAAATGAAATTAACTTAAAAGAAGTCCTTTCAGTTAAAAACACACACAACTGAAAAACCTGCGGCACATTCCAGCATCAGGGCGTTGATCAGGACCAGCTGTCTTGGGATCAGTAACCAGAGGGTCCCCGAGGCTCGGACAGGCAACCTGGTAAACCTGTTCTACATGAGGTGTGTATATCTGTGCGTTCATGCTTTTACACAATCACTTTATATAAACATCAGCAAACGCACCTTTCTTAACTGCAGCAATAATTCTAGGATTCAGGTCCAACTGATCCACGTCCATTTTTTCAATGGGGTGACCACAGAGATGGACGGATTCCCAGGGACACAATTCTGACGCGCTTGTCGTCCCCTCGAGCAGCCCGGGAGCTGAGTGCAGCAGAGTGGCGGAGCCCAGGTGCGCGGTTCCCTTTGTGACAGGGCCACACCGTCAGCCCGGAGCCTGGAGAGGCTTCACTGCACCAGGGACAGCACTGAGAGACGTCCAAGGCGGCGCTTCTGTCCGGGCAATTGTTCGGTAACTCAGAACCTAGGATTCAATCCACACACAGATGCATCTGAAGAGCCACCCCCCGCCTCACATTCTGAAGGTCAGCCCACTTCATCCCCCGCAGAAGGCGGGAGAAACCGGCTTGTGTCCCAGCCCCACGCCCCCCAGGCCAGGGGCGCCCTGCCCTGACCCACCTCTCTGGGGTGACGGCGGCGGATACAGTCAGAGGCCCGTGCGCGCCGGGCTCACCCGAGTGGAGCCTGCTTTGCGTTCTCCGGTGTGAGTTCCCTTAAGTGTGTCTCCACGGCGATCTGGAAAGAACAGAAAAGGCCACGTGTGGTGGATCTCAGAGGACGCCCAGGAGGTCGGAACCGCTGTGACCACCGAGCTGCCCCAGCAGAGAACAGCGGACACCGAGTCTGGCCCGGCCTGCAGCCTGCCCTCCCCGCTGGCAGGAGGGGCAGCCAGCGGCGTGTCCACCCAAGACGGCACAGCCGGGGATGCAGCAGGGCAGCAACACTAAGGCCGTGGCCACTCAGCAGAGGCCAGGCTCAGCGTCCAGCAGCAGCAGCAAGGCCCGGGCCTCTGGATGGTGTCAGGTTGCTCCGGAAGCTTAAAGAACCAGGCCGTGTACACCCCCTCATCTGCGGTCTGCTCAGGGAGCCTCTGGAAGCAGCTTCTGGGAGGGGGCAGCACGAGGCTCTGGG
Organism: Aethalodelphis obliquidens; assembly: GCF_003676395.1. Taxonomy (NCBI): domain Eukaryota; kingdom Metazoa; phylum Chordata; class Mammalia; order Artiodactyla; family Delphinidae; genus Aethalodelphis; species Aethalodelphis obliquidens. The sequence goes on from NW_020837965.1 coordinate 26,839,688, forward strand.
GCCCACAGCCCGGGCAGGGGGTCTCCGGGCCAGCAGGCTGCTCCCACGTTCTGCTGGCGTAGGGGGCAGGGGGCTCCCAGGCCAGCTGCTCAGGGCAGGGCTGACAGTAGACACTGCTGAGGCTGAGGGGAGACACCGAGGCCCTCAGGACTGCACATCAGAGCAGAAGGGCGGCCTGAGTGCAGGGCCCCGGTACCAGCTGCAAGGCGGCTGGGGGATGTTGAGTAGCTAGGAGTGCACCCTGAGGCCGTGTGGAAGACGCCCGAGCATCAGACATCTGGACAGAATACCAACCTGGGTTTGTAAATTCTAGAGGAAGTGCGTGTGTTCTTCCCCTGGACGTGTGGAAAGCGCCCCCCCCCCTACCCCGGCGTGGGCCCTGAAGCGGGAGTGGGCTGGGGTCTGGATTCTGAATGACGGGGGGGGGGAGGGAGCCTGCGTGGGGACACAGCCGGGAGGTGCCTGTATATAAGGCTCGGATCCTGACGAGCAGCTGGACATGGGGCAGGAAAACCAGTGGGTAACCACCAACCGAAGGGCCTCAAGCTTCCGTGATGGGGGGTAGGGCCCCCAGAAGCAGAGTGCCCACTGGCGGAGCACCCGCTGGGTACCCGACACTGGCCCAGGGGCCGGACCAAGAGCAGGGCCCGGGTGAGCCAGCCACCCTCCAGGCCTGTGCTTCTCCAACCGGGGACAAGCATGTGCCCAGGCAGCACCCAGTAGCAGGCACGGGGTGGGCCTGGACGGAGCGGGGCCTTCCAGGAGCATCCGAGTGCAGGTACCGTCTCAGGGGCACAGCTGACAGCGGGCGCTGTTTGCTGTGTGAAGGTGCATCAACTCTTAGGGCCCAGCACAAGGCTTTGAGGAAACTCCAGTTACGTCCCCGAGCCTTCCCAGGTGGAATCGCTTTCCTGCATCTCTGGGGCTCTGGGGCTCTGAGGGGGCCTGAGGACCCCACGCCGCCAACGCTGGGACAGGAAGGCGGGGCCGCGGCAGATGGGCCCACCTCCACCCTGGGGGCAACACTCGGGTTTCCGGCAGCTTTTGTTGACTCAAACTAAGGACTCAAGGGGAGAATGAGGGAAGATCTTCTTTCAAAACTAATGCACTGAGGACTTCCGGGAAGATGGCGGAAGAGTAAGACGCGGAGATCACCTTCCTCTCCACAGATACACCAGAAATACATCTACGCGTGGAACAACTCCTACGGAGCACCTACTGAACGCTGGCAGAAGACCTCAGACCTCCCAAAAGGCAAGGAACCCCCCACATACCTGGTTAGGGCAAAAGAAAAAACTAAACAGAGACAAAAGGATAGGGACGGGTCCTGCACCAGCAGGAGAGAGCTGTGAAGGAGGAAAAGTGTCCACACACTAGGAAGCCCCTTCGCGGGTGGAGACTTCGGGAGGCGGAGTGGGGGAGCTTGGGAGCCGCGGAGGAGAGCACAGCAGCGGGGGTGCGGAGGGCAAAGCGGACAGATTCCAGCGCAGAGGATCGGGCCGACCGGCACTCACCAGCCGAGAGGCTTGTCTGCTCGCCCGCCGGGGCGGGCGGGACTGGGAGCTGAGGCTCGGGCTTTTGTCGGAGCGCCGGGAGAGGACTGAGGTTGGCGGCGTGAACACAGCCTGCAGGGCGTTGGTGCCCCGCGGCTGGCCGGGAGAGAGTCCGGGGAGGGGTCTGGACCTGCCGAAGAGGCAAGAGACTTTTACGTCCCTCTTTGTTTCCTGGTGCGCGAGGAGAGGGGATTAAGAACACTGCTTGAGAGAGCTCCAGGGACGGGCGCGAGCCGCGGCTAAGAGTGCGGAGCCCAGAGACGGACATGGGACGCTAAGGCCGCTGCTGCCGCCGCCAGGAGGCCTGTGTGCGAACAGAGGTCGCTGGCCACACGCCCTTCCGGGGAGCCTGTGCAGCCCGCCACTGCCAGGGTCCCGGGATCCAGGGACGGCTCCCCCGGGAGAGCGCACGGCGCGCCTCAGGCTGCAGCGTCACGCCGGCCTCTGCCGCTGCAGGCCCGCCCCGCACTCCGTGACCCTCCCTACCCCCCGGCCTGGGTGAGCCAGAGCCTCCGAATCAGTGGCTCCTTTAACCCCGTCCTGTCTGAGCAAAGAACAGACGCCCTCCAGCGACCTACACGCACAGGCGGGGCCAAATCCAAAGCTGAGCCCCTGGGAACTGTGAGAACAAAGAAGAGAAAGGGAAATCTCTCCCAGCAGCCTCGGATTAAAGCTCCACAATCAACTTGATATACCCTGCATCTGTGGAATACCTGAATAGACAACGAATCATCCCAAATTAAGGAGCCGTGTGGATGAAAGGCTCTTGGTGCTGCAGCCAGGAGTCAGTGCTGTGCCTCTGAGGTGGGAGAGCCAACTTCAGGACACTGGCCCACAAGAGGCCTCCCAGCTGCACATAATATCAAACGGCGAAAATCTCCGAGAGATCTCCATCTCAACGCCAGCACCCAGCTTCACTCAACGACCAGCAAGCTACAGTGCTGGACATCCTATGCCAAGCAACTAGCAAGACAGGAACACAACCCCACCCATTAGCAGAGAGGCTGCCCAAAATCATAGTAAGTCTACAGACACCCCAAAACACACCACCAGACGTGGACCTGCCCACCAGAAAGACAAGATCCAGCCTCATACACCAGAACACAGGCACTAGTACCCTCCACCAGGAAGCCTACACAACCCACTGAACCAACCTTAGCCACTGGGGACAGACACAAAAAACAACAGGAACTACGAACCTTCAGCCTGCAAAAAAAAAGGAGACCCCAAACACAGTAAGATAAGCAATATGAAAAGACAGAAAAACACACAGCAGATGAAGGAGCAAGATAAAAACCCACCAGACCTAACAAATGAAGAGGAAATAGGCAGTCTACCTGAAAAAGAATTCAGAGTAATGATAGTAAGGTTGATCCGAAATCTTGGAGATAGAATGGACAATAGAATGGACAAATTGCAAGAATCAGTTAACAAGGACCTAGAAGAACTAAAGATGAAACAAGCAACGATGAACAACACAATAAATGAAATTAAAAGTACTCTAGATGGGATCAATAGCAGAATAACTGAGGCAGAAGAACGGATAAGTGACCTGGAAGATAAAACAGTGGAAATAACTACTGCAGAGCAGAATAAAGAAAAAAGAATGAAAAGAACTGAGGACAGTCTCAGAGACCTCTGGGACAACATTAAACGCACCAACATTCGAATTATAGGGGTTCCAGAAGAAGAAGAGAAAAAGAAAGGGACTGAGAAAATATTTGAAGAGATTATAGTTGAAAACTTCCTTAATATGGGAAAGGAAATAGTTAATCAAGTCCAGGAAGCACAGAGAGTCCCATACAGGATAAATCCAAGGAGAAATACGCCAAGACACATATTAATCAAACTGTCAAAAATTAAATACAAAGAAAACATATTAAAAGCAGCAAGGGAAAAACAACAAAGAACACACAAGGGAATCCCCATAAGGTTAACAGCTGATCTTTCAGCAGAAACTCTGCAAGCCAGAAGGGAGTGGCAGGACATATTGAAAGTGTTGAAGGAGAAAAACCTGCAACCAAGATTACTCTACCCAGCAAGGATCTCATTCAGATTTGATGGAGAAATTAAAACCTTTACAGACAAGCAAAAGCTGAGAGAGTTCAGCACCACCAAACCAGCTCTACAACAACTGCTAAAGGAACTTCTCTAGGCAAGAAACACAAAAGAAGGAAAGGACCTACAATAACGAACCCAAAACAATTAAGAAAATGGGAATAGGAACACACATATCGATAATTACCTTAAATGTAAATGGACTAAATGCTCCCACCAAAAGACACAGATTGGCTGAATGGATACAAAAACAAGACCCATATATTTGCTGTCTACAAGAGACCCACTTCAGACCTAGAGACACATACAGACTGAAAGTAAGGGGATGGAAAAAGGTATTTCATGCAAATGGAAACCAAAAGAAAGCTGGAGTAGCAATTCTCATATCAGACAAAATAGACTTTAAAACAAAGACTATTAGAAGAGACAAAGAAGGACACTACATAATGATCAAGGGATCGATCCAAGAGGAAGATATAACAATTGTAAATATTTATGCACCCAACATAGGTGCACCTCAATACATAAGGCAAATACTGACAACCATAAAAGGGGAAATCGACAGTAACACATTCATAGTAGGGGACTTTAACACCCCACTTTCACCAATGGACAGATCATCCAAAATGAAAATAAATAAGGAAACACAAGCTTTAAATGATACATTAAATGAGATGGAGTTAATTGATATTTATAGGACATTCCATCCAAAAACAACAGAATACACATTTTTCTCAAGTGCTCATGGAACATTCTCCAGGATAGATCATATCTTGGGTCACAAATCAAGCCTTGGTAAATTTAAGAAAATTGAAATTGTATCAAGTATCTTTTCTGACCACAACGCCATGAGACTAGATATCAATTACAGGAAAAGATCTGTAAAAAATACAAACACATGGAGGCTAAACAATACACTACTTAATAATGAAGTGATCACTGAAGAAATCAAAGAGGAAATCAAAAAATACCTAGAAACAAATGACAATGGAGACACAACGACCCAAAACCTGTGGGATGCAGCAAAAGCAGTTCTAAGAGGGAAGTTTATAGCAATACAAGCCCACCTTAAGAAGCAGGAAACATCTCGAATAAACAACCTAACCTTGCACCTCAAGCAATTAGAGAAAGAAGAACAAAAAAACCCCAAAGCTAGCAGAAGGAAAGAAATCATAAAAATCAGATCAGAAATAAATGAAAAAGAAATGAAGGAAACAATAGCAAAGATCAATAAAACTAAAAGCTGGTTCTTTGAGAAGATAAACAAAATAGATAAACCACTAGCCAGACTGATCAAGAAAAAAAGGGAGAAGACTCAAATCAATAGAATTAGAAATGAAAAAGGAGAGGTAACAACTGACACTGCAGAAATAAAAGAGATCATGAGAGATTTCTACAAGCAACTCTATGCCAATAAAATGGACAATCTGGAAGAAATGGACAAATTCTTAGAAATGCACAACCTGCCAAGACTGAATCAGGAAGAAATAGAAAATATGAACAGACCAATCACAAGCACTGAAATTGAAACTGTGATTAAAAATCTTCCAACAAAGAAAAGCCCAGGACCAGATGGCTTCACAGGCGAATTCTATCAAACATTTAGAGAAGAGCTAACACCTATCCTTCTCAAACTCTTCCAAAATATAGCAGAGGGAGGAACACTCCCAAATTCCTTCTACGAGGCCACCATCACCTTGATACCAAAACCAGACAAGGATGTCACAAAGAAAGAAAACTACAGGCCAATATCACTGATGAACATAGATGCAAAAATCCTCAACAAAATACTAGCAAACAGAATCCAACAGCACATTAAAAGGATCATACACCATGATCAAGTGGGGTTTATTCCAGGAATGCAAGGATTCTTCAATATACGCAAATCTATCAATGTGATAAACCATATTAACAAACTGAAGGAGAAAAACCATATGATCATCTCAATAGATGCAGAGAAAGCTTTTGACAAAATTCAACACCCATTTATGATAAAAACCCTGCAGAAAGTAGGCATAGAGGGAACTTTCCTCAACATAATAAAGGCCATATATGACAAGCCCACAGCAAACATCATCCTCAATGGTGAAAAACTGAAAGCATTTCCACTAAGATCAGGAACAAGACAAGGTTGCCCACTCTCACCACTCTTATTCAACATAGTTTTGGAAGTTTTAGCCACAGCAATCAGAGAAGAAAAGGAAATAAAAGGAATCCAAATTGGAAAAGAAGAAGTAAAGCTGTCACTGTTTGCAGATGACATGATCCTATACATAGAGAACCCTAAAGATGCTACCAGAAAACTACTAGAGCTATGAATTTGGTAAAGTGGCAGGATACAAAATTAATGCACAGAAATCTCTGGCATTCCTATATACTAATGATGAAAAATCTGAAAGTGAAATCAAGAAAACACTCCCATTTACCATTGCAACAAAAAGAATAAAATATCTAGGAATAAACCTACCTAAGGAGACAAAAGATCTGTATGCAGAAAATTATAAGACACTGATGAAAGAAATTAAAGATGATACAAATAGATGGAGAGATATACCATGTTCTTGGATTGGAAGAATCAACATTGTAAAAATGACTCTACTACCCAAAGCAATCTATAGATTCAATGCAATCCCTATCAAACTACCACTGGCATTTTTCACAGAACTAGAACAAAATATTTTGCAATTTGTATGGAAACACAAAAGACCCTGAATAGCCAAAGCAATCTTGAGAACGAAAGAAGGAACTGGAGGAATCAGGCTCCCTGACTTCAGACTATACTACAAAGCTACAGTTATCAAGACGGTATGGTAGTGGCACAAAAACAGAAAGATAGATCAATGGAACAGGATAGAAAGCCCAGAGATAAACCCACGCACATATGGTCACCTTATCTTTGACAAAGGAGGCAGGAATGTACAGAAGAGAAAGGACAGCCTCTTCAATAAGTGGTGCTGGGAAAACTAGATGGGTATGTGTAAAAGTATGAGATTACATCACTCCCTAACACCATACACAAAAATAAGCTCAAAACGATTAAAGACCTAAATGTAAGGCCAGAAACTATCAAAGTCTTAGAGGAAAACATAGGCAGGACACTCTATGACATAAATCACAGCAAGATCCTTTTTGACCCACCTTCTAGAGAAATGGAAATAAAAACAAAAATAAACAAATGGGACCTAATGAAACTTAAAAGCTTTTGCGCAGAAAAGGAAACCATAAAAAAGATGAAAAGACAACCCTCAGAATGGGAGAAAATATTTGCAAACGAAGCAACTGACAAAGGATTAATCTCCAAAATATACAAGCAACACATGCAGCTCAATATCAAAAAAAACAAACAACCCAATCCAAAAATGGGCAGAAGACCTAAATAGACATTTCTCCAAAGAAGATATACAGACTGACAACAAACACATGAAAGGATGCTCAACATCACTAATCATTAGAGAAATGCAAATCAAAACTACAATGAGATATCATCTCACACCAGTCAGAATGGCCATCATCAAAAAATCTAGAAACAATAAATGCTGGAGAGGGTGTGGAGAAAAGGGAACCCTCTTACACTGTTGGTGGGAATGTAAATTGATACAGCCACTGTGGAGAACAGTATGGAGGTTCCTTAAAAAGCTACAAATAGAACTACCATATGACCCAGCAATCCCACTACTGGGCATATACCCTGAGAAAACCATAATTCAAAAAGAGTCATGTACCAAAATGTTCATTGCAGCTCTATTTACAATAGCCCAGAGATGGAAACAACCTAAGTGTCCATCATCGGATGAATGGATAAAGATGTGGCACATATATACAATGGAATATTAGCCATAAAAAGAGACGAAATTGAGCTATTTGTAATGAGGTGGATAGACCTAGAGTCTGTCATACAGAGTGAAGTAAGTCAGAAAGAGAGAGACAAATACCGTATGCTAACACATATATATGGAATTTAAAAAAAAAAAAATGTCATGAAAAACCTAGGGGTGAAACAGGAATAAAGACACAGACTTACTAGAGAATGGACTTGAGGCTATGGGGAGGGGGAAGGGTAAACGGTGACAAAGCGATAAAGAGGCATGGACATATATACACTAACAAACGTAAGGTAGATAGCTAGTGGGAAGCAGCCGCATAGCACAGGGAGATCAGCTCGGTGCTTTGTGACCGCCTGGAGGGGTGGGATAGGGAGGGTGGGAGGGAGGGAGACGCAAGCGGGAAGAGATATGGGAACATATGTATATATATAACTGATTCATTTTGTTGTGAAGCTGAAACTAACATACCATTGTAAAGCAATTATACTCCAATAAAGATGTTAAAAAAAATAAATATAGAAATGAAAAAAATAAAAATAAATAAATAAATTAAAAAAAAAAAAAAAAAAAACTAATGCCCTAAAATAAACGTGTTCAGGGCCTCTCCCGCTCAACCAGACAGCCACCCAAAGCACCCGGAGGGTTGGTCGGGGTGGGAGGACCCAATCCCCACACACTGAAACTGTTAATTCTTTCTCTGGCCAAGTTCGGAGCTAAATTCAGGCAAACTACATACAGCTCCACTGATGTTGCCCTAAAATCACCAAAGGTAATGGAAGGTCGAGGGCTGACTTTTATCAAACACTTAGTCTCTTCCAAGCACGTGACAGGTATGAACTCAGACATCACACGAGCAATATTATAACCCCTGTTTTGCTGGTGAGAAAATAGAAGCACAGAGTGGTTAAACGACAAGCTTAAGGTCATGCAGCCAGCAAGTGGCTGGCCTGCGATGCAGGTCCAGGCTGTGTGTTCTAAGCCCCGACCCAAATTAGGCCGACCCTGAGTTTACACAGCCCACCTGTTAACAAATCCAAAGGGAATCATTTGGTCTCCATACTCTGCAGAACTCAGTCATCCAGAGGCTGACCTGCCCTGGGGTGTCCAGCCCTGTTGGGAGCAGCCCACTCTCAAGGATGGGCATCTTTTCCGGCTCGCACTCCCACAAAGGGTGCCAACGAGCACTCCTTCATCCTGGGCTGCTGGGAGGACGCTTTCACCTGGGACCTTGGGTGGCCATACAGGTCCTCCCACGGCTGGGCCACCTCTGTGGTTTCTCCAGAACTGGCCAGCCTGGACTTCTGGCCCCCGTCGCTTCTCAGGATCGTCTTCTGCCCTGGGCATCTCTTCTCTCTTCAGCCCCTGAGGCTTTGAGCACTCACCACTCCCCCAGACCTGGGTGTCCGGCAGACCCCGCCTTGGCCGTCCGATGGACCAGGGCGCCCTGCAGACGCACCCTGCCACCTACGCACATCTGCTCTTCCCATCGGGCGCTGCATCTCCGAGGTTGTCCACCCCCAACCCTCTCCCGCCCCACCCCACGGCCCCTAGACTGCTGCCACAGCCCAAACTGGCCCTGCAGCTGTGCGGGCTGACGGCCCCAGGACAGGGGCCCTCCGGTCCCAGCCCCGCTAGCCAGCCCGCGCGGCCCCGGCACCGGGCTCCCTCCCGCCACCGGGACTCGCTCGGACCCTCGCTCGGCTGTGCCTTCTGCCCGCCCGCCCGCGGGTGCGAACCGCGGCTTGGGGCATCGATGACGCGCGACCCCGTCCCCCCAAAGCCCCAGGAGGAGGGCCGCGCGGGCGCCGAGCTGCGCTCTCGGTGCCCAAGGCCACCCCTGCCTCCATCCCGCCCCGGACCACGGCAACCACTACTCCTCGCACTTACCTAGCCCGCGCTCCACAGGCTTCTTCGCGCCATCCTACCCTTCGCAGCCTACTCTTCCAATGAGCGCCGGGCGCCTCGCGCCGGATACGCCAATCAGAGAGGAAGCGGCGCCCACGTTGCCGACTAATTGGCCAATCCAAAGTCTCAATAGCCCTGAGGGGGCGGAGCGTGCTCGGGCCGGCCCTCACTGCCTATTGGTGGCCGACCGCAGGGTGGCAGGGGAGGTACCCTTGCGCCAATTGGAGAGCGCAGCGACGGGACGGACATCTGGCGCCGATTGGTCCGCGCTCCGTGGTTGGCGTGGCTATTGGGCGGAGGCGCTGTCAGTCGCGCTGGCGGGGCGGGGCGGGGCGGGGCGGGGCGGGGCTCCCGGGGGGCTAGGGTCCGGTTGCGGGCGGCGGGCGAGCGCTGGGGCGGCGTCATGTCCTCCGAGGTGGCCGCGCGCCGCGACGCCAAGAAGCTGGTGCGCTCCCCCAGCGGCCTGCGTATGGTGCCAGAGCACCGCGCCTTCGGCAGCCCGTTCGGCCTGGAGGAGCCGCAGTGGGTCCCGGACAAGGAGGTAGGTCGCGGACGCCCGTCAGCCCCGGGACCGGATCCGCTCCCCCTGTCCCCTCCCCGTGCCCCCGAGCCTCCCGGCGTCCGCGTCCCGCGTCGGCTCCCCGGGCCCGCCCCACCTCCCCGACGCCCCTCCGCAGCCCGACCCGCTCTCCGCTCCCCGCGCACCCCGGCCCCGGAACTGCCTCCTCCGGCCCCTGTGTCCTCCCCACCCCCAAACCCGGCCGCCCTCGGGACGCCTGCCCCGCGCCCTAGCGGAGCCCCCGGGGTCCACCCCTCCCGGGCCACGGGTACTCTGCCTGGCCTGGTTCCCTTTCGCGGGGCGCCCAGTCTACCCCGCTCTTAAGAAACTGCCCCCCGAGGTTTCTGTGACCCCTCACATATCTCCCTTCCTGATACGACCCGGGCTTTGCCCAGCTGCGAGGTCATCTGTGGATTCCGCCACATCCATAGGTCGAGCTGCTGGGCTGGAACCTTTGATACAGTTGCGACTCCCTCCCGCGAGGGAGGAGAGGAGTCTCGTGTTTGTTTATTTATAATCAGCGCTCTGTGCAGGGGACTCTCGCTGTGTGGATTGCCTGGCGGTGGTGTCTGAGGGAGTCTTGGGGGTGAGTACGCGTGTCCAGGTGGGGCGTGTGGAGGGCGTCCTGCCTGGGGAGCTGCACCTGCGCCCAGAGATGAGGGGCGGGGTGGGGCGTGAGCTCTCCCGTGGGTGGGGTGGGGGCGGAACCTCTGAAGGCCTTTTTGTGCTGTGCTGTGCCACAGGGTTTGGACTGGATCCCATAAGCCGGTTATTCTCAGCTATGCTAAGCCAGGCGGAAAAACCTACCGCATTCCTGTAAATCACAGACGTCCCAGAGACATAAAAGTAGCACGATTTATTTTTTTTACGCGGGCCTCTCACTGTTGTGGCCTCTCCCGTTGCGGAGCACAGGCTCCGGACGCGCAGGCTCAGCGGCCATGGCTCACGGGCCCAGCCGCTCCGCGGCATGTGGGATCTTCCCGGACCGGGGCACGAACCCGTGTCCCCTGCATCGGCAGGCGGACTCTCAACCACTGCGCCACCAGGGAAGCCCAGTAGCACGATTTTTGAAAATGCTTTAAGTTGCATCTCCTTCCAGCGTTCCGATTGACCACTTTTCCTTCCTCCCCGTAGAATGACGGTTGCAGGCGGCACGTTTTTTTGCAGGGGGGGCGAAGTGAGGGGATGCGATCAGGTGTTTTCAGGGCACTGGCGGTGAAGCGCCCAAAGCTCGGAGGGGCGGTTGGGCCAGCCGCGGGGAGGTCTCAGCGCCGTCCTGCCAGGGCTGCCCTTTCCTCCCATCTCCTGGTCACCGAGTCCCTGCAGGCCAGTGCACAGAGGGCGAGATGTTGGCGCGCAGGCGGGTCACTGAGCTGGCCCAGGCCACGTCCTCCCTTCCTCTTGGGTTTCTGGTCGCCCTGTCTGTGCTCTTTCTCTTCTGCATTTTTCTTCCTGGCGTTTGCAGTGTTTGAAATCACAGAACATACCTTTTCTCGTGTGGTCTCCTTGGTTAGTGCTGTTAAAAGGTGATTAAAGAGAAGAAAGGTAATATCACGACTCTCGTTCTCCTAAGTGAATGCATGTTCCGGAGCTCTTTTAACTGCATCAGTGAGGGAGCCGGGCAGGTGTTATCAGGGTTCAAAGAGAAGTCAGAACCGCACAGCCTGACCTGGAAGGAGGCAGGTGAGGGCAGGAGTTAGAGGCGAGTTGGTCTGTTCCACGCCGGGGGAGGGGAGCCGGGACAGGGACATACTGTGTCCGCAGCATCTCCACTTCACCAAGCGTGTCCTCGAGGCCAGGTCAGAGTGTCAGTCTTTTTCCACTTTTGTCCTCCGAGGACCCTCTTTAGACATTTTTTCCCCTGATTGATTCCCCCATGAAATGCTCACAGCAGGGATATGTCCACCTCCTTAGGGACCGTATGTGCGGGAGAACACCCCTCTGGACGATGTGCAGTTTTCCCCTGCAGCCCGCGAGCTGCTCTTCAGTTAACCTCTGGGTCCCCCCTGCCAGCACCCTTCAGGGCCCCTTGCTCTTTGCTGGAATGATTGTTTTGCAGGTTGTACTGCATGTGTTGTCTTTCTTTGCGGGTCTGGTGTTGAGGTGCGTCTGGGGCCCTGCCCGCCTGTCTGGGGGCTCTCGGGAAAGCGATCAGTGTGGGTGGGAGTGCTGGGATCAGCGTGGCACTCCTTCCTGTAACAGAAGTTTCGTTCTTGTGTTAGAAGGATGGCGGGGTGCCTTCCAGAAACACGCCCCCAGTTTGCCATCTGAGCAGCCAAAGAAGGCCCTAGAGGCGGAGGGAGCTCAGAGCGGGGAGGAAGCGCCAAGTGACCGTGGACAGTTTCTCCTCTGACTTTGAGGAAGTGCGTGTTGAAATGTGCTGGGGAATGTCCTAGAGTCCAGAAGGGACCAAAGGAAGTGTCGGGAGGAAAAGAAACTGGGAGTGGGGCAGTTGGGGCTGGGAGCGTCGGGACGAAGGCTGGCCTCGGTTGTGGGGCCTCTGCCCTGCTGCTCGCGCGGCCTGGCGTCACTCGGCCTGCCCAGTGCTTCTGGACCCACGACCCTGGTGTGTGGGGCGGGGACCCAAGCGTGGATCTACCGGTGCTGAGAAGTAGGTTTACTTGTGGTTTGGGACGGGCGGTGGGGGGCATAGGTGGAGCATGGCAGGGGGCGACATGCTGTCCTCAGCTTCACCCGCCCCCGCACTCAGCTGTGGGTGGATGAGTGTCACGGTTGTGTGCAGCCGTCCTGTGTTCTTCGTCCCGGCTGTCTTCTGCTGGGTCCATCAGCGGCCAACCTGTTGCCCATCTATCAACTCTTTTTTTTTTTTTTTTTAAAGTTTATTTACATGTGGTTTTCTCGTTGTGTTGCCATTATCAAAGTGGGATTCATTTTTTTTTTAATTAATTAATTAATTAATTTTGGCTGCATTGGGTCTTCATTGTGGTGCGCGGACTCTAGGCGTGTGGGCTCAGTAGTTGTGGCTTGTGGGCTTAGCTGCTCCACAGCATGTGGGATCTTCCTGGACCAGGGCTCAAACCCGTGTCCCCTGCACTGGCAGGCAGGTTCTTAACCACTGCACCACCAGGGAAGCCCTATCAACTCTTTACTCAGTGCCTGACCCTGTGCCAGCTTGGTAGCTGGGGCCCACAGGGGCATCCCTTACAGATGTTGGAAAACGTGGGGATGTGGGTACATCTGTAGCTCTCAGCTTCTCAGAGGGGTTCCTGACCCAGAAGTAACTGAGACTTGCTTTCCTGGTGTCTCTGTGCCCCTGGGAGCTTGTGAGGTGGGGAGGCAGTGGCGGGACAGGGAGGGCCTGGGAATAGCTTGGGCCTCGTGTGGCTGCCGTCCGAGTGTCCCATGACCAGGAGAGTGGCCTTAGGGGTGGGCTCTCTGGGCACACAGCCATAAGGACTTGCTACAAGTAGCCCAAAATACTGAATTTTATCGTTAGAATCCATGCAGTTTTGCATCCCTTTTCTTCCTGTCCTGGGCGCTGGGTTTAGCCAGTGATGACGATGGCTCTGCACTGTCACTGACGTCAGATGCTCTGCAGATGCAGAACCGGGGAGGAGAGAGCACAAGTGTGTCAAACAAAAGCAAGGTGAGGAGAGATTTGTGTCCCCAGGGCCACTGCGGGGGGCGGTCCGGCCCAGGGCCCTGGGAGCTCTCCAAAGGCAGGTGGCAGGGGCTTGCTCCATGGGAGGGACAGCCCAGGCTAGGAGAGAGGGGTGGGAGGGGCAGGTGGTGTGATCTGACAGAGGATCAGGGGGTGCATCACCCCAGGACAGCCTGTCTCAGGCTACGGGGTGGGTCAGAGTTCAAGGCCCTGAAGGAAGGAGAGATGAACGAAGGTTTTACCAAGTCCAGTTCGTGGGCGCTTTGTTCCGATGGATGTGTCAGCCAGTCCCATCTGCAGTCCGCGTGTGGCTTGTGGTGGGTGGACAGGGGTGTCTGTTAGTCTTCTCTGGGGCAAGAGGGGAGGGGGCCCTTTGCAGGATGCGTTCCCAGAGCACTGTGGGCGGCGTCCCCGGTCTCTGGTCTCGTGGCCTCCGGGATCCCAGGCGGGTCCCCATGGTCAGGAGCCAGGAGAGCTGCCCACGGCTGCTAGGGCCAGCGGGGCGCTGCTGCCAGTGTTGGGAGAAGGCGGGTTCCTGGCCGTCCTGCGGGACATGGGCAGTGGCAGCCTCTCCTTCCTGGGATGTGGTGTCTGCACCTGCTGCTCCCTGTTTGATGGCTCTGGGTTTTGTCCTTGGAGGTGTTCTGTCCCTGCTGCTCCTTCCCTCAGGCGCCCCACCCACCTCCGTGAAAGCATCTGTTGTCAAATTCGTCTGGTTCCCGGGGCTGCTGTGTGTCTGCTCTTCGTCCCTTGAGCTGGTTTCTAACATCCTATTGGTTCCCTCATTAGTTAATGAGTTAAATCTTTTTTTTAAATTTATTTTAATTAATTTATTGATTTTTGGCTGCGTTGGGTCTTTGTTGCTGTGCACGGACTTTCTCTAGTTGCAGCGAGCAGGGGCTACTCTTCGTTGCAGTGCGTGGGCTTCTCATTGCAGTGGCTTCTCTTGTTGCGGAGCACGGGCTCTAGGCACGCGGGCTTCAGTAGCTGTGGCTTGCGGGCTCTAGAGCACAGGCTCAGTAGTTGTGGCACACGGGCTTAGCTGCTCTGCGGCATGTGGGATCTTCCCAGACCAGGGCTCGAACCCGTGTCCCCTGCATTGGCAGGCGGATTCTTAACCACTGCGTCACCAGGGAAGTCTGTGAGTTAAATCTTTGACGTGGGTTCACTTTATATTTGTAGGAGTTATGCTTTTACTCTTTAAAAACGGTTGTCTTTCAACAAAGATACAGTAATACATGTAATTTTGTAACTTATTTTTATGATTTATTTTTGAGGAAGCTTTTTCTTTTTAATTTAATTATTTTTGGCTGTGTTGGGTGTTCGTTGCTGCATGTGGGCTTTCTCTAGTTGCGGCGAGCAGGGGCTACTCTTCGTTGTGGTGCGCGGGCTTCTCATTGCGGTGGCTTCTCTTGTTATGGAGCACGGGCTCTGGGAAGAGGAAGCTTTTTTAAAAAAAATATTTATTTATTTATTCGCTTGTTTGTTTCGGCTGTGCCGGGTCTGAGTTGCGGTATGCACGTGGGATCTAGTTCCCCGACCAGGGATCGAACCTGGGCCCCCTGTGATGGGAGCCCAGGGTCTTACCCACTGGACCACGAGGGAAGTCCCCTTGTAGCCTGAGAAGCGGTCTAGCGTGCAAGCCAGGCGCAGCCGGGCAGGTGTTGTCTCTCCTAGCACCGCCAAGGACAGTGTGGGAGGAGGCGTGACTGTCCTTTGCCGCTCCAGCCTCAGAGGGAGGGTGGGCATCTGTCCCAAACTCTGTCCTTTTTTTTTTTTTTGCGGTACGCGGGCCTCTCACCACTGTGGCCTCTCCCGTTGCGGAGCACAGGCCCCAGATGCGCAGGCCCAGCGGCCATGGCCCACGGGCCCAGCCGCTCCACGGCATGTGGGACCTTCCCGGACCGGGGCACGAACCCGTGTCCCCTGCATCGGCAGGGGGACTCCCAACCACTGCGCCACCAGGGAAGCCCTGTCCTTTTTATAGTAACTTCTTTTTAAACGCTCCTTTAAACTCTCCAAACTCTCTCTTCCGACTATTCTACCTTGAGGGAAGATGCCCTGTCGGCCGTCCTGATGCGCTGCCCTGGGCACCCCCAGGGCTCCCTGTGCTGGAGTCGGACAGCAGGTCGGCAGAGACCGCGGGTCTCCAAGCAGCCCTGTGGCCCAGCCTCTGCCCTCGGCTGCGTGCCGGGGTGGACCCCATGATCCCCGAAGGCCCCTTCTGCCCTGAAGTCTTCCATCTGGGCCCGGCTTCCTGTGGCCGTTTCTGGTTTCTCCTTTGATTGCTCGTAATCCCCTCACTTCCCCACCAGAAAGCACACCTCCAACCTCGTCTGAACTCTCCTGCGTTGGCAGGGTGGGCATGAGTCAGCTGTTGCTTTCCTGGCCCTGCGAGGGGTTGAGGCCGCTGGGCTCTGACCCTGGGGCTGCAGCCGGGAGTGCCTCGGTGTCGGGTGTTTCACTAGAGGCTGTCTGTGCCACCCCCCCGGCTCCCCTGTCCTCTCGTGGGCGCCCAGGGGACACTGTGGAGGCCACCCTTACCACCGGCTTCCTCCCAACTGCGGGGCAGGAGTCCTGGGGGTGAGCGCAGGGGCCCCGGTGGTGGGCTGGAGGCCCCACCGTTGACACTGTTTCACTCGAGGACGAGGACGGCCCTGCTGGTCCTACCGCCCGTCCTGGCGGGTGGGGAGCGGCCTGGGGCAGCCCGCGGAGGATCAGGCAGCATCTGCATGTGTGTCTGTGTCTCTCTGCCTGTCTGCATGTGCTGTGTGTGTTTGTGCCTTAACCTGCACCTCACACGCAGGGCCCTCACTGAGCTCCTGTGGGTCCCGGTTCTCCCTTACAAGTGTGCCTGTCTGTGATGCCAGCCCCAGCCCACCCTAGTGATGCCGCGGTGACACAGGCCTGGGTGCGACGTAGTCCGGGAGGCTGGAACCCAGGCAGCTTTTGTCACACATGGTGCAGGTGGGTTGCTCACACCTGGTTTCTGGACTCCGTCTCCCTAGACAGTGGTTTCCCAGAACCCCAGAGCCTCTGGGTCCAGGTCAGGTGCACGGGGCTCGGCCTGGGCTTTTCGTTTCCTTTCGATGCAGCTGGTTTATCAGACAAGGTGTGAGTTCTTTGGTGGTAATTTTACTCTCATATCTTCACCAGTTGCTTTATTTCCTTATTTACTTCTGTTTTCATACCAAATTGTTCTCTTGATAACTTTAAAAGCTTCTTTTATATAATCCACAGGAAACTTACTTTATTTAAAGCCTGTAAGTTTTCTGAATAACCTCGTTGGTTATTTAGACTAA
This sequence comes from Aethalodelphis obliquidens, assembly GCF_003676395.1. Taxonomy (NCBI): domain Eukaryota; kingdom Metazoa; phylum Chordata; class Mammalia; order Artiodactyla; family Delphinidae; genus Aethalodelphis; species Aethalodelphis obliquidens. The sequence goes on from NW_020837965.1 coordinate 26,856,511, forward strand.
TACAAAACTTCTAGATCACTAATGTTTTTAAGGGAGTGAATTTTATTTATTTAAAAAATTTATTTATTTTATTTATTTATTTTTGGCTGCATTGGATCTTCGTTGCTGCGTGCGGTCTTTCTCTAGTTGCGGCGAGCAAGGGCTGCTCTTCGTTGCAGTGCGTAGGCTTCTCATTATGGTGGCTTCTTGTTGCAGAGCACGGGCTCTAGGCACGCAGGCTTCAGTAGTTGTGGCATGCAGGCTCAGTAGTTGTGGCGTGTGGGCTCAGTAGTTGTGGCGTGTGGGCTCAGTAGTTGTGGCGTGTGGGCTCAGTAGTTGTGGCATGTGGGCTCAGTAGTTGTGGCTCATGGGCTCTAGAGCTCAGACTCAGTAGTTGTGGCATGTGAGCTCAGTAGTTGTGGCACGTGAGCTCAGTAGTTGTGGTGCACGGGCTCAGTAGTTGTGACACGTGCAGTCAGTAGTTGTGGCTCACGGGCTCTGGAGCACAGGCTCAGTATTTGTGGCACACGGGCTTAGTTGCTCCGCAGCATGTGGGATCTTCCTAGACCAGGGCTCAAACCCTCATCCCCTGCATTGGCAGGTGGATTCTTAGCCACTGCACCACCAAGGAAGCCCCGGGAGCAAATGTTAAATTCTGCTGTGGTCTTAGTTTAGAAATTGGTCTCTCAGTTGTGTAGATGCGAGCCTCCCGGCGAGGGTGGGGCAGCCCTGGGCTCCGTGTCCCAGCCGTGGGTGCAGGACGCGCATGGACTCGGGAGGCAGCTCTCGCACTGGAGCCTGGCCTGACGCTGGTGGTCCAGCCGGCTTTCCCCACATCCAGTGGATTCTGTGGCTGGCAGATGTGTGAGGTCACAGGAGAGCGTGGCACACAGATGCTCTGCCATGGGTGGAGGCCCAAGGGCCAAACACACGGAACATTCCAGAACTGACAGTGAGAGGCAATGGCAGGGACTGGTGGAAGCAGCTGCGCTGTGATTAGCCAGCTCATGCCAGAAGCCGACAGGGACTCTGTGGATGGTTCTGGAGAGCCAAGATGGGCCAGGCCCTGTGTCCCAGCCCAGAAAGCAGCGTAAGAGCAAAGAGAAAATAAGGAAACATCAATCACAGGATCTCAGAACGCTTAGACACCAGCCCAGGGTGGGGCCGTGGCCACGTAGAGCTGGGTGGGCTCGGGGCCGGCCTGGATGCCTGCCCTCCCACGGAGAAGGGCACACTGCGTGTGGATGCCAGGCTCCTTCCATAAGCTTCCTCAGGGTCCCGGCCCCATGGTGGGCCCTGGCACCTGCTGTGCCTTTCCTCAGAGCAACAGACCCGGCTGCAGGCGCAGGCCTGGGGGCGGGAGGGGTGCAGAGCAGGGGTCAAGGTCAAGCACTGCGTTGGCAGAACGGGGAGGATGGGGAACAAAGCCTGGGCGGCAAGTGGGTTCTGGCTGCCCAGATTGAAGCCAGGCAGTGAGGACGAAGGGCAGGACACTGGGGTCAGGCCGTGTTGGCCAGGACTGACTGGGGACTGGCCGGGTTCGGGTTGCGTGGTGGTCAGGGTGTCTGGCTCCCTGACAGTGGCATTTTACTGTCACCGTGTCATTGGGGTGAGGTGGCACATGTGTCCAGGAGCAGCTTTTCCACCGTGGAGGCTGAGCCTTGGCGGTGCGGGGACAGTCTGTCCGCACTTGGTGCCAGGATGGGAAAAAACTCTCGCTTTGTCAGATAAGAGGTCTGAGGTCCTCTGCGTGGTTGGTTGGTTTGGTGATAATGTGGCCGTTTCGGGCCCTGGACCTCGGCCTGTCCCTGGAGCACTGTCCCCAACCTCCCCGCTGAGCCCCGGGCATTTGGGGCTGGTAGCACCCTTGCTAGCTAGACGCTGCCCCAGCTCAGCAGACCCACTGCGCTTCTCCGCGCGGGGACCCGGTGTAGATCACTTTCTGCTGTGGCATCGCATCATCTCACAGCCAATCCTGGGTTCCGGTGACAGGACGGGGCTCCCTGAGGAGCTGACCACGTGGCCTTGGCAGCCGGGTCCTGACGCCCTGTCACCTTCTCTCCTAGTGCCCGAGGTGCATGCAGTGCGACACCAAGTTTGACTTTCTCACCAGGAAGGTGAGCTGCGGTGGGGCGGGAGGGGGCGTGGGGGGTGGGAGTGGGCGCTGTCTGTCGCGGAGCCTCGGGGACAGTGGCAGCCTGGTCAGCAGGCAGGGTTCCGGCCGCTGGGAAACCGTTGGGACCCTCGAGGCATCTGGTCGTGGATGCCGGTGGCGTGGGTCTCCGGGGGTCCTCACTGCCTGCCCCGCGTCTGCAGCACCACTGTCGCCGGTGTGGGAAGTGCTTCTGCGACAAGTGCTGCAGCCAGAAGGTGGCGCTGCGGCGCATGTGCTTCGTGGACCCCGTGCGGCAGTGCGCTGAGTGCGCCCTGGTGTCCCACCGGGAGGCCGAGTTCTACGACAAGCAGCTCAAGCTGCTCCTGAGTGGTGAGCACCTGGGGCCTCGTGTCTGTCGTGTGGTGGCTGCGATGCTGTGACGCCGTGCCTGGCCTCTGTCTCTGCAGGGTGCCTGCTGCAGGCTTGGGGACCAATGGTTGGGACTCCAGGTGCGGCCCCCGCCGTCCTGGGACATGGTGGTGGCGAGAGGGCAGCTCTCTCCCTGTGCCTGCTGCCCCTCCCCGTGCCTGCTGCCCCTCCCCGTGCCTGCTGCCCCCTCCCCCTGCCTGCTGCCCCTCCCCTTGCCTGCTGCCCCCTCCCCGTGCCTGCTGCCCCTCC